>NC_056732.1:1288236818-1288494318 GCF_019279795.1 Protopterus annectens
AATTCTGTTCTCACAGCTAACTTTGTAGTATTTGATGAGAGATCTCAACCTGTAATTGAGGCTGATAAGGGTTTATTTCCAGTCTTGGGACTTCACCTTATTCCATATAATTTCCTTCCTTCTGTTGTACAGTTTCTTTATGGCCGGGGACCACAAGCTTAGCTTCATTATTTTGGAGGTGAGGGTCCTGGTTCACTTTGGGTATGGCAGTATCCGTGCTTTTATATATGTGTCATAATGCATTGTTGTTTGATTCAGCTGTCATGCAACTAGTTTCCATTTGCATGGCTGCCATGAGGCCATGAGGTTAGCCACCTCTGTTTTTATGAGGCCATAGTTAGCTTTGGAAAGACTTTTCATGGTGGTTACCTGTGTAAGGCTGTGGATTTCCAAAGGTGATTAATTTGTGTTCAGATATAACAAGGGAGGATTTAACTATTGGTGTAGAGCAACAGTTGCCCATGTTAGCAAGGACTAGGTCGATGTGATGGGCATGTGCATCAGTACATGAGTAGCTTTCCCAGTTAATGGTGGGGTAGTTGAAGTCAACCAGTATGAGAGTGTTAGGTTGGACACTAATATTCTCCAGGGTGTTTAGGCACATGGAATGTGAGTCTTGCGACATGTTTGGGGACCTATAGCAGGCTACAACCTGAACCACTGTATTACCCAATGTTAGCTACGCCTGCAGGTTCTGTAATACATAATATTGGTCTACCACTCTGGAGGTGTGTACATCGTTAATGAATATGGAAATACCACCACCTTTGGAGCTTCAGTCCAAGTTCAGTAGCCAAAAGTTGTGGAATGAGTTATAGGCTGATAGTGCATGGGTGGTTCTTGCTGCCTTTAACCAAGTCTCTGTTACAGCACAGATGTCATTGTTCCCCATTTTAAGGAATACTTCCAGTGAGTGTATTTTCAGATTTAGACTTTTAGTGTGCAGCAGCATGACCCTAAGATTGCATGTGTTTGTAGCTGTCATATATTTCTGTATATATATACATATATTTATATATTCAGGACCAGTGGACAAGGAGGTCCCAGGGTGGGTCCCAGACATGCTGGGGCACAGTGCCATGGCCATATGTGGCGGGAGTGGCAGATCCATAGGATTGGCCTTCCCAGACGTGCTATGGTGCTGCAGTTTTAGAAAATATGTTGGTTAGTGAAGGTAAACACATTCCAGGATTAGTTATAACAGCATGCATGAGTACTCCCATTTCCCAAAACAACAGATTTGGAACATTTGCATAGCAAACAGAACACATGCATATATGGGACCAAAGTGGGCATTACACCAGCATGCAGGATATCCCTCCTGGGATTTGAACCATGGCTGTTTCTGCTAAAAATATAACAAGTGTGTGTTTCATCAGAAGGGGCTATTGAGAAACTGCTGTCTTTTCTTTAAATGATTTCTTTCTCATTCTCTCTTTGTTGTACAATCTGTCCTTGTAATTACAACATTCTTATACATACATTCCTATACATACCTTTTGACATAGCACAGTGTGGAAAACAGTGGTGAACACAGCATTACTATTCAGATATCAGATCTTGGTGCATGCCATTTTTTATATCAGTTAATCACGTCTTATAGGGGCACTAACTTTGTCAGATGAGACTTGATTGCTTAATGCTTTCAGAGCTATAGTTGCTATGCATAACCTGTACACATTTCAATTCATACCATACCACAGTAAACACAACCAGTCCAGGGTTTTGCATTTTATTGCCAGGCAGTTACAGTTTTAATCATATATAACCTATATGAGACTATTACTGTAATATTGTCTGGTTTATTCAGTACAAACCATACCCATTTTAATTCTACTCCTTTATATTTATTTGATATGAATACTACAAACTAGATTGTTACTCACCAGCCTCATGATGCAGCCTTTGTAACCTGCTGGCATGGGCTTCCTGGTTCAGAGCCTGCTCAGCTGGAGCTGTAAAGAAGATAGAGAAACATGTATGCATACCTATCCGTCATACATAGGCTGGACTTTAATAAACAGTTATTGATATGAATACTTACACATGCCAGGGACATCACCCCTCTGTCATGTTTCTTGAACCCACTGGTCTAAGAGCTCCCTCTTCCTCCACTTCAAGTTGGCATCGGACCTGCTCAACAGTCTGAGGGATGCCAGTGACACTGGTGAGGTCACAGGTGAGACTTTCCAAGGCCTCCACTTTATATTGGGAGCCCTGGTTCTGGTCCTGCAGCAGTCTCATGTCATGGTTTTTAACAAGGAGTTCTACCATGACTTTGGGCTCCTGTATGCCCCAGCGCTGCGCCCGAAAGTGCATGCCTTCTCCAACACCTGCCATCCTTCCTACAGTGGGGAGCTACAACCAGTTATGAGCTGTATTCCCACCTATCAACTGTATGGGATTAATTCATCATTCCTGACATATTATAATTTTGTTTACCTTCCCTGACATCCTCCAATGTACTTTCATTACATTTATTCTTGTGTGACTATACTGTATGGGGCACTTGTGTTTATATGGGGGTTTCACAACTTTATTACACTGACACCTCACATCTGTACCTACTACACTACTCTGGTTAACAAATATATGTTATTTACTACCTAATTATTAAAAAAATAAATTTACTGCTTTCACATGTAAAATGCTAATTTGCTTTAGTGGAGAATTAAACCAGGAATGACTGTTTACAAAGTGAATGCTCTAACCATTTTGCTATTTCCACATTGCTAGGCTTTGGAGTATATACCTATTTAGCTCCTTATGATGTATAAGCTAGGCTGAGCAGAGCTGCGCGATGCGCACACCTGCTCAGCTATGCTTAAACTTTATTGCGGACTGAAAAAGAAAATGTAAACTGTTGTGTTTTATTTTTGTACTGTAGGGGTATGCACATTGATTTCTGCAACATTATCTGTGGGGGGCTGTGCTTTTACAACGGTGATGACATGGCAGGCTTTGCATTTGAGGTATGCTCCATGGACACCGACAGTGTCCACCATACCTCTCAACTGTAGAGATTGTCACAGACTGCCCAGATATTTGCCTTACATTTTTGGTCCATTTTTCGTAGTATTGTGGCTTTCTGGCAGATTAGTGGCAAAGGATTAGGGACTGCATTCAGAAATAATGACATTTGGGTTTTACACTTCATACCCTTTTTGTACTTCATGCTACTGTGAAGCCTGTCATTCTATCGACTATGTACATTTGTGAGAGCAATATGTCACTTTTGTCCATGACTTTGTCCAGATTACTTGTCCAGTTGACAAGTAATGGTGTCCGAGGACACTCTCGCTATATTTAGATTGCCGTACGGCAATTATGAAGTGTAGGGGACATGTTTATACTGAGAGCACTACTCTCAGACACACCCCTGCACTCATACATACAGACCATGTCCGTTTAAGAGTACAGCAGTGCGCCTTCATTTTATTTATTTATTTTGTTTATTTTTACATTTGTTAACCGGGAAAGTCCAATTTGGAATGAAGCTGATTTTCAGTGGATGCCCAGGGAGAAAGGCACCAGCTGCATGTCTTTGTAACATGGGAGGAAACCGGAGCACCCAAAGGAAACCCACATGAACTCAGGGAGGAAATGCAGACTCCACATAGAAGGCACCCCAGCCGAGAATCAAACCGGAGAACCTCTTGTTGTGATGCGACAACGCTACCCATGCATGAATATTTGTGAATTCATGAATAAGCAAGGTGAGCTGCTGCTCTACACAGACATAGTCGGTTCCTTGCAAGAATAAATTATTCCTGCACAAAACCTTTGTGAATCCCAGGGTAAGACTTTCCCTTCATGATATTCAGAATGGATTTTTATTTTTTTGTATAAAGTACACACCCTTGCATATATTGTTTAACCATATGAGTTGTCTGGCCTTTATTCAGTTTATTAGTTGCACAATTACAACATATGCCATAAATTACATACAGTTGTGGAAGTGCACACAGAAAGACCCATTGTATTAAATCATTGTTTATTGACCATAAGAAGACTTTCTTTGCACACCATGCTATACACACACACACACACACACACACACACACACACACACACACACACACACACACTCACATTGCATTCATATATGGATATGTTTTTGTTCTAAGTAATAAAAATCTTATTACATCCATTGTGAGAAATAATATTTCACTTGTTTTAGGTATCTTCTCATATGAAATGTTAGGCTTACTAAGCAATAACTTGTATAGCTAAATAGCAGTCAACTAAATATGCCAACTTCCCCAAATAATCTTCATAACTTCTTTAGTAAAGTTTGTGTATTTTTTAATGAAGAACATAGCGGAATTCTTCTGCTTCCATCTAAATCTATTTCCCCCTCATTATGCCATAATGAGTCAACCCCTTGTCTTTCTTTTTTTACTTTACTGGTGGTTACACTGACTAGCAATTTTTCTGCAACTTCTTTCTGACATATGGTTAACTATCACTCATTTAACCATCTCAAAATTAGCATCAGAATTTTCTGTTTATAGAGTTGCTCATTTTGTTTTATGTAGAATAGCCTCTAGCAAATGTGGAGGCTGCATATTCAGAATTCTTTTTTTTTTTTCAAAACAGGTTTATTGTTTTAACATATAAGAGAAATATCATAACAATTTTATACAAGTAATTAAAATAGGTATTATTATAATATTCAACAAAACAACTAAAGTATTTACAAAGACATCCACTACAATCAGATCAATTAATTAAACTAAAATACCATGCTATTGAAATTAAATTTTTTTTAACAAATTTTGTAAATTATCCCATACAATAAAATAAGATGTTTTTCTATTTGTTCTAGTCCTAATTGTGTTTATTTCCATATGGCACACTATATTCATAACATTTTTAAATTCATTGAACGAAGGAGGTGTATCTGAAATCCAATTTCTAGTTATTATTTTCCTAGCCACTGCTAGAATAGACCATAACAAGGGAAGCTTAACCTTTTAACACTTTGAGGTACAGGTGTGTTGAATAATATAAGAGATTTAGAAATAATGAAATTATCTGTAAAAAGAGCCTGCAAAAATTCATTAATTGACTTCCAGTATTCTTCAATTTTATACAGTCATAAAACATATGAGCCCAGTCAGCATTAATTTCTACATTACATCTCTTACATAGATTATCTTTATTATTTATTTTATTCATCATCAAAGGTGTATAAAAAGATCTATGTAAAAATTTCCATGTATAAAGTCTCCAGACAATGGAAGACGTAGTTCTATAAGCAGATTCCAATATATATTGTTTATCTTGTTGATTTGGTGGGTCCCCATTAATAGAAGTGAAATAATTCCAATATGAATCTACACTGTAAAACGTTTCTTGTCTGATAACTTTATGTATGTATGAAAGTTTACCTTATCAGAAACTTTATGTTGTAAATTTAATATCAAGTAATCAATCAGTGTTGGAATAGATTCTTTAACAGTTATAGACATTAAATCTATTTTATTAATGAGATGTTGTCTAAAGGTCTGAACCTCTAACCAGCAAGTTTCTCTTAGATCAAATTCTTGTTTTAAGAAATCTAGATTTTAACTTTATTATCAGATATCAACTGATACCAGTACTTTAGATCATTATCTATAGCTAAATGAGTTCCTTCAGAAGTAGATGACAAAAGCATACCCTGAGTATACATTATAGGAAATACAATAAAATTCCATTCCCTATACTTAGGGTGCATGAATATAAAGTTACGATAACTAATAATAATATTTAATGGGTAACAAACCATATGTTTAGGTGTAATAGGTGAAGTACAAAATTCCTTTAGTAACCATAACATGGAGTTATTTACAATCATATTTTTATGTGTTAAGGAGATTTTCATGAAGTGTATACTAATTAGCTCCCAATAATCTTTCCATTTTGTGACATATGACTGATCTATTAATAAGGTAATAACTTTTACAATAGAAGAGATAGTATATAAATTAAAGTCTGGAAAATAAATACCCCTTGAGACCAGCTATTAGTATGTTTCTTTAATGCAATCCTAGGTCTATTAGGTGCCCATAAGAAATTTAACATTAGTGTGTTCAGTTTCTTGATAATTATTTTTGTAGGTGGAAGTATTATTGATTGTATTAAGTATAAAATCTTGGGGAATATTATCATTTTAATAATTGTAAGTCTCTCCTCCATAGTAAAAACATATTATTCCAGGTATTAAAAATATTTTGTATATTAAGAAAACAGGTATTATAATTATTATATATAATAGATTTAATATCTTTAGATAGTATTATACCTAAATAAGTTATCTGACCTGAATTGGGTACATATTTAGTAAAATCACTAATGAGAATATTTTTTTCATGTATATATAGGTAGTATTTTAGTTTTTTCTTCATTGAATATTAAACCAGAAATACTTTTAAAATTCATCATGTTATCAAATAGAGACTGTATAGAAGAATTAGATCCTGCTGATGTAATTAGAACATCATCTGCAAAAGTTGAATTTTGGATGTTGTATTTTCATCTATTTCAAAACCCTCTATGTCAGTACTGTTTCTGATCAAATTAGACCAAGGCTCCATTACTAAAGTGAATAATAGTGGAGAAAGTGGACATCCTTGTTTTGTACCTTTAAGAATGGGTATTTTTGTGAAACATATGTTCCTACCTTAATATAAGCCAACGTTCCTTTGTATAAATGTTCAATTAGATTTACAAATGCATCAGAAGTTTGTGCACTTCATTAAGGTAAACAGATAGTCCCAACTTACTGAATCAAATGCTGAACTTATATCAAGACTAATAAGTGTTAAATCTTTCTTTTTCCTATTTGCAAAATCTATTAATGTTAAAGTTCTTCTTATATTATCAAAAGTATTTCTATTTACAATGAAGCCTGTCTGATCTATATCTATAATGCCGAATGATTCTCTTCAATCTATCAGCAAAGATATTCATAAACATTTTATAATCAACATTAAGTAATGAGATGGGCCGATATGAAGAACATCTAGTTGGATCTTTATTAAGTTTTAAAATTGGCGAAATAAATGTATATTGCCAAGATGGGGGGGGGTTATTAACTCAGTTTGGGCCAAAATAAAAACCTTATGTATTAATGAATATGTATTTTTAGAAAGGATTTTATATATCTCTGGTATAATACCATCATTACCCGGTGCTTTGTTTGATTTAAGCTTATTTATTTGTGTAATAACTTCTGTATATGAAATACTCTTGTCCAATAGTTTAATCTGTTGTTTATTGCTTTTTATTCATATTTGTGGTTATAAACTCCTTTATTTTATCTTTAGGTTCCATGTTAATATTATTATGGTTAATTTTGTGAAAGTGATTTCTAAATTCATCTAGTATTTCTGTTATACTAGAAACATTCTTCTTTTCCTTAGAGAAAAGATTTCTTTGATATGGTTTTGTTTATTCAACCTTTTGTTTTATTTTTAAGTCTATGTAAGTATTTGGGGCTTATTGAATAAGACAAAAACTTGTATTTCTCAAAAGTTATTTTAACTTTATGAGTTAAAATTTCTTTGTATTTCTCATTTAGTTTGTTTATTTCTTCAATAACTTTCTTGTCCATAATATTTTCTTTATTATTATGTTTATAAGAGTCTAATTTACTTTGAATATCTAACAATTCCTAATCCCAAGATTTCCTTTTATTATTATACCATCTGATACTTTGTCCATATAGATATGATTTTAAGGCATCCCAAACATAAACAATGGAGACTTCAGGAGTGTTATTTATGTCTAAAAATGTTTTACTTCTGAAAGTATATATTCTTTATAGTCTTTTAGTTGAGTTAAGTATGCTGGTATCCTTTTGATCTGAACATTATGAGTATTTTTATCATGAATTCAAAAACAATTGAATTATGATCAGATATAGGACATGAAATGATTTTGGAATTAATTAAATCTGTTACCATCTGGTTAGAAATAAAGACCCTATCTATTTTTAAATAAGTTTTGTATCTGTTAGAAAAAAGGTGTATGGTAATGATTTTGAATCTATCTGATTATTAATATCATTCAAATGATAAGAATTAGCAAAATCCTTTAAATGTTTTGCATTAGATGTAATTCTTCTCTTTCCTATAGTGGTAGTATCACTTTCATGTAGTATACAATTAAAGTCACCAGCTAAAATAATATCTCCTATAGAGAATGATATGATCTTATCAAGATGATGTTTCACTGTATTAATACCAATTCCAGGTATCCAATATACATTAATTAAAGTGTAAGTCTTCCCATTAATTTGTATTGTAACCATACAAAACATTCCTTTGTCATCCTGATAAGACTTAATGGTTTTAGGAATGGGCATACTTTTATTCCATAAAATAGCCACTCCTCTTTTTTTCTGAGTGTGCTCTGAACTAACCAATACTGTATATTTGTTTGTGGCTAGTTTATCAATATCTTTTTTCAAGAGATGGGTTTCTTGTAGGAAGACTAAGTTGGCCTTATGTAAATTAATGTATCTTATTAGGCTTGCCCTTTTACATGGATTATTCAATCCATTAATGTTTAAAGAAATTCCTTTTAAAGATGTCATTTGGCATTTTTAAAACTTAAGAATCTTATGATCAAAATAACAAATAACAAGATAAGTAATGTTACATCTCCTCCTTTAGGTGTACCTTTAAATATAGCTGTATTTATTGAATCTCTTATGGGATTTCGTATAGGATTCAATTTTGTTTGTAGTGACAATGAATGTACAAAATATATTGTGGATGTCAAAACTATATACAAATAATAATGAACAAGTGAAAATAATGTAAGGATTAAACCTTGCATCCAGCCTGGAGTTATAAACTCCAACTTAGAGTAGTATTTACCACTCAAGTTAACCCTCTACCCTAAGCAGCAGTACGTCAGCTACCACCTTATCAATTTAATACTAGTTATATTTAACTGAAGTTAACAGTTTTCAATTCAATTATCTAGCAAGACAAGACTACACATTTGGTAAAACAGCATCATATAAACTAAAATAAACCTTTTTTTTTTTTTTTTTTTTTTTTTTTTAAAAACTGTTCATACTACTATATACATCCATGTAATATAAAACACTTGTATTCAAATAGCATTCAAATAATCTTGATGTTAGAAATCAAGAGGAGAGAAAAATAAGTTCTAACATTCATTTAAATCAAAAACTTTGGCTAATATGATTCAGACATTACATATATTAGGATGCATCTATTTTCTGTCATGTAAATACAGTTAACAGCTTCCAAAAAAACATTGAATTGCTTGTATATGAGCATTTACTCAAACTCATTATTGCCAATAGAATAAAATATTGTATTCATAGAAATTGTTATAAATCATACTTCATAGTTAAGCAGATTCTCAGAAACATTTATATACATATCTACATACACACACACACACACACACACACACACACACACACACACACACACACACACACATATATATATATATATATATATATACATACACACATACACACACATATACACATATACATACATATATATATATATATATATATATATATATATACACATGCATACACACACACACACACACACACACACACACACATACACACGCACATACACACACACACAAACACACATACACACACACACACACACACACACACACACACACACACACACACACACACACACACACACACACACACACACACACACACACACACACATACACACACACACATACATACATATATATATATATATATATATATATATATATATATATATATATATATATATCTGATCTCACTGAGTTGTATCTTTACTGAGCACCATCTTACATTGCTGTCCCTTCAATAAATTTGTCTGCTTTATACAAAATAATGCACAGCAAACACATTTTAGAAACCAGATTTTACAAACATGCTATACTACTGCTTTAAAATATATCACATGACAATTTCTTCCAGTATAGAGTTATAAAATTATTTATGCTTGTCAATCAGATTAATTAAATGAGTTATAGTAATGTATATGTTTGGGACATAGGTTTTTAACACATATTATTAATCTGCTATTCCTGTATCTGTGATGTGTCAGTGTGATATCTAGGTCAAAGGTGAGACCAGCTGCTTTCAGCTTCTCTGTGAGAATTCTGAGAGTTGAAGCTTTTGAAGTAGCTCATGAACACTGTGCATGAGACAGCCCACATCCCAGATTGTCTCTCTTAACATTTTGGCGGAAACTTATTAAAACTAGTGACAAACATTCATTTAGCAGTGTAAATGCATCTAAACATGACAAAACCTTCACAATGCATTCTACAGGTTATTACAGACTCTATGTAAGTGAAATCAAGCCCAAAATTATTAATAAGTAACAAAACTCAACATTTGTGTCCCAACTCAACTCCTATGCGAATCTTATTATTTACTGTGTCTATATGATCAAAAGCATTTCTATATATTAATAAAGAAAAGAAAAGAGAGTAGAAAGTAAAAGGGTGTAAGGCAGAAATAAAATAAAAAATGTAAGAGAAAGCTATAAGAAGTATATACAATAGAATATTACTTACTGTTTATATTAATAGAGTTAAAAATAAAACATATTATTTACTATTATTTAGTTCTAATTATTATTAGTTAAAGCATGACAGATTATTTACAAACAAGCATAAGCAGTGTAATCAAGAAAGTATAATTAGGTAGTGTCATTCCTGTATCTGTTATGTGTCAGTGTGATATCTAGGTCAAAGGTGAGACTAGCTGCTTTCAGCTTCTCTGTGAGAATTCTGAGAGTTGAAGCTTTTGAAGTAGCTCATGGACACTGTGCATGAGACAGCCCACATCCCAGATTGTCTCTCTTAACATTTTGGCGGAAACTTATTAAAACTAGTGACAAACATTCATTTAGCAGTGTAAATTCATCTAAACATGACAAAACCTTCACAATGCATTCTACAGGTTATTACAGACTCTATGTAAGTGAAATCAAGCCCAAAATTATTAATATGTAACAAAACTCAACATTTTGTCCCAACTCAACTCCTATGCAAATCTTATTATTTACTGTGTTTATATGATCAAAAGCATTTCTATATATTAATAAAGAAAAGAAAAGAGAGTAGAAAGTAAAAGGGTGTAAGGCAGAAATAAAAAATGTAAGAGAAAGCTATAAGAAGTATATACAATAGAATATTACTTACTGTTTATATTAATAGAGTTAAAAATAAAACATATTATTTACTATTATTTAGTTCTAATTATTATTAGTTAAAGCATGACAGATTATTTACAAACAAGCATAAGCAGTGTAATCAAGAAAGTATAATTAGGAATAGCATTTGAAGAACATATAAACTTTTTACAAGGAATAAATATGTTATTATTCTATTAATCATAATTTCATTACTCTTCTCTCCCTGCCCTCCCCACCCCTTCCCCACTACATTATCTAAATTGAATGTTATTGTTTAAACAAAGAAAAGAAGAAAAGATAAAGGAAAAAAAATGTATCAAATTACTGACCTTATTTTTCCTCTTCAGAAAGAGAAACAAGTTAAATCACAGCTTGCCATTAAATCTCCAGATATTTTGACTAGTTATGAAACAAAACATTTCTTTGCACACAGAGAATAACTTTGATTAAATCTTTTTCAAAATATTTGTTGCTTCTTGGAAATGCAGGAACTATATTTAAAAAGATTAATAATAAAATAAAATGATGAGAGAGAAAAAAAAAACATAGTCTCTTCTTCTTCTCTGAAGTCTTCCACGAAGTTTCAGTTGCCAGTCTCTTTAACGAAGGACTAGCCCATTCCATTTCTTCTATTTTTTCCAAAATCTTATTTTTTTTGATAAACAGTAAAGTAGAGTCTAAGTCATCAAAAATTTTAGGACCATCAGGAAGGAAGATTTTAAGCTTGGCAGGAAACAGAAGGTATGTTTTAAACTGTGTTTTTTTAAGCTCCCTTATTAGTGGCAGAAAAACTTTTCTTTTAGCTAATACCATGGAAGAATAGTCATTGTCAAAACGCACAGTTGTTTCATTAATCTTAACAGGAGCTTTAGCACAAGCAGATTTAAGAACCATCTCTTTATCAAAAGATTATAGAAATCTAACTATAACTGATCTAGGATAGTTTTTGTTAGAGTTAGTATTAGCTATAGATCTATGTGCTCTTTCGATACCAAAAGAGAATGCTTCTGGTAAATCTAAAGTTTTAGGGAGCCATGTTGTTAAAAAAGAAGTAATATTGTTACCTTCAATATTTTCTGGCAGTCCAAAAATCCTAATGTTATTGCCTAGATCTATTTTCCAGGTCATCCAGCTTTGTTTGTAAATGTGTATTTTGTTTCAGCAGAAACTCAATGTTGATTTCCTCTTTTTGTATTCTATTTTCCATGTCATTCAAAGCTTCTTCTATGCCTGTCATCTGGATCTTCTGTTGTTGCAGGTCCATATGTAACAAGTCTATTTGTTTTGTAGTTTTTTCCTATGGAAGTGTCTATTTTAGTATCCATTTTATCCATCTTAGCAGTAAGTTGCTGGACTATAATTATCAGAGACTGAAGTTCTTTCTTGATGCTGGAGTCTTGAGAATTTGTCTTACTGGAACTCATTTCAGACTGATAAACTGACAGGAAAATTTCCAAAGTAATTTCTGACAGGAATATTATTAAGATTTCCTTTCTTTTTTAGATATAGTTCAAGAACTATATAAAACAAATATATTTAGAAATAAAATTACTTCAAAAATTAATTTTTTAAGTAATTAATTCCTGTCAATGTAATGAAATTGGTGGAGCTGAAGAAATCTGCTGCTATCCTGTGTTCATCCTTGGCCACGCCCCCCCGCCTTGGCTCGCATATTCAGAATTCTGAGACTCTTCAATGTGAGTCTCAAAACAATGAAAGAGTTTGATCCTTCGGACAAAGCACTAAAGTGCAGAAATCACTTTTGCACCTTTTTGAATGTGGGCAATGTCGTCCCACACCTTCATATATACATATATAATATACACACACACACACACACACACACACACACACACACACACACACATATATATATATATATATATATATATATATATATATATATATATATATATATATATTTATTTATTTATTTATTTATTTATTTATTTTTATTTTTATTTTACATTTGTTGACTGGGCTAGTCTAGCTGGAGAAATTTCCATTTTCAGTAGAGGCCCGGGGAGAAAAGCTCCACAGAAATAAGTACATAGAGACAAATCATCAGTAAAAATAAAATATTAGTATAAATGTTAGTGAAAACAATAATAACAAACTCAACAATTTAAGATTATTACTACAAGAGTTAATTACTATCATACACAGTTACAAGAAACTAAGAAGCTATATGCTTTAAAATTAAAGGTGCATGAATTAATTACTACCACTCACAGTTACAGTCTAGGGAAAAAATATTAAATTTTATACAGAGAATACAAAAATACATGTCAGATATGGATACGAGGAAGGGAGGTAAGAAAAAGAGTGTAATGAATAAGGGAAAAAAATAAATAAAAGGGGATTAAATTATGAAAAAGGGAGGAAGTTAGGACAGTAACAGGCAAGGAAGCAAATTGGAAGACAGTGTGGGGGAAGAGAAGAATGCCAAGTGGAGAGTAGAGTCAAACAAGGAGAAGAGGTAGTTATAAGTACAGTTGAAGTATTGGGAAGTTAATCAGGTTTACTACAGGAGCAGAGCCAGTGATTTTGGAAGTGGAGTTTAATATTTTGTTTGAAGAGAGGCAGTGATGTAATCTTTGTTATGTTGCTAGGTAACAAATTCCATTTTGAACCTACAGAATTGGTAAAAAGGGAGTCACCAGCAGTGTTGTTTGATTTTATGGAACTAGTCAATAGCTTACTAGATGAGCGAAGAGAGTTGAGATTATTATAGGGGATTATGAGTTGAGAGAGTATAGGGGTGTTATTTGGTTGGTACAGTATTTTATGGGCAATGGTAAGTTGGTGGATAGCAAGATAGTTCTGATACTCTAGCCAGCCTAGTTGTTTCAAGTTAACACAGTGATGAGTACTGTAGGTGTTACCTGTAGCGAAGCGGGCAATGTTATTGTAGCAGGTTGTTAGTTTGTTTAGGTTGGTTTTCTTGAGGTTGGTAAAGATAGGTGAGGCATAAAGAAGAGCAGAAATAAGATGGGAGTGAGCAATCCTAGTTCTGGTTGATGGCGTAAGGAATGGTCTGATTCGATATAAGGATCCTATTTTTCTGTTGACTTGTTTTATAGAGTTGTTTATGTGTTGGTTGAAAGAGAGATTATTATCAATGGTAATACCTAACAATTTAGTGGTAGAGTCAGGTGAAATGACAGTGGCACTGTTGGAGGAGATGGAGAAGTTTAAGGGGGAGGTCCTAGAAGTGGGTGTGAAAAGGAGCAGTTTAGTTTTTTTAGCATTTAATAGGAGGAATCGACTGGAGAACCATGTTTCTATGGTATTAAAGATTTTTTGAGTAAGAGAGATAAGTTCTGGGGTGGAGGATGCGGAGCAGATGAGCGTAGAATCATCAGCATATTGAATGCAGGTTGCTTGAGGGATTATAGTATGAAGATCATTAATGAAGAGGGAAAAGAGAAGTGGGCCAAGAATAGAGCCTTGTGGAACTCTGATAGAAACAGGCAAAAGCGAAGAAATGTGGTTGTCCCAAAGAACTGCTTGTTTTCTATTTGTGAGATAGGAATTAAACCATTTAATGGCTGGGATATCAAAAGATAGGGATTCAAGAGTATTAATTAATAAAGAGTGGTTGACCATATCAAATGCTTTGGAGAGGTCAATGAAGAGGGCGGAAGAGAGTAGGTTGTTGTTACGGTTCTGATTAATAGTGTCTACAAAGGAAAGCAGGGCAGTAGTAGTACTATGATGTGGTCTAAAACCGTGTTGACAGTTTGCTATTATGTTGTGAAGAGAGAGATGTTGTACAAGTTGATGGTGGATACATTTCTCCATAATTTTGGCCAAAGGTGAGAAGAGAGCAATAGGTCTATAGTTAGAGTATTCTAAGGAGTTTCCACCTTTATGAAGTGGGATAATATGAGAGACTTTCCAGATATCTGGGATGTTTCCTTCTTTGATTGTCCTATTTATGAGAATAGATATAGGATATGCGATAACCTTGGCAGCCTTTTGTAGAAAAAGTGAGGGGAGCTTATCAGCAGAGGGCGTACAGGGTTTTAGTTTGTGCAGGAGTCTGCATATGTAAGATGTGGAGATAGGTTGTAGAGAGAATTTAAAGGTAGAGTTTGTTAGGTTACTTGGTGGGTTTAAGTTGTTGGCATTAAGTTGTTTAGCTAGAGCTTGGATAGTTTCAGTGAAGAAAGAGTTGAAAGCATCTGCAGTTTGCTGAGGGTATCAGGGTCAGCATTAATTGGGAAGGTGTTTTAGAAGTACCTGGGGAGAGGAGTCTATTGACAGAAGACCAGAAAGTTTAGAATTATTGACATGGGTTTGTTGTAGTTCATAGTAGAATTTCTTTTTGTCAGATATTATTGCCTTTTTAGTTAGATTTCTGAGCTGGCGGAAGTGTAGAAGATCTGGGTTATTTCTGTGGGATCTCCATGAGGCCCAGACTTTATTTCTAGTGAGAATAAGTTTTTTGGTTTCATGGGAGAGCCAAGGGGCAGTATTAGATTTCATTCTAATGATACGTTCAGGAGCGTGTAAGTCAAGAATGGATAAAAAGATTTTGTTGAAGTATAATACTGCATTTTCAAGAGGAAGTGTTTTTAAGGGGTTCCAGTTGCATGCACTAAGTTCAGCCTGAAATAGATCAGGATTAAAATGTTTGATGGAGCGTATTTTTCTTGTAATGGGTGGGTTTACACAATCGGCCTTTTCCCTTGTTATGAATGTTAAGGAGTGGTCACTGATATCATCTGGCAAGGTTCCTACTTTGTAGTTATCTTTAATTCTGTTTATAAGTATCCAGTCTAAAATGCTTTCTCTATTACTATGTTTGTTCAGCCTAGTAGTAGAGGTAATGGTTTGGGTAAAGCCATGAAGGTTGATATGAGAAGAAGGATTTTCAGTATTAATGTTATTCCAGTCTATGTTCAGGTCACCTAGTATAATAGTTTCTTGGGGATATGTAGCAGATATCCAACTAAGATAATTTTCCAGGATCGGTATATTGTCACCAGGTGGGAGGTACATACAGATAATATAAAGGGATTTTTTGGAATTTAACTGGAGTTTTGTAATGATTGCTTCTAACTTGCTATCTTGGGATGGAGAGGCAGGAAGGGTAGTGATATTCACATGATTTTTAAAAAGAATTGCAACTCCACCACCTTTGCGGTTGGGACGGTCGAGTCTAACTATATTGTATCCTTGGGGACTAATCTCAGTGTCTTTGGTGATTGGTTTTAGCCATGTCTCTGAGAGGCAGAGAATATCGAATGAATGTGTATGAAGGAGGGCATGCAGGTGGGGTATTTTGTTGTTTATGCTTTGGGTATTAAGATGTCCTATTAGGAAGGTGTTATTGAGTTTGGGTATATATATATATATATATATATATAGGTCTACTTCACATAATCGAATATCCAAATGTTCAACTTTCATATGGCTGAGACCATATGATTGAACATTTGAATGTTCGAAAATGTGGAAAAAAAAGAAAACTAAACAGTACTAGCAAGGGGGCAAGCCCCCCTGCACCCCCACACCCCCCACTATTTAAATATACCAACTCTGATATCGCACTACATCGCGGTAAAGGGAAATCTTCCCATTCTGCACTCTATGGAGATCCCCATTCAGACCGTTCAAACTTTTAAAAGTTCGAGCATATAGTCTCGGCCATATAAATATCGCGCTTTTAAAAGTTCAACCTTCTGAAGGGGACCCATATATATATATATATATATATATATATATATATATATATATATATATATATATATATATATAAACTCTGTGACTGCTGCATCTCAGAGGAGAAGAAGGAACATTTTGAGATATAGCAATTTCAGAGATAGTATATATATATATATATATATATATATATATATATATATATATATATATATAAAATTATTTACCTACAAGCACACTTTAATGCCCTTAAAAACATCAGTGATTGGAAGACCATAAACACACAATGGCATATTTTGTCATTTGATGTTAAGTTTTGCACATTATTACCTAATACTACTAGCTGTTTTTACAAGAAGCCACTTAATAAAGGTGAAATATTATCTTTAATGAGGGATGTAGGACATTATCATTTTGATCAGGAACTTATCCATGCATGAAATGAAATGTGAGCATTCCCTTGAAAGCATCTGAGCCAGGATACCAGGGATCATTTAATAAAATAATTACTTCATTTTTCATTAAACCTACCTTCTTTGCTTTTGTTTTTTTTTTTTTTTCAAGTTCTAGAAGTTCACAGCTTACATTCTTAACAAGTATTGTTCACTCACCCACTTCTCATTTTTCATTGCTGCTCTGTTTTCAGTCAAACTTGGTTCTTAGATATGAGCTAAATATAGTATAAAACTAAAATATGTTATAATTTGATACAGAGATGATAAAAGATGATCATTGATACATGGAGGAATAGAGAGCAGCACTAACCATTATATATTGTTGAGTCTGAGGTTGAAAGAGTGGCTATATTCAAATTCCTTGGTATCAACATCTCTGAGGATCTTACCAGGACGTATAGCATCACAGGCCTGGTAGGGAAATGTTGGCAGCGGTTGTTTTTTCTGAGAAGGTTGAGGAAGTTTGGCATGACCAACATCATCCTCAGCAACTTCCAATTGAGCATTCTCTCCCACTCTATTACAGTACGGTTCAGGAATAGTGCAAAACAGGATCGCAAGGCTCTGCAGCGAGTAGAGAAAACTGTGCAAAACATCACTGGAGTAACACTAACTGCATTGAAGGACATCTACACCAAAAGAGTTCTTAGGAGGGCTCAAAACATTATCATGGATACTACTCACCTACAACACAAACTGTTTATGCTTCTACCATCAGGGAGGTGTTTTAAGAGCATGGCAGCCAGAACAACCAGACTGAAAGACAGTTTTATAACTCAAGCTATTAGACTGTTAAATCAAACTCACATAATACCTCCCTGCCCAGTATTGTAGGATTGTAGGTTGGTTCACATTTGGGGGAAAATGAGATTTGTCTGCACAAATGCACTCTTTTGCATAGTTTTTATATATATATATATATATATATATATATATATATATATAGATATATAGATATATATATATATATTTACTGATATTGGTATTTATATTATTGTCTATTTGTTGTTTGTCATTGTTTTTATATGTTGCTGGAGGATTTGCAGAATAAGAATTTCACTGTAATTTGTGATGCCGTCTCTAGTACATATGACAATAAAGCTGAATTTAATTGAATTTAAAACATTTAACAGAATCAACCTAAAAGCTGAGTGCAAGGGCATTTGTGTGACTGTTGTGTATTTAAAATGGGCAATAGTCTACTGAATGACTTTCAGAAAATCTCCTGAAGATCATGTTTTAAGTAAGTCTTTTGCAGGCATTCTGTCATGTTATTTCAGGATGTAAAAAGACATAGAATGAAGCTTAGAAGTTATGACACTTTTGGCTTCAAGTTTGTCCACCCATTTAAATAGAAGAGTTGGACATGTAGATTATCCATATCTATCTGAAAAATATCACAATCTACAAAGCTATGCTCTGGTGTGACTATTGTCAGAGTAACTGCCTGAAGCAAGGAGTGAAAAATCAAACTGTTTTAGGCAGAGAAATGTTAGTGAATTGAAAAAGTATTCCTTTTAACTGCTTTAATGTAAACATCATACTACATGTTGCATGCATGACTCCAATTCCACTCCGTTATTGTCCTTTCTCTCTCTCAAATTATTGTTTTGTTTTAGCCTCTGATTATAATTGTCTTGTAAAGTTGTAGTTTGTTTATATCCTGTGTCAACATTTAATGTCTATTGTTTTCCATGTTGGCCTGGGTTGTAGCTGAAAAGGGCCTGTTAGCCAGTTTACTTACCTGGTTATCAAGCAGGTAAATAAATAAATTTCTCATCCATAGATAGCTGTTGTTGTTTGACAGCACTATTTCAGATCTCATCTGTGATCTCCTGGGCAGATTAATTCCGATCTAAAATGGAACTAGCAAACAATATGTTTGCATTTGCTGCAATTTCCCAGGCAGTTTAATTCTAATCTCCTATGGGACTATGTAAGCAATATGCTTACATATGCTGTAAACACATTAAGAACGAAGCAAGACTTGCCTGAAACATGCTTTCCTTATGGGAAAATGGCAATTATATTAGATGGTTTACAAAGAAAGAACATCAACGCACATTAGTTATCTTACTGGCTAGTAACCCAGACTTGAACCATTTCAAATAATTAGAGACGTACCAGCTCTTATATGCTGATAATACTAAAGGGATGTTTTCAGATCTGATAATAGTTATTGTTTGTTTGACTGTGTGAGCAAGTGTGTGTGCGTGTGCGTGTGTGTGTGTGTGTGTGTGTGTGTGTGTGTGTGTGTGTGTGTGTGTGTGTGTGTGTGTGTGTGTGTGTGTGCGTGTGCGTGTGCGTGTGCGTGTGTGTGTGTGTGTATGTATGCATTTCTGCAAAAAGGAATATAATTGCAGTTTGAGGACCTCTGGAGTGGTAAATGGAGTCGCTAACTTCAACGAGCCCCTGTGGAATGTGATTATGCACTCTGATTTTTAATTAATGCAACTGAAAAACTGCATGGTAGAGTGACAGAAATCATCCTGCCAGGGGACACAGTCTGATGGCCCTGTCATCCCTAATTATCTGGTAATTACTTCTACAATGTACATTCTTATTAATCAAATTAATAAAAGTCTTGCCCCGACCTCTAAAGATAAGCTGATGCAGGAAGAATTATTTTGGTGTATGTTTGTGGGGGGTGGCTTGAGGTAGGCTGATGTTTGCTGGTAAACAATTATTTTGTTATGCTTCCAGTAACTGAAATAGGCATTCACATGCATTAACTGTTTGAGGCCATAAATCCCTGTGTTTCTTTTGTGCTTTCAGTCATGTTTGTTTGTTTTAGAAAAGTAGAAGCAAGGAACTGGATGTGAGACTTTAATGAAAACGATTAGCAGTTTAATACTCTGCCTTTGTTTACACTGAGCCAGAATCTGTTTTGTGACAAACAGCAATTAGGGAATAAAATAATTTCACATATAGTAAATCAGGGAGACAGATTACATGTGAGGCCCCATATATAGATATAGACACCTGAGGGCATTTACTGAGCATCAGTTTTGTCTGAAAAAATGTTCAGAAGTAGTTAAAGAGTTAAGAAAAAGAAACAATACAATACAGCGGACAAGATGCTGGCTGCAAAGCTGGAGATGTGTGTCAGAATATCAGCCTCCAAGTGCATTTTTTTTTTACCCTGAACAACTCACTAACCTCAATGATACTCTTAGGTCAGTCCAGAAAAAAAGAGGCTTCATGATAAACTAACAGGCAATAAATAAATTGTCTGCATATACCCGGTGGTCAGTGGGGAAAAACTTTTAGTCTTGCAAAATGCCTTGAACTTTTTTTTTTTTTTTTTTTTAACGAAGCATGCATTCATGAGAAACTGGTATTGCTCAATAGCAATAAATATTAAGTTGCTTGTTTGAAACCCACATACCTCTTGTAAACATTCTCCATAGATATGAATAAATTATACAGAATGTTTTAGTCCATTGTTTTGTACTTAAGGCTTTGCAGACTTTATCTAATTAAATAATGTTTCCTTTCCCGTCCGTGAAAAAAATAGGGCAGAAATTGCTAAAAGGATCTAGAATTCAATATTTTTCAACGAGAGCTTAAACTAATAATACAGCACCCCAGTAAGTAAGAAGCTAAATAAAATGCCATTTTAAATTAATTATATGCTTGATCAATATTTTATTCTCTTTAACCATCTACCCTACACAGATAGGCTAAAAACCCTGTCCATCTATTCAATTTCATACAGGCTCCTCAGAGGTGACCTCTGTCTGGCATACAAAACAATCACAGACCCCGCCTTGATGAGACTGCTGCATATCCGCAAGTCAAGCTCCACCCAAGTAACTCACAAGTGCATCCTCAACCTGGTCTGTAGCATCAATAGGACTTGTTGGTGGGACAGATTTGTGCCCCAGAGACTCCCCCATCTGTGGAATAGACTCCCTCTCTACATTAAGCAGAGTACCTCATTATCCCTTTTAAGCACAATCTGGATAATTGGATGGGAAAATACACACCTGGGATTCCACCTGTGTCCCTGCTGGACAGGGGCTTTGGGTGCTCATTTGTCTAAGCATGGGCTAAACTCTTGGCTAGGCTTATAAGAGCCTCAGGGCCAATAGCCTAGTAACTTCCTACGATCCTATGCTCCTATAACCTACTTCAATACATTTGGTTACTTCCACAGTGGTAGCTGAAGTGGGAAAAAATATAAAATGGAAAGAAGTTTCATTAGTAGTGCTTATCCTACAGCATGTATGTGATACACTCATTCCCACAGAAGATTACTTGCCATGACACCTGAGAAAACAGATGGATAAACTGCTAGTTCAACCATGTGGCTGCCACATTGGCTCTGTATGTGGACCTTAAGTTCTAATAGATGTTTAGATGACAATCTTAGTTTACAAATGGAATGACACCACCCGGCTGCCCCATTGGTAGTAATATATATGAAAAGGACACTGCAAGCTTAAATTTTGACATGAGAAAATCTGTCTTTTCAATTTTATTTACAGAGCTGTAGCATAATTCACTACTATTAAAGCTGAATCTTAATTTTCTCATTATATGTAAATGGTAATTAGATAACCACATGCTGAGATCATGAGCAAATAAGGCAGTGCTACAAAAAACATTTCAAGGTTATTAGTGAAAGCTGACAAAGTTTGCCTGCATGTGCCAAAAGGACAACAGATTGTGGCTTGTGTAAAGTAGTAATGTCTTCTGGTGTACTATGATGTCATCTATATCCACTCCCATTTCAGGAAGACCAGTGATTCTAGCTGTATCACCATGGTAATTAAGTTACAAGAGATCTGTATCATGGAGTGCACCGAGAAGAAGAGGTGAGGTACTTGAGAGAGAACACAATGAAAATCAGGCCCATTTTTATCCAAATAAAATAATACATTGTCTGAATAAAAGATATACTGCCATAGGGTGGCCTAATGGTTAAGGTGTTTGTCTTACAAGCACAAGGTGCAGGGTTTAAGTCTCACAAGAGATAATTGGCTAGGCTTAAAATGGCTTGTAAGGGCAGTTAGCCTAGTATGAATCTATGAACATATACTGCCATATAAATAGGTATGTGCTGTGAACAGATATGGAAAAATAAGCACATCCAGTGTGTCAGTTTTAAGGTGCCTAGCAAATCAGTTGGGAGTCCTTTTTGGATTCATCTGATAAACAATATAAACTACAACTTTCACTGGTTAAGATTGTCATGTGCTTATATAAATACCATTTGGTCTAAACAAATGTTAAATATCCACATTTATAGCTAGAAAATTGACATTCAAGAAAATATCCATCTTGGGCAAAATGTCATATCTGATTCCAAAATATGTATGCTGATAGCAAGATGCTAGATAAAGTTCACAATCATTTACAGAGTGACTCAGATTTGCTATTGTATTTAAAGTTAAGTGTAAATTGTTTTGGAATACTTTTCCACATAAAATAGGTGGGGTAACAGGCTATGCATAAAAACTTGAAAATAAAGAATTAGTAATTGCAGTAATGAGCAAATAAGAATGGAGTATTAAGGAATAATTCAGGAGATTTAAACTAAAAGTCATTCCAGTCCTAAGAGAGCATAGGCAATGTTGAAAGTAATTATATTCGCACAACTCTGAGACTACAGATATCCACAAATCCTGACAGAGAAAAAAATGTCAATATGAACACAGCACAAAAATGAACACCATTGCAACCCTCTAGAAAACACTAACTGGTTGCCAAAAATCACTTGTGCAACACTTCTGTTCACCATATTTACTTTCCAACTTTTCTATAAAAATACTCTCCCACCCAAAATAATAAAAAAAAAAAAACGGCTCACTAATTATACAGAATCATTACCACCTCTAAGAAATATAACATATTTTTGGTTTAGGAAGAAGTGTTATTCCTTATTTGAAAAATCCTACAGCTATTCATGTTTCCGGAACATAGAATAGACATCCTACAGTCTTATGAAATCCATAAATATCACTAACAGCTACAAACAAATGCAATCTGAGGGTCATGCTGCTCAATGCTAGAAGTCTAAATCTCAAAATACACTCACTCAAAGCTCTCCTTAAAATGAAGAACATTGACATTTGTGCCATAACAGAGACCTGGTTCAAGGCAGCAGAAAGCACCCCTGCACTACCAGGCTATAACTCATTCCACACCTTTCGGCCCCAGTACTTGGACCGAAGCTCCAAAGGTGGTGGTGTTTCCATATTCATAAAGGATGCACACACCTCCAGACTGGTAGCCCAACATAACGCATCTGAGATACTTCAGGTGCAGCTAACATTGGGTAAGACAGCGATTCAGGTCGTAGCCTGCTATAGGTCCCCACCATGTCCCAAGACTCACACTCCACATTTCTAGGTACCCTGGAGAATATTAGGGTCAAACCTAACACTCTTATACTGGGTGACTTCAACTACTCCTCCATTAACTGGGAAAACTACTCATGTACCAATACACTTGGCCAACATTTCCTGGAATTCATTAATTCCAATGCCCTGGACCAGTTCGTTCTTACCCCCACTAGAGATAGCAACATCCTTGACCTGTCATTATTAACATGGGCGACCATTGCTCTACACCAATAGTCAACTCCTCCCTGGTTAGATACGACTACAAACTAATCACCTTGGAAATCCATATCCCTCCCACCGCAAAGGTAGCCACCATGAAAAACTTCTCCAAAGCTAACTTTGGGCTCCTAAAAACAGAGGTGGCTAACTTCACAGCATCCTTGCAAATGGAAAATAGTTGCATGACCACCGAATCATACACCAATTGCACTGTACGAACACGTACAAAAATGTATAGCTCTTGCCATACCCAATAGAACCAAGATGCTGTCCTCCAAAAAAAGGAAGCCAATCTGGTGGTCCCCTGTCATAAACAAACTCTTCAACAGAATGAGGAAACTGATGTGGAATAAGGTGAAGTCCCAAGACTGGAAAAACTCCCTTATCAGCCTCAACAAAAAGTTGGGATCCCTCATCAAATCCTCTATAGCTAGCTATGCAAAAAGAATTGCAGCAGATAGTAAAGACAACCACAAGGCCTTCTATAGTTATGTAAAGAATCTCCATGGTAATACCCAGATTTGCTCTGAGCTACTGCACAATGGTACCTCCTATACCGAGCCAACAGATATTGCCAATATACTGGCTGACAGATTCAGTGCCAACTTTACCCCTCTCTAACCCCACAAAGGACCAGTCACAATACCAGTAGATTGTCAGGCACCCAGTATTACTGCTGCACAGGTTAAAACAGCACAGTCCAAGACCAAGAATACAGCTTCTATGGGACCTGACAATATCCTTTGCTGTGTTCTACATGAACTACAGAGTGAACTGGTACCTCACCTGTGTGCCCTGTTTAATCACAGCCTCACCTCAGGCTTTGTCCCTACCGAATGGCGTACTGCTACAGTCATCCCTCTCCACAAAGGAGGAGCAACTACAGACCCTGGGAACTATCGCCCCATTAGCCTGATGAGTCTGATATGCAAAGCTATGGAACACATCATCATGGACCTAATAAACAAGGATATAGGGAATCTCCAAACTCTGGATCCCACATAGTTTGGTTTTGTGAAGGGTAAATTATGCCTGCTCAACTTGGTCAACTTCTTTCAGTCAGTCACCAGAGCTGTGGATGAAGGCAAGGTGGTTCATACAGCCTATCTTGATCTGACCAAGGGCTTTGATACCATTCCCCACTCAGGAATCATAGAAAAACTCACTAAGCTAGGCATTAACCTCACAGGTGGATTGCAAACTGGCTCACAGGTAGTACCCACAGTGTGAAAGTAGCTGACTCCAAGTCAAACTGCCAACCAGTCACGAGTGGAGTCCCACAGGGTTTGGTCCTGGGTCCTCTCCTGTTTGGCATCTACTTCTTGGAAGTCCAGGCCAACACGAAGGGACACTGGCTGACAAAGTCCGTAGATGATTTCAAGTTGGGAGATATTGTTAACTCCCCAAGTGATGTTGACATCCTTCAGAAAGGCCTCACCGAGACCAATGACTGGTGTCAAAACTATGGCCTTAAGCTCAATGCCAAAAAAATGTGTCGTCATCCCCTTTGGGAAAAACCCAGTGCCCATGAATTACCACATCGATGATAGTCCACTGAACTCAGAAGGCATTATAAGAGATCTGGTAACACAGGTTGACAGCAACCTCTCTTTTGACCACCACATTGCCGCTGTGATCAGAAAGTCCTTCTTTGTGGCACATCTCATTACTAAGGGTTTTGCATCCAGGAAGAAAGGGATCATTGTCTCCCTCTACTCTTCCCTCATTAGGCCAATCATTGAGTACAGTGCCACATTTGGCATGTACCTCACTAAACACCTGCAACAACTGCAGAGGCGGCAAAAGTACCTCACAAAGAGAATCCTAGGTCTTAAACATTTGCCTATATGGACAAGCAAAAAACTCCAACTATTCTCTGTCTCATATTGCCTACTTAGAGGTGATCTCTGCTTGACTTACAAAGCCATGTCTGACCCAGCTCTGTTAGAAATGCTACATCTAAAGAAATCCCAATCCCTCCACACCACACGCTCCAGAGACGTCAACCTCATTACCACAATCAACAGAACATGATGGAGGGACAGGTTCATAACCCAGAGACTGCCCATGCTATGGAATAGACTTCCCATACATGTCAAGCAGAGCACCTCACTGGCCCTCTTCAAGAGAAATCTTGATGAGTGGATGGGAAATAGAAAATTCACCCCAGAGATCACTCCAGTGGCTTTACTCAACAAAGGCACTGGGAACTAAGGTCTGGTGGCACGATGCCAGGGTAATCCTATGGGCTAGGCTTGTAAAGGCTCCAGGGCCATTAGCCTAGTACACACCTATGAACCTATAATAAAAATGAATACCCCCTCACTGAAGAATAAATAAATAAGCAAATATAAGTACCCAGATATGGATTATGTAAATATTTTTCTCTTTCATTTAATTTAATTTCTTAAGTATAATTAAGGAATAACCGATGAGTGTGTGTGTGTGTGTGTGTGTGTGTGTGTGTGTGTGTGTGTGTATTGAGGATTTACCCATCCATGGCATGATTTGATCATGAGAGTGAAGCCCGAATGATTGAATAAAGCCAGCCATGGGTAAATCCTCAATATACCCTCACCCACTCGTCGGTTATTGCTGTCATTCAATTACATTGCCTTTATTTAATAAACTCTTTTTTAACAGCACTATAGTTTTCCTCTGCATTGTTTCTTGTTTTTCCACATTGGTTGACATACTGAGCATGAGTATGGTGCTTACGTTCACATGCTTGCACAGTACAGCAGTGCTGGTGAAAATATGAAAGAAAGAAAGGAAGATCTCCATTACTTTTTTTTTTTTTAAACTATAAAATCCATACAATTTGGAAGTATGAGAAAGACAGGGAAAAATATAAGGAAAATCAGGTACATTTCTTTAGTTTTGCAGGAAATACCAGATTTTTCTTGTATTTTGTCTGCCCTCCATATATACCTCTCAACCTCTTAGCTCAAGAAATGTGGACAAAGCCTTAAATAGTGGGAGACAAAAACCCCAAAATAGGGACCAATTGTAAATGTTGCTCTTATAAACTTACAAAGCTGCTAGAATAACAAGATATGTGTTATTGTGCATTGTCTGGAGCATATGAAGTGTGAAACTGAAATGTGTGTCATTATTTAGTGATTTGTCAGAAAACCACACCTTGTATGAGGAACAGACCAAAAATCTAGGCATTCTGTGAAACTCTAGATAGTTGAGACATATGCCTCCATAGCATATACTACTAGAAAAGTCTGGTTGCTCTCAGTGATACTTCAGCAACCAGATTTTTTTATATCGGTATATGCTCGATTTACAATGGGCGTGATGGTTGGGCTAACCAATCAGCATGCACATTTTTAAATAGTAATGAGCTATCATTGTATAAGTTAGCTTACACTGTATTTATAATGTTAAGTACATTGTCCTGGTGATTTAACATTGCAATGATTAGAATTCTGTTGCACCCTAAGATTCCACTTGTTGCATCTTTCGGCTTTTCCCGGTTAGGGGTCACCACAGCGGAACTCCGGTCCGCTAATGATTGGCAGTAGATTTTTATGTGCCGAGTTGCCAGCCCTGATGCACAACCTTCAATGAAGGTATGCCCATTCACGCATGTCTCCACACAGAAGACGCTCTAGCTGAGAATCGAACAGGACAACATCTTACTGTGAGGTGACAACGCTACCGCAGCACCACCACCACAGATAGATTCCAGTGCATATCACTATATGTAAGTGACTCACTACAGTTTGTCTACAAATTTAGTAGATTTTGTTTCTCTGTGATTTGTGATATAGATAATTGCATCATATTGCATCTTCTTGCAACTGCCTCTGTGCTCAAGCTATAACTAAAAATGGTCCTAAGAGAAGACCCAGTTAACAAATAAAATTAATACATATATAAAAAAATCTTACAAATGGCAGCTGAAGAATAAAAGGCAGATGCAGCATTAATTATTGTAATAATAACCTCTTTAGATTGCTTTAAAATTCTGCATGCAGAAAAGCAGTGCCTGCAGTACCTAGTCCTACCTAATGGTACAGCTTCAGTCTCACTGAGAAGCCTATTATGTTCGAAGGCCTCCAGTGATAACTCTTGGGCATTGGTGAGTCATGCCAGTGTACAACACTGAATTATTTCTGCATGGCAAGTCTGATTCCGCTTTTGGAATTAGGCATGAGGCTCTGGCAACCTCTGTTAACACACACTGAATGGGGAGTATTAGAGCCCTATCTCTGGGACCTGAGCATGGAGAAACTGCTCTCCATGCCCAAGTTCTTTTGGAATCCGACACACATGTATGCTATTTGAATGGGTGATTGCATGTGATAGAGAGAGACAATTGTGTGTAAAAGGCAGGTACTTAATGAAATGATCACTTACAGCAAAGGCAACATAGTGCTTAAACTGTACTGTTTCTATAACTATAACTATAAAATATGGTGTCCATTCCCTCCAGGGTTTTGTCCCTACAAACATTTGGAGGAAATAAACCTATAATTCTTCTGCCTTGTTTTTTTCATTTTGTAATTCCTTTGTGCCTTCACTCATTGGTTCAGATATTGCCATTGTGCAAGACTTATTACTGATATATTCCCTATATCACCAAAGGAGAGCTGCAAGAGTGGACCATTATAAATATTTTTGGAAGATGTCTTCATCAGAGTCTAGTAACATATGTGCTTCTTTCATTTTGGAACAGATTCATACTGTTGCCTCTCTTCTGCCCAGTATCCGATTAAGTGACATCTGACCCATGTTTTTTTTTCCCTTTGTAGCTTGTGTCTGGCCAGTAATATATTGCACTTGCTAGTTTTTGGCATACATTGAATAAAAGTGCTTGACTATATTAATTGCCATAACCTGCCTTAGGCATGTGCCACCAAGGCAGCCACCTAGGGAACCACTCTAGCAGGGGTACTTTTCCAATATTTATTTGTTTATTTTTTTGTAGTAAAGAAATTGTTTCTTTAAATGTATTGAATGAATATAGGAAAAATGAAGGATAAGACAAACCGTAAGAAAAACAAAGAAAAAAGTAATCTGGATAGTATAGGTAGACCAGGATGGAGGCACCAGTTGGTGTGGGGGGCACTGTTTAGCCCTTTTACTTTGGGCACCAGTTGACCAAATGCTAGCCCTGTTAATTGGGCCCTCATTTAATCTGACTAAAGGAAAAATGTTTTCTCAAAAATAATTCCAACAAACTGAAACAGTTTGCCTAAAAAAATAAGTGGTATGTTGCAATATGCTTCCTTTCAGAAAAATCTAAAAGAACTTCATCAAAGAAAAATATCAGTACACTTTTCATATCAGTCAATTGGTAGTGTCACATTCTTATAATGCAGAATGTTTCTTTGTTGCTTAGCGTATGCCTATACCACAGTAGCTGCTTTCAGTGCAGTAAACTAAACGGTTCTATCTCAGTTTGTCAAAGGACCAAATTGTCAAAACCCATATGGTCAAGACCATAAGAGCAACAATTTTGTTCGTCGAACCATTCTAATTGAGATTGCAGTATAGTAGGGATTGGGGAATTTGCATTTTTCCCAACTGTAGTGCAATCTCAGAGTTGGTATAAATAATTGGCGGGGGGTATGGGGGAGCAGGGGAGCTTGCTTCCCTGCAAAAACATGTGTTGTTGGTAGTTGTGTGTATTTATGATATTTTTTCAATTAACTGCATTGTTGACCATATGGGTTTTGACAATGTGGTGTTTTTGATAAACTGAAATAGCTCTAACTAAACATATAGCTGTTCAAATAATACAAAGATAATATTGCAAAGTTTTTTACTAACATTTTTTATTTGAGGCTTTAACATTTGATAACATTCTGTACTATATTTTGTATACTCATAAACTAATACAGAATGGAATCTAAACATCATGAACTAAACAGAAAAATGTGACGTTGTAACAGAACTCACTGATGTCCAGTACCATTGCATTGTTTTATGCATTGTTTATTTCTGCTACTATTTATCTCTGTTTGTCTTTGCTTTTTGATCAGATTGTGACTGAAAAGGGCCATGGGACCAGTTAATTTATCTAGTTAACAAATGGAAAATAACATACAATTAAAAAATATTATGGTATTAGTCATGAACCGATGTATCCATTACTGCTGCTACTATACATATATGATTTAAGCACCTACAGTTCTCATTTTGTTTTCCTAAATTCTTGTGAAAAGGAGCAAGCCAACCAAGCTTGGCATTTTAGTCATCTGTCCAAAAGATTCACTGCAGGCCTACTCAGGATGCATCCAACACCTAGAAATATAATCTAGTGCTCTAGAGAGAAGGTTATAATTTTTCAGGGAAATATTTGTTGTTTATACTGGGCAAGCAGCTGTGTTTGCCTCCATCACATGAAATCCACTATGAATGTCTGGGAGTCCCAACACATTGAAAAATAAACTGTAATTCAAGCAAGAAACAGCAAATTCAGAAATTCACTCTTAAATCTTATAAGCACTGTTGTCGATGGGCTTCACCCTCATGAACCCCATTATGTGAGGAGCTACACACTCCACATTCCTGTTACTTATATATACATGCATACATACTAACTCTGACATTCCTTTCCATCAGAGTAGGACTGCTGACAGACTGAGGTACTGTAGCAACAGATTTAGAGGATATATTAGTTCACATTCACATCTGTAATTCCACAATTCCAAAGATTGAAATTATTCATCAGGTACCTGACAGGCTACACAGTTTTCTGAAATCAGTCACTGTCAACAGTACAATCACTAGCCACAAAGATTTGATGACAGTCTGTACAATGTCCACCAAACAGTTAAAACAACTGATGATAGATGCCCCATTTAGTAGAATGCAGCTTGATGCCACTAAGTCATTTGGCTATAACCTGCTAGATTAGCAAAAGAGAGATTCTTATTGAAGTGAATAGATGCCATTTTTTAAAAGAAACATCTTTATTAAATCATCACGTATAACACAGGCAATCATACATTTATATAAACGAAAATAAACCATATTGACTATTTTAGTTGCAAACATTATACATCCCAAATTATATTGACATAATTTTAATTGCAAACATTATACATCACTTATAAACTATCCAGTTATTGTCAGTCAAACATTATATAGCTCATTCAAATCCTGCCTTCTTTTAAACCTTGTTCCTCCTCTGTTGCAAACATTATACATGACTTATAAGCTACCCAGTCATTGTCAGTCAAACATTATATAGCTCATTCAAATCCTGCCTTCTTTTAAACCTCATTCCTCCTCTGCATGTATTGTTCCTACAATTCCCATTATTTTCTATGTAATTTGCTCCTACCCTTTTCTAAAGATCCCAGTTCTAGTTGTTTTATCTCTGTTACTATATTCACTACTTCTAGTAAAGTTGGTTTAGACTTTGATTTCCATTTTCTAGTAATCGCTTTTTTGGCTGCCACAATAATTAGACTCAGCAAGACCATATTATGTCTAGGCAATTCTGATTCTGTATCATAGCTCAGAAAAATAATTTCCTCAGTTACACCAATTTGCTCACATAGTATCTCTGATAGAGTAGTCTGCAGGGAATCTTTAAAGTCTGCTAACGCATTACGCTCCCAGAAAATGTGTTCCAATCACACCTCCAGTATTTGGTCTACTTGTACAAATACTTCCAAGCAAAGATCCTAAGTCTTCTATACTTTGTTGCATATTTGGGAAACAAACATATATCCCCCTTTGGTTCTTTGTGAATTACTTAACCAATCTCTCTTCCCAATCATTCATAACTTCCTCTGATTGATTCTTACAGTTAACATGCAATGTTTCATATGCTCTACTAATTATTCCTTTTTTAATGGCATCTTCTGTTCTAGATTCTACTAAAAACTCTACCAGTGCTGGTCTTTCACTTAGGACCTCCCTGTTTTTTTCTCTTTGCCTATACTCTGATATTAGCCCTTGATAGGGAAGGCAATCTCTAGCCTGCAGTCTAAATAAATTCTTGGCCTCTTCCCATTCTATTACCTTTTCCTCTCTAATTATTTGCTGCCAATACCTTGGTTCTTTTAGATAGTTTCCTCCAATACATTTGATCCCTCTCTTGCCTATTGTCTGAATTCCTAATTGTAGTCATCCCTATCAGCAGAATCTCCATTCTCCATTCCCGTGTTGGCTTAGTTCTTAGAATGCTTTCTGCCACTTTATGAATATAATATTATGTATGGTTATTGTTATTTTCCTTAAGGATCTGCATCAAAAATCCCAGTCTCTCTTTGTTTCTTGAGCTTCCCCCTATTTCATTATCATCATCCCTTTCCACTTTGAATAGTAAGTTTCTGCTTGTGCTAAGGGGTCTATATTACTTTGTCAAAGATTAACTTCCTCAAGCCTCTGTTCATCAAACATAAGTCAGCGAACATTCCCTTCAGTGTACATTCACATCAGTGAACGTTTTACACGAGGAATGGAGGTAGATGGCCAGCAGTAAGAAATTTGCCCTTTTCCCCAATGTAGTGTGATCTTGGAGTTGATATATATATATATAAGTAGGGGAGTGTGGGGGTGCAGCTCCCCACCTTGGTGGGTCTGATATGCTATGCTGTGTGTGACAGTCAAAGTGGTGAACAGCTAACTCCATTCCCTGTGTAAAACATTTGCTGATCTGAACATTTGCTGAAGGGAATGTTCTCTGAGTTATGTTCGATAAATGGAAGTTTGATGAAGGTAATTTTCGACAAAGTAATATAGACCCATGCTATGTTTAGGAACCTTAACAGTGTAGCTCTGAAATACCCCTTCAAATTAGATAATCCCAAACAGCGTTGTTTAATTGGAAGAATCAGCTTATCCGACTTGACTCTTGCCGTCTTTCCCACAAATAAAATCCTTCAGCTCTTTTTTGATTGCTATCCACAATTTCTCATCTGGTTGATAAAAATATGCCTGACCGCTGTATAAAACTAAAGGGAAAGAAAACATTTTAACTGCTTGTATCTTGATAGGCATATCCATATAACAGAGCTTCCACTTTCTCAGTTTTTTAATTATCTTTTGTTTAGTCTCTCCCTACACATCCTTAGTGTCAAACCAGAATCCTTCTAAATCCTTACTTCTAAGTACTTCATTTTATCATGTCCCCATAAATATGGATATTGCTGAATCAATTCATGTATGGGTACATACTTTACAGCTATTGCAGCTCCATTCATTTTGCATCCTGAAAAGATTTGAAACTGCCTCAACATTTTCCGCAACCCTGAAATGTCCTTTTCTGGTTTTATCAGGTATAAAATAATATAATTTGCAAATAAAGCCAGCTTTTCTTGTCTACCATGTCAATTATATCCTTGAATTTCTGAGTCTATGTATTTTCATTACCAATGGTTCTTAATATAGTGCAAATAACAAAAGGGAAAGAGAACACCTCTGCCTGGTTCCTCTGCTCAAACAGAAATTATCAGAGAGAAACACACTCATTTTAATTTTTGCATCTGATCCCTCATATAGCCTCCTAATCAACCTTATCATTTTATCAGGGAATGCAAATGCTTCCATTGCCCTGCTCATAAACTCCCAGCTCATTCTGCCAAATGCTTTCTCTGCATCAAGACCCACCAACTGTGGTATTTTCTTACATTCTGCTTCCCTCTGGATCAATGTTTTGTTAATGTTGTCAAATGTTTGCATTCCCTCCACAAAACCATGTTGATCCAGATCTATCAATTTTGGCATTACTTTTGTCATTCTTTTAACCATCATAGACATGGGCCTGTATGAATCTGGATCTGCTGGGTCTTTACCTTTTGAATAGATACAATGTTAGCACATAGCCATGTGGATCTTTTGTGGAAGTTATGTAGTATGAGCATCTTTGAATCTCAGTACTACACAACTTCTGTAATGGTGAAGATATCCATGATGCTCAGAGACCTGCTATACACAGGGTCTACCCTCTGAGTGCTGCACCTCCATGCTTCTAGCAAAAACATTACTTCTAAGGTGAGAGCTGCTGCACAGCAGCACTTTAAGAATCAGACAAGGCTTGTATAGTATGCAAGGTCATACAAAGGAGCATTCATAGTACACAATCATTTATTAATATCACCCATGGTTACATCTGAAAGATACTTTTCAGAGTAGTTTATCTAAAATTGGATCATACGGGTGATACTAGTGTAACAACAGAATCAATGTCTAAAACTAAAATACATTTGCTGTTTTAAGAGTTAGCATGCCACAACTAAGAAGTTGATGTAATGGTTTAGGTGTTTACCTTACAGACACAAGTTATAGGGTTTGATCCCCTCTTGGGGTAATTTGCTAGGCTTCAAATGGTACATAAGGACAGATAGCCTAATACTCATCTATGGGTACTAGAGGCATGAAGTTCTTTTGTTTGATGAAAACATACTGCAAGGTGAATGATTCTACCTGCTAGTTGTTTAAGCTTGCCTATGCGCAAAATGTATTGCTGTTTCTCTCCATAATTCATATGCTTCTAATATTAATCTAGTGCCTGTAGGATAAATGACTTTCTTATTTAATTATTGATTGATTGACTGACTTGAAAAGTCTGACAGGGTACAAGACCACATTTTAGCAGAGGCCTGGAGAGAAAAGTTGCACTGGAAAACATTGTATAATAGGACATTATATCAAATATTATGCAACACATAATAAAGAGATCAATATTTGTGCAGCATGCAAGATAATACAGAATATAACATTTAATCAACAATAACGTTACATTTTATTGAACTAGTAGCCCACACAAAACCTCTAAATATCACCACCATACCTCTTGTAAATCAAATTCCTTTCTGTTGATAGCAACAATATGGCTGCCTATATACTTCATCAAATTTGAAATGCAGTTCAGCATCTTTTGAAAAAATGTTGATAAGACTATCTCACGGATTCTCAAAAGCCTGCACGGAGTGCAAGATTAGTGCAATAGCTCACGCAGGCAATATGTCTGCTGTGCGTTCCAGGAACAGCTGGCAGGGGCGTGCACGAGAGCTCCAGCACTAATCTTGCATGGACTAAGCCATGGTATGCAAATCACCTCATTTACAGGAGAAATCCATGCAAATGAGGTGATTTTGCAATCCAGGAAGCTTGCAATAGTCCGTGCAAGACTAGTGCAATCTGTAGAAATGTACTTGATTAGTAACCGAGTACATTTCTGCCAATTCCAAAACGGAGCTATGACAGCTCCAAATAAAGGCTGCATATCATTGAGGAAGCATGCCAATGGCCAAGTATAAGGTCATTGGCATTGCAAACTGTTAAAAAAATAGAAAAATCAACTATTATTTTTTTCTTCGCCGATCTCAGCTGTGTAAGCATAGGGCACCGGTTCGCAAATGGAATCAGGAGGAAAATAAGAAAATAAGCTGAAAATGAGCATTCTAACTAAAATCAGTATTCTGTCATGTAAGTCAATGACAGGCAAAAGACAACCTGGCCAGTGAGTAGTGGTTGCTAAGGGGGGAGGTTTAGTGTGGGACATGTAACTATGCATTAGCAGGCAATTCTATGCAAATGAGGGAAAGGTTATTGAATCTCAGATTTTCCGAGGGTGTGAGGCAGGTCCCAAGAGTGTAAGAGTATAAATAGCAGGGTGCAAGACTAGGATATAGGTGACATCATGGGGGGGTGTCAGGCATACTGAAAGTGGATTGGAGCCCTGTGGCTCGGGATTGCTCCTAGCTTAGAACAGCTAAGCTAGGGGTGTGTCTAAACCTGCCTAGCATTCTTTACAAAGTGTAAGTGAGTGTGCGCGCCACACACTGGGTTTTACAGGAAGAAAAAGGAAGTTAAACCAGGAAATAGCAGCTCTTTGCACATTTGAGCACTCCATTTACGCGGCTCACACACAGGCTTAAACAGGGAGGCAATGGGAAGGATAAACAGCAGTAGGAAGGTAATCAAGGAGAATTAGCTTAGCTGACAGGTGAAATGTATCAGAATCAGCCAATTACACAGGCAGCAGACCAGCCCAGCCCAACACTGCTATAAACTATGCAAACACCTTTCCCCCTTGTTTTTCCCAAAAACTCTGCACCACTGGTGTATACAGACGGGGAAATTTTACAAAATGAAAGCAGGAGAAAAAATGTTAGGGACTGCTTTTGCTATCATAAACTAGCATGTGCAAGAGGCTGAGGGTCGTGAGGATGTGAATGCTGCTGAGCAACCCACATTGAGGAGACGGAGAAGAGTGCACAGACCCAAGGTAACCTACCAAGGGCTACATGAGCTGGAGATAGTGGAGTGCTATAGGGTGGACAGGGGCCTTCTACAGCAAATTGTTGAGCTGTGCCGGCCACACCTGACACACAGAACTAACAGAGGGGAACCCATCCCAGTGGATACCAAGGTATGTGTAAGCTTAAGAATACTAGCTACAGGTACCTTCCAAAGGCCAACTGGGGATATGATGGGGATTTCACAGGCATCAGCATCTGTGGTACTCCACCTGTTCCTGGATGCCATGTCAGCACATGTCGGTAAGCAGATATATTTCCCCATCACCTGTGAGGCGTTGGCCAGCAATATGCGTCTTTTCCATCAAATAGCAGAATACCCTGAGGTAGCGGGTGCAATAGACTGCAGGTACATATGCATTAAAGCACCACCAGGTGAGTGGGATAGGGTCTACATCAACCGCAAGGGCTTCCCCTCCATCAACTGTCATGTGCGATGCCCAGGGCATAATAATGAATGTGTGTGCTGGCTGCTCTGGAAGCTACCATGATTCCCACATATGGCATCTGATGCAGCTGTACCAGACATTTGCCAATGGGGACATCCCATACAGTGACCTAGAGGGGGATGCTGGATATGCACTGGAGCCATGGCTGATGACACCCATCAGAAATGCACACACACCTGAACAAGAACTCCATAATGACACACACGCACAAACATGAATCATAATAGAGCGTGTGTTTGGGATACTCAAGTCACGGTTCCAGTGCCTGGACACATCCATGGAGCCTTGCAGTACTCACCAACTACATTTACCCAAATTGTCCTTCTATGTGCCATGGTACACAATATGATCCTGCAGAAACAGCTGCAGCAGGAACAGCATGGGGCAGGGCCACACAGCTCCCCACCAGTGCCAAGGCTTGCACAGGTGCAGAGTGACTCGGAGAAGGGACAACCTGAGCCAGTAGGCAGAAGGTGGCGTGCCCAGTATGCCCTGGCCTTGGCAAAGAGGCAACCACATAGCACATGCACTGACACAGTAGGGACCCAGGGAATGACACCTCTATCCGATTCGCACATACAGTAAAGGGGATGCCAAACATGACACTACCTGTGCTCAACCATGTATAGGGAGTGCACTATGTGCATCCAACATAGGCAGCCCTGCAGCACCATCCTCAATACTGGGACACCCACAAGATAAGTGACTAAAACATGCCAGTTGGGGGGGGGGGGCACATACCCAACAACAGTCACAGCCAGCAGGATAGGTGTAGACAAACACAAACAAATGCTGTACTATGGCCTATGAATGAGCCCCATGGGTAACCCCTACCCCAGCCCTACACAGATAGACTACAGCAGGCCAGCCAGATGGATGTAAGTTGTTAAGGCTAGGAAATCAGAAACTAATATGTAGGTAGTGAAAGCTATGATCTGTAGTACACTAGTATGCCTCTAGCCAGCATGATAGGTAAGACTACAGACTGAAATGGTGTACCTGACATACCAGTACAGTCCTAGCAACTGTGTAAAAGTGTATGGTGTGCCCCACCATCCTATGTACACTTGTAGTAACAGTCAGGTGTGCCCCACCAACCCTGTATAGAAATGTAGAAACAGTCAGGTGCCCCCCCCCCGCTATGCAGAAATGTAGCAACAGTTAATGCCAAATGACTGATGTATACCCTGCAGACACAGCATGGTACCTCTTGGTGTACAACACAAAGGTCAGCACTGCAGTACAAACCACTTGGACTTGATCCACACATGCAATATAGATGGCCATACTGAGCATACTTACACACTTAGAAGAATGAAGGCAATGTCAGTCAACAACATACTGAAAGCCCATACTGGGCATGCTCACACACTTAAACACAAGAAGGCCATGTTAGCAAGCAACAGTGGACCAGACATATCTGGCAGTTGCAGTTCTCAGTGCAGACACATCAGCATGCACCACTCCTGCCTTGCACACACAGTGGATAGGAATACAGACATATATGTAAGGACAACACACTATAATAAGCCAAAGGTAGACGGACATAGATATGCTGAAGAGGGTGAACATGACAAGGTGCCATCTGGGCCTGTCCCACCCAGCACAAAGCCAAAGGGCCCCAAACACATGAGGTGCAGGTGTCACTCACTGCAGATACTAACCACCAGTATCTGTCAGCATGATGGTGTGCTGCATGTGCCAGCTGTGCAACATGACTGTACAAGGAAGTTGTCACCTAGTAGCTGTATACACGTACCTGTGGCATATGACCCCGTGTGTGCCCGCATGCAGCATGTCAACCCCTACATGAATGGGTTAAGGCCCATGCACACACTGCCCTCCCCATAGCAGTATCATGACAAACCTGCTGAGGTCATCCAATGTGTGGATCAAGTACCTGACTGTTACTACAAGTGTACATCCACCTTTGGAGGAGCTGTTGCTCAGTAATCCCCATGGCGCGTCCCATAACTGTGTACTGCTGTACTGATAAACTAGTTAGGTAGTAGTCCTAACCCCAGACTTGGCAACTGTGTGAGTGTGTGTATGGGTGCATGTCTTGGTCTCTGCCTGTGAGAGAGAAATAATTTCTAGACTACTCACACTCAGTACAGTTCATATACACAACATTGGCAAGGCTGCAGATGTCACGCACCTAGAAATACACCTCTGGGGAAACCATAGCCCAGTAAATTCCTTAGTGTATCCTGTAACTGTTTATTGCTGTAGTGTGATAAAGTAATTAAGTAGGTGTTCTAACCAAAGACCTGGCTTGTGTGTGTGTCTGACTGTGTAGAGAGCAATGCTTTTTAGACCACTCACACCCTGTACAATACACATACTCAACTTTGGCAAGGCTGCTGATGTCACTCACCTAGAAATACACCTCTGGGGAAATAATAGCCCAGTAATCTCCATAGCACCTCTTGTAACTGCGTACTGCTGCAGTGTGAAAAAGTAATAAGATAGGTGTTCTGACCCCAAACCTGGCAACTGCATGTGTGAATCTGTGTGTCTGACTCAGTAGAATGCAATGCTTTTTAGGCCACTCACACTCCGTACAATTCATATACTCAACTTTGGCAAGGCTGCTGATGTCACTCACCTGAAAATACAACTCTGGGAAAATAATAGCCTAGTAATCCCTGTAGCATGTGCTATAACTGTGTACTGCTGTAGTATGCTAAAGTAATTAGGTAGGTGTTTTAACCCCAGACTTGGCAACTGTGTGTCTGTGACTGAGTAACAAGCAATGCTTTTTAGGTTACTCACACTCCTTAGCATTCATATACTCAACTTTGGCAAGGCTGCTGATGTCACTCACCTAGAAATACACCTGTGGGAAAGTCATAGCCCAGTAATCTCTGTAGAGTGTCCTGTAACTGCATACTGCTGTAGTGTGATTTAGAAGATGGTAGGGTTCTATCTCCACCCATGGCAGTTCTGGATGTTTTGTGTGTGTTACAATATCTGTGTATAGAGCAATGCATCATAGGCTACTCACTCGCAGGACATTTCAAATGCCCTACTTTTCCAATCCTGCTGATGTCACTCATTGTGGAGTACAACTTTGGGGAGAAAATTCTTTAGTAATCCCTGTGGTGCGTCCCATCACAGCTCCATGCTGTAGTGTGATATAGACCTCGGTCAGGGGTTCTATGTGGATGTTTTGTGTGTGTCTCACTGTCTGTGTAGGAAGCAATGCATTTTTAGGCTAGTCACTTGCAGTACAGTTGAAATACCCTACTTTGGTAAACCTGCTGATGTAATTCAATGTGAAATACACCTTTGGGGATAGCTGCCTCTAATAATCCCTGCGGTGTGTCCCATAACAGCTCCATGCTGCAGTGTGATATAGACATTGGTCAGGGGTTCTATACCCACACATGTCACTTGTGGATGTTTTGTGTGTGTCTCACCGTCTGTGTAGGGAGCAATGCATTTTAGGCTAGTCACTTGCAGTACAGTTGAAATGCTCCATTTTGGTAAACCTGCTGATGTCATTCAATGTGAAATACACCTTTGAGGAAGGCTGTCTCTAATAGTCCCTGTGGTTCATCCCATTACAGATCCATGCTGTAGTGTAATATAGCTCTTGGTCAGGGCTTTTATACCCACACATGTCAGTTGGGGATGCTTTGTGTGTGTCTCACTGTCTGTGTAGGGAACAATGCATTTTAGACTAGTCACTAGCAGTATAGTTGAAATGCCCTACTTTGGTAATCCTGCTGATGTCATTCACTGTGAAATATACCTTTGGGAAAGTAGTATGCCAATAATGTCTGTGGTGCGTACTATAACTGCATAGTGCTGTAGTATAATAAAATAATTAGGTATGGTTTCTATTCCCAAACATGATAGGTGTGTGTGTTTGTAACTCGTATTCTGTGTGGAGGTGAGTGTGGGCAATGTGGAAGAGGTTTTGCTAATTTCTTTTATGGTGGCCCTACTATATATCACAATGTCAACCATACATGGATAACAGATGTAAATTAGCTGGGAGGCTGGGGCGCAAAGCCATTCCCATACATGTGACATCAAGGCCAGCCAATCCAAGTTAGCAACCCCACTATTACCCAGAGCACACACTCAACCCATGGGTCATATGAACACACATGCCTAGGCAGCAGCCAATATGTGGGTAGTACACTGCATATTGGCCACTGATAGTAGCTATGCAGTGATAGCAGTGGGCTACAGAGGGCATGTCACCCTGCTCATCTGTCCAATATGCACGTACATGCAGACAGTGCACCTCTACCATGTTCCCCAATGGACACCTGCACCACTTGTGGTGCCTTCACATGTGACTCACAATGAACATGCCATGCCTGACAACATGTCCTGTATGGACAGATGACACTGACATCAGGGAATGCTGTTGGCATGCCATCAATGTAGGTGAGGGGTAAACCTGCTGCCCATTACCAGTTCCTGCCACAGGTTGGCAAGACTGGCACATCTGATGAGAATCTGTGTTCACAACATGGGCCAGACACCCCAGGTACAGTTCCACATGTCACTGTACATGCATGTGGGAGGGGTGCACATCCTAGACACCATCCATGTCATGGACTAAGGAACACATACATGGCATGTGGTGTACAGCATTGGCCACACAGAATAGTCACCCAGGTGACTGAATAGGGGATGCAATATCCAACTGTGTGGGCAAATGCAGTAACTACAGGCCTGAGCCACAATGTAGACCATTGTCATGTGGCCTGATGCCAAGGTATACCCATTGCCTAGCCTTGTACAGCCTGCTGGCACAGTTGACCACCACACACCCATGTAGACATGCACCCATTCATGTCAGAACTGGCACCCTGTGTGTTCATGTGTGTGTGTTGTATGGTGCATATGTCCACATCCACACTCACTACAACCCCCCAGGGCATACTGAAGCATGCTGTCTGATGTCTGACATCTCCTCATACTCTTTGCTCATACGGCCTTTCTATGACCCGTGTGGTACATGTGATACCTGCACATTGCTGTGTTGTGGTAATCCCACTAGTGATGAGTTGCATTCCTGGCTCTGCCAAGTGTGTCAATGTGTGTGCATCCCTGTGTTAGTGTGCCTGTGTTGATGCTGGCACCTGTTCATGCAGACAGGCACGTGTACGACACCTACCATATATCTACTGTATCCCTGTTGCAGATGTCACTCACCCTCACATATATGTTCTGAATGCTGCACATCAGGTAGCCCATGTAGTGCATCCAATAACTGTGTTGAACTGTGATAGCACTACATAGTTGTCGGGGGTTTGATACCCTGTGCTGGTAGGTGTGTGACACAAACATGTTTCAGTTTTACACTCCCACCCTGCCCTGACATGTATTTGCCTCTGTCTGCTTCCCCCACTCCCTCTCTGGTGGATGTGGAGACCCACACCTGCCTTGCTTAGGCAGCAGCATGAGTATTTTACGCTATGTTCATGATCAGCTGATGGCCTCTGTACAAATTGCAGCCCTCCCCTAGATTATTGCATGTGGAACAGCTGTGGTAACAATCCCATAGCCAATTGCATGGAAACACACTCCAATACCTAGGAGCATCATGGTGCTGTTGGGCCTTTTCAGTCACTGTGAGCAGGAACTAGATCTGTTGTTTGGCAAACAGCATCTCATATGGATTGGGGATTTACCTCTAACAACATAAACTGTGGAAAGAGGGCAACAAACAGGAGGGGGTGTGCCTGACCTGACTACAGACTATAAGTGCTGCTATACTGCATTTGGAGTAATGTTGGTTTAACAGTGTCTGGATATGCCTGTTGTACATGTAGTAATACTTGCCATGTCAGTTCCACATATATATATATATATATATATATATATATATATATATATATATATGAGGAATCCCCATCTGCAGGGTCATCTGCAGACTGGGCAGTGTTGTGCCTATGGTTTCATGTGTTAGCCACAGTGCATCTCTCTCTGTGGAATGCAGAAAGTAGTGTGAGGATTGCAGTCTGTAGATGGTGAAGGCCGTGACAGTTACTGACTTCATATCCCTCATAGGACATATGTCGCAACAAACACAGTTACAATGGAAAATACACAAGGTTATCACAGCAACATGTCTATATTGGCCCTGTGTATGTGCTGTCAGCCACACCACTGTCAACCTTTGTACATATGGCGTGCATGAAGTGGTGCATATGTGTTGTGCACCATAAATAGTGTCATTATATCTGATAACAAGCCAGTGATACATCAGATTGCTACACATGTCATGTACAGTAGGGGTTATATTTCATGACATAAGCTGGACATTCTGTGGATGTTTGTACAGTACTGAGGTCTGGGTAGTGATGGTGAATGTCGGCAGTGTGTGTATTGTTAATATGTACTTTAGCCTGTGTACAGACTGTGGTAGATGTCATTGTCCTAGCTCCCCATCTATCAGATGTTACATGCTGCCCCTCTGTATGGTTTTGCTGTACATGTCTGTAGGGCCATACACACACATGTTCCATACCACAGACAGCCATCAGACCAAACTGTGTAGCAGCCCAGTATATGTAGAGACATTCTGTAAGTAGCACATATGAGGATGGTGTAGAACAGATAGTCCGTATAATATAATATTATGCTAGTTTACCATATGTGGCTGTGGCTGTGTTCACATTGGTTGTGGTTATGCACTGTCACACAGGTGTATCTTACCCTGTGCTGTGACATGGCTGTTGAGCCTGCTATATATGCAGGTACATGGGCATTCCCCCATATGAGATGTAGGCCAGTGTTGAGCCAGTCTGCCTGTAGCCTGCACAGTGCATTGTTACATGCCTAGCAGCTTAGTGTACTTAACTAGTGGGATGTCATGTGCAGATACTTGCCAGATGTACTGCTGCCGGGCCACCCTTAAACGTCATGTATGTCAGACAGAGCAGTGGGATGCTGTACAGATGTATGTCAATATCTAGTGGGTAGTATGTGTCCATGGCACCCTTGTACCAGCAGTCATTATGTGTCAGGCCAGACAGGATTGTGTGAATCCAACACCTATGGTGCCAAATGTATACCAGTTGTTATGTGTTATACCTATCTACATGGCTGTCTACATCTATATTGTCAGGCCTGGTACACATGTGGTGCACTAAGGGAATACGTGTATATCTCTGGACTGTACAGAGTGTGTCCGAAGTTCCATATATAGTGGCCAATATCTCTGCTGCACTCCACAGGGTTATTACATGCTAGCAGCGGTACTTTACAATGATTACCTTAGGATGTCTGTCAGTAGCCAATGGCACACATGTTATAAGCAGATTTCAGCATCCACACACACCATGTCTGTGAAAACAATCCCAATGACAGTAGCAACAGTCTAGTAATATACCTGCTATACATACCTGACATCCCCTTGCACTATGACATTGGGACTGTAGGCGGTGGGGTACGGCTACACTCCATGTCCAGGACATATGGTGGTAATATATGTACGTATACCTATCTAGATAGCCATATATATATATATATATATATATATATATATATATATATATATATATAATGACACATGTGTACTACATTGAATTACCACTGTCATGGCAACCACCCACTATAAATCCCTACAGCATGTGGCCATGGTCCCTTTACATTTCCTGTGTGATAGACATCCGTCCTGTGTGTGGGCATCAGTGATACAGGCAGCAGGTAGCAATACCTCTTATAGGAGAACCTGCACACTCTGAGCGGACACATATTTGTAGGAGGTTCAGGAACTACAGACAGACTGTGTGTAGAGTTGTGTAATGCTTTGCATAGAACTTGTGTTACAGGGTGTGTGTGTGTGTGTGGGTGTGTGTACATACTAGTGTACCTTGGAATGCAGTCTGTCTGCATAGCTCACTACTGTGGGCCTAACCTCTTGCTGGGCAGAGGTATGCCTATCATGTGTTGTCTGTCCACCACACAAGCCCTGTGTCAGATATGACACTGGCAGTGTGTGTGTTGCGTGTTACCAGTACATGGCTACATCCATGTCTATATCTAACCTCAATTCCCTGACTAAGGGTATGTTGGAGACTATCCTGTAACACCAGCACCTTGCTTAGTGTATGGCAACAGTTTTCCACATATATGCCTGTGTTCCAGCCTCTGCCCCCCATCTACATACCAAGCTGTGCACATTTGTCATGCTGTTGGGAGTTGTTCTGTAGTGGGCTGTGAGTATATCACACTGCCATTGCTGCCATTAGTACACTGTTGTTGTATCATCCGCACATACACTGGGGCTGGGGCCATATATGTATGGGCGTCACCTACATAACACAAGCCAGTGTATGTAACAGTGGTATATGGTCTTGTATTATTGAGTCCAGGTGGGGAGCACCATAAACAACCTAGACTGTCACAGATGTGGGGGTATCAGGGGTGAGCTGCCACAAGGTATGTGGATGTACAGTACCATATACTCCACCTATACTGACATTATTTACATGACTTGGGGTACTGCAAGCCTACTGCCTCCTGCAATACAGACTGTTCTGTGCGTTATGCCTTGTTATTTTCTGGGTACAACCCATTTGATCACAAAACGTCTTTACTTCCTACGTAGTTTGTACAGAGCGTAGATAGAGGATGCTGAACTACACACCTGCAGAACATACTGTTGATTGTGTGGTACCCTGTGGCCCAGTCTGTCAGCACTACTGTACATTCTGATGGGCTTGGCTTGGACTGCAACAGTTGTGAACCTTTCCAGACTACTGTATAAGTGCAACTGTTTCACAGTTGCAGTACTCCATTTATATGGTTGTATTGAACAGCTATATGATATGGCATATAGGACCGTTATGGTACACAATTAAAGGAGTCCCATTTCTGCAAACCAGTGTGTGGTGTCTTTCCTATGACCTTTCTATGGATATATGTTGTAAGCAATGATTGACATTAGTATGTTTAGCCTATCTAGTATCCAGTTGTTCAAGTGTTAACTGTAGGCATACTGGCTGTTCCATATTGTGTGCACCTCCTACATACATATCTTACTGTACATATATCTGCATGTGTATGTGTAGTCACATGTGTGTGTGTGTGTGTGTATATATATATATATATATATATATATATATATATATATATATATATATATATATATATATATATATATCAGCATATATGTGTATGTGTATCTGTATCCTGGGGACATTCAGGGCTTCCACATATTACATGTCCTGTGGGAGGCAGACTGTACTTGGTAATGTACTGCAGTGTGCAGGTGTTTGGCTGTTGGGGGATGCCTATTCATACAAGATGTATAGTGTGTGGGGCCTCTCAACCCCATTAACAGTGCATGTGGACATAGGTGTATTTGTTAATCTGAAATTGCTATCTACAGATGTATGGCCATATATACCTATATATATATATTTATCTGCTAACAGATATATATGTATATGTGCATAGATAGCAAAATATATAAATGTATATAGAGTTAGTAAAACAGCATATATATTTGAATACATGTGTATCTATACATATATGGGTATGTTGTATCTGTTAAGGTTGCACTATAGTTACACACGCAGACATCTAGATGTTGGTATACATTCTCTGCACTGTTGCATGGCAGGACTAGCTGATATGTTTCTGAAACATTGAATACCTGTGTACCTGTCATGGCTTAGTGGTATATCGGTGTGCAGGGTCCTTGGTTTGAGCCTTGCCAGAGTTGTTTAATTTGTTGCTGGCCAGAACATGGCCCACTGGATAGAGAGTGATTAATGCACCGTAAGGCAGTTGTAAGCAGGTTTGTGTGTTCTGCCCAGCAACAAAATAAACAGGTCCTGCAAGGCTCGTAACCAGGACCCTGCACATCATACACAAAGTGATTTACTACTAAGCCAAGGCATATATGCATAATCATGATGTTTCCACATACATATCATCCAGCTCAGGTATACAACACTACAGGGAATGTATTCCACCATGTAGATGTATTTGTGTGTGTGTGTGTGTATATATTTATATATATATTCATCATTGAATGGATATAACATATCTATATATGTAGATATAGATATAGACATATCTATATACATATACATATATATATATAAGCCAATATATACATATATACATAGATACGCATACAGCTAACGATATATATGTATATATCCACATGTCCACATATAGACAGCACTAGGAATGCATATATGTCAGCATATATATGGCTCACCTTTCAAAGGGAGACATCCATGTGTCTGGAAGCTGGTAGGCCTAAAGTATGTTCTCAACATTGCACAATCCTGCAATACATGCATCGAATGTGCAATGTCCGAATGTCACTATGCATTCGCTCATTGCAAATTAGGCAATTTGCTTGCAGATGTCACTATAGTGGGGATGGGGAATAATTGCCTGCCCCCACTGTAGTGCACACTAGGAGTTCGTATATCACAGTAGGGGGGTTGTGGGGGGCCCAGCCCCCCAGATAGGGGGTGCAGGGAGTCATGCACCCCACCATTATATGTATTCCAACTTGCAGTTCGAGTGTCAGTGAAGGTACCTTTAGAACTGCAGTCTCTTAACTGTGGTGCAGTAAGAAATGACGGGTTAGTCCTTTCAGTTTGCAGAAAGGGCCGTTCGAAGGAATGATTGTCCCACTGTCAAAGGTGAACACATATATATCAATATAGGCATATATGGACATACATCTCTAGATGGAACTGGGAACATAACCACAACATATATGTCCACATGCACCATTGATGGGTTTGAGAGACCCAAACAACATATATCTGGCATGGATAGGTATCCCCCCCAGCCAAATACGTCTGACCTGCAATACAATACCAACCTTAGCAGATCCCATAAGCAAGACCCTGCACGACAAGGGCAGTACATGTTAACAGTACTCCATCCCACCTGTAGGATGTAAGGCTGGTATTACTAACATATCATGCAGTACAGTCAAGTGACATGTCATGCTTGGGGAACCCCCTGGGCAGGTGCAGTAAGTAGCTGGGATCCCTCATACAATCCAATAGCCCTACATCTGACAATAGTTTCACCAATGTTGGCAAGGACATCCACAAACCCACCATGTCAGCTGGGAACTACCATCCAGTAGCCTGATGACCGTGGTTTTCAGGGACATGGAACATACCAACAATGAACCCATGGCCAATGTCACTGGTTATCTCAACACACGGGACCCCACCAATGTTGGACTTGTCAAATGCAGAGAATACAACCTGAACCTGGTATACCTCCTTAACCCAATCATGACAGGTGTAGATGAGGGTTAGGAGGTGCACAATGCCTATGTAGATCATAGCAGGCTTTTGTACACCATCCCACTTGTAGGAATGTGTGTAGTTGTTACAGGATCTACCTCTGTTCACAGGATATGTTTCCACCAGGACTGCTTGGCATATGCCAACATACCACAGGTGCCATCCCATGGACATACAGTCCTTCACAGGTCATAGATGTGTCAATGCCTTCCTCCACACTGTTGAGGTGTGCAGCACTACTGGCGTTGATATAACTCTCTGGGTGTGGCTGTTGTGGATACGACTGCCATAATTGCAGTTACTGTTGCATCTATCCCCCACATAGTTGTCTGTAATACTGTACAGTATATGTAATCAGGTTGTTAGTTGTTGTCTACACCATTCACAGTAGTTGAGCACCTCACACCTTCCTAAGGGTAGGGCTATGCCACTGGCATCGGCACACACATGTTACATAGGTGAGGATCGCAACAGAGTGGGGAGAGGGACATACACCCTGCTGTTAGCATGTTCAATGTCATCCACAATGCAGACTGCATATATATAGCACTGTGTGGTTGTGCCTATCCTGTCTTGGTGGGATTACACGTGCAACAGATGTGTTACCTGCATGGGGACATACCTCCATGTGTACAGTCCTGTACCTGTACTGCATCCTAACCAAAGTCACTGTGTGTTGTACCCAGCCATGGCATGTGTACCACCCACTACACATACTGGTGTCCACTGTAGAAGGCCTGCTGACACCACTACATCCATCAGCCATGTGGCACATGGACAAACTCAACACAATCTGAACAAATACTGGTGACAACAATACAACATTGTTAATTAAAGCTATGATGCATCATGGCTGCACAGCTACACCTTCCAATATATTATCATTTTACTTTACTGCTGACAACATGCTTCACATCATTCCATTGCAACACTGTTGTACAGTCACCCTGTGCATCAGAACCATGTTAGCCCGTCCCTGCATCGATGTTACGGATGTCAGGGAGTGGCAGAGGTATCATCATATGCACAGGGTGTGTTGTTGGTTTGCCAGAGGCCTTGGCTGAGCCATACACTTGACAACATGTGTGTGTGTGTGTGTGTGTGTGTGTGTGTGTGTGTGTGTGTGTGTGTGTGTGTGTGTGTGTGTGTGTGGACTGAGTATTGTTATGGGCCACTGGTGATGTCATGTGTGCAGGTATGTGGTTGCCCTAGGTTCGCTGTTTATGCGTGTGTGTCTGCATGCACACAGTTCCTCCATGTGACTGCCCTATAATGGGAATTGTGGAGACAGCTGCAGACTGTACCTGGCAGGGTTTGCAGTTCACCATCTCTGGCCATGGACATGCAACCTGTGCCTGGCATGGGTGCTACAGGCAGTATCATGTACAGAGCTAGACCGAGTACTGTCCCCCGAGTTTGACAGACATCAACTGGATCCAGGTCCCTCCTGGGACTGGCCAGGGCCATGTGCACATGGTCTGCTATGACGGGTTGTGGACTGCTCCCCCAAAGTGCTGGGGCTGGTACTGCCACTACGGGAGAGGCTGTAACTGTTTGGACGTCCACGGTGACCTCCAGCTGCTGGTGTTGCTGGCATACATCCACATGGCCATTGCAACCGTCCTGTCCTGATGCATGGACATGACATTGTGGATGAGTTCCAATGTCTCACCCCACCATCTATCCATGACCTTGGTGTAATTACGGATGGCACCTGCTAGGTCATGGATGCTGTCAGTTACAGAGGTGTGATGAGCTCTTTGTGCCCTTAGACCCTGCCTGGTGTACCGTTCCATTCGTAACTGTGCCTCCATGACAGTCTGTAACATGTGTGTGGTTGAAATAGATGTTGCATTTCTGCCAGGGGCATGATGACCAGCAGTGCTCCTACGAACACCCCAACACATCTGCCCATGTGATACCCCACCAGACATCTGGCTATGGCTGCTGTGTCCTGACACATGTGCCATAGATACCACACTGTCCTGGCCCATGCCAACCGTAGGCTGTCCCTCAGCTAGGGCCAATGGTGATGAGGTGTGTAAAGGCAGTGTGACTCTGTGCGTGGATGGTGTGGATATGTGTGGGTTGTCAATTGGTGGTGTAGCAGCAGCCCCTGACAACCCTTCCTGTGCCTCAACACACCTATCTTCATGGTCACTGTCTGTATCAGTGACATCAGATTCCCTGCAGGGGGGACCCAGCCCCACCTCACCACGTGTGAGGGGAAGACAGGAAACAGACTGTAATACCTGTACAATACCGCTAAACAGTAAATACTCACACACACAAACACACACACACATGCACACACGTGTGTGTGTGTGTGTGTGTGTGTGTGTGTGTGTGTGTGTGTGTGTGTGTGTGTGTGTAGACATGGCCACACACACAGACATACACACATGCAGTCAACATACATGGCAACCCATACACTCCACCAGATAGCACCTACAGACAGCTCCCACAACCCCATAACACACACAATAGCAGGCGATGGTGCAGTACAGTATCACACACATACTTGTAATTACACACATGTCAGCAAGCAGGCCATGTAGGGCTGAACAGCATGCAGTGCAACTGTAGTCAATCCCCGTTACCAACATTATACATGGCTGCAATGCATGGCTTCTATTTGTAGGTGATGGCCCTCACCCTGGAACCCACTGTAGCCATGTCCACGGCATTGCTGTGCATCTGTTCAGCACCCTGGCATGTACTGTGCACCATACCTCACGGGTGTACACACCATTGCAGGATGTGTCTCTGTGTGTCAGGTGTGTTTCTGCTGCTGCTCACAGCCTCTGTGTGTTCCTGGATCACAGGTGGACATGTGTTTAGTGACTGCTTGATGTGTATTCACATATCTCATCATCAGTGGTGCATGAATGAGTGGTAGATTACCATTAGACCAACCACAGAGACAATGTACGAGACCATTATTGACCATGATGGGGCCTTGGCTGATGTTGCCTGTGGTACACATAGGTTCATAGGTGAGTACTGGTCTGTTGGTCCTGGGGCCTACATAAGCCTAGCCACAGGGGTTCCCTGCCATGCACCACTCACTAATGTTATTCCCTTGTGCCCCTGTCAGGCTGTGGCACACACATGCTACCCAGGGTGTATTCCCCATTCCCCATCCAATTGCCAAGTGTTTCTGTTAAGAGGGCCAATGAGTAGCATTGCCTGACATGTATGGGTAGTCCATTCCAGAGTGTGGTGATTCCCCAGGACAGGGCCCTATCCCTCCAGTATGCTCTGTGTAATGTGTTAATTAGGTTTAGGACCCTGGAGTGTGTGTTAGCAGTGGGCGTGAGATGTCATTATATGTAGCATGTTCAACTGCTCTGTGTATGACATAGCTGTGTATGTTGGGCAGATGTCAGCTGTGCCTGAGCAATGTGCACTTGAGTGTAGCCACAGTTGTCTGAGATGGACTGTATATTGCATGTGTTTGAGGCTGGTAATCCCATTAGTGAGGTGTGTGTTGTGTCAGTGCACATGTACAGCATGCAATATGGGTAGGTGTGTTAGATGTGTATATGGCCTTCACCTTAGCTATGACATGCACAGTGAACTGCCAAGCATAACCTTAAACCATACTCACCAGCATCTGGCCACTGCCTAGCTAGTATCCCAGAGTTGCCTACATTGACATGGGATAGAGTTGATGTCAGTGGCCACAGCTGTGGCATTGCTACAGGGTAGCTGCAATATTACAGTACAACAACAGCTGAAGTCCACAGTACTACAGTTTATGCATTACTGCTCATCTGTACTATACAGCAACATACCCCACATCTCACATATGCATGGTATACCTGTACAGATGCATATACTACAGTAGTCTACTGATATAACCTGGAACCTTACCTGCATGCTCAATGTGTGGTGTGGGAGTAGCACCCACCTCCATGACTGTATAGGTCTGGAGCTCTTGCAGGCAGGCAGGTGCTACCAGGCTGATGAGTAGCTCCTCCACTCTGGTGAGGGGGGATAGATGTTATGGCCCTCCCTGTTGCAAGGTGGTCATCCTGCATGGCAGCGGCATGATGATGTACTTGCTGGAACAGATCACTACAATGGTGGCAGACCTGCTCATAAGTACGGCTGTGCATCCCCACCTCATTCACCCTGCGGACCACATCAGTCCACATGGCTGTTCTCTCCTGCTGGTCCATGCTTGTCTGTGAGAACAGCAGCTGATAGTTGTGGATGATGCTGGTGATGATGATCTCCTCGTCAGCGGCACTGTATGTGGGGTTTCTTGGGTGTGCCATACTCCCTGAAAGACATAATGATGGAAATATGTCTGAGCAACTCATATGTCAAGTTTACCATAATACAATACAGTCTCCTGCTACCATATCAGCTTCAACATAATGTTCACACTACGCTAGTGGTATGTGTCTTGTATGTGTACCATTGGGTCATATATTGTATTGTACAACACTTTCTGCTATGTGGTTATAGACATGCTCCCTGTGGGGACACTACAGTTGCAGGGCTGTTACAGGGTATTTCACCTGCATGCCATTGTCACTGCCACTATGTTTCCACATATGCATGTTGTAGGCCTGCTATGTGATTGCTACACATCTGCCAGTCTGTAGTATTGGGGATATCTATGCATGCTGTTGGACATGTTCTGGGATTGTGTGGACTATTACAGCCCACATATGTTCCATGACAGTTACACACCAGTATGTGTAGGGGTTATTTGCCAGCAGGAATACCACTCCAACCTAATGTGCACACGTTACCAGTCCACATCACATCTGTGGCCCACCATGGAACCTCATTATCTACTGTTCTATCACTACCTTCATGAGGAACCACCTCAGGGGATGGTGCCCCCCCATGGAGCACACACAGACATGTGTCTGTCACCCAGGTAGGTCACGGGTATTGGGCATAGGGAGGACCACAGTGACATGGGGTATGTGCTATATCGCTTGGAGGCATGTAGTACACATACACAAGGTTCGGCATGCATGTCCCTCCTGCCCAGCTCACAGCCCAGGCACCTTTATGTCTCTATAGATGCTGTTGTGACTGTCCATGGGTGGGCACCATGTTATCTTTGTTCCTATGCGGGGGCTCAATGGCCTCCACATTCCAAATGTAACTACCCGTCCACAGTGTTTAACCACCACATGTGTCATATACCAGCCCTGTATGCTATTTTGTTTGTCACCCAACCAGACCTTCATACCAATATGTGCCTAATACCCTTCACCAACATATATATCCCACCATCCCATACAATTGCAATGTGTTCCCAACATGGGTTACACACCTAACTCCATACTCCATCTTGCAGCCATGTACTGATGTGTAGGTATGTTGTGCATTGATGTGTGATGTTCTCTCACAGATGTCATGGCAGGGGAAATGTATTGACATGTATATATGTATATATGTATGTATATATATATATATATATATATATATATATATATATATATATATATATATATATATATATATATATATATATATATATATATACATGCCGACATGCACACATACATATATATATATATATATATATATATATATATATATATATATATATATATATATATATCTGTCTGTATACATACACACACACACACACATATATATATATATATATATATATATATATATATATATATATATATATATATATGTATATATATACATATGTTCATATATGTGTAGATATAATTTTGTGTTGTTTATATACCTATATAAATGTATAACTGTCAAAGGTTCTGTACACATACACAGCTGTGAATATGTATCACACATAAATGTATCTGTATGTGGGGTGCATACGAACATCTGGACCACATTCATGTACCCTCTTTACTTCACATCTGAACTGTTCTGTCTTGCTGCAACACAGGACAGGTGTCACATGTGAATACAGACTAACATTAGGGGTGTATATATGGTAACAAACTTTAGATAAGCATATTATACTGCTATGGCAGTTGGGCATGCTATGCTATGCTACACTTTAACATGACTGTCCTGCAGGTGGCGTGGTCTCTCACCCATGTGTCTATCATGGCAGTATTAATACCCCCACCAGACATTGACCACAGTAATTTACAGAAGACAGATATCATGGGTCACATCTTTGCCATTCACTGCTGGCCTGCACATTTGACAGGTATGTCCCACTGCCCACAGGGACTGACATCCAGTGCAGTTGTTGAGCACAACAACATTACAGGAACAAGTACTGGTGGCACATATACATCCTTTCACAGTATGCATCCTATTATTCTATGCCATATACTACATGCCAGTAAATGCATATCTGTTTCACATACCTGTTATGTTGTTTCCACTGTAACACAACCCAACCCTGAGCTTCTCTCTCTCTCTCTCTTTCTCAGTCTCTGCAGTAGAGTGATTGAGCTGGTTTGAATAGATTGCAGAAGGCTTTTGTTAGTATTGCACATGATCAGGTGGTGGCCTCTGCACCGGTCAGTGTCCACCAGTTGCTAATTGCATGCAGCCTGCTGTGTAGTACTTCAGATAACCACTGTCATGGCAACCCTGTACTATAAATTGCTGCCTTCTGTGGGCATTGTCCCTTCACCTTTACAGTATGGATGACATCCTTCCTGTGTGTGGACATCAGTGTTATAGGTAGCAATACCTCTTACAGCAGAACCTGCAGACACAGGCCAAATCCACATGTGGGTAAGGTTCCAGACCTACAGACAGCGTGAGTAGTGTTGTTGTGTGCAATGTATCTTGCAGTTCTTACAGGGTTTCTGTGTACATGGTACTTTTTCATAGAATGTTGTCTGTCTGCATAGCTCTCAACTGTGGGCCTGTCCATATGATACCAGGGGGATTGGCTGTTAGGTTTTGTCTGTGCACCATACAGGTATTGTCCCAAATACATCTGTGGCATTCTGTCTGTTGAGTGCTATCAGTACATGGCTACATCCAATTGTATTTCAATGTTGTATCTCTGCATAAGGGTATGCTGCAATGAATCCTGTAACACCAGCAATTTCCAGGGTGTGTAACAGCAATAATGCAAATAGGGCCCTATGCTCCTGCCTCTGTCCTCCACAAATATGCCAGTCTTTTTCCTGCTGCGATACAGGAAGGGTTGTTAGATAATGACATATCATTATTTACCGCTAACATTACTGCTGTCATCCCAGTCATGTCATGGACTCCCACACCAACTGTTGGGCCAAGTCCATATATATATGGGGGCAACAGCTGGAGAACACATATGTGCCCTTGTACATTCCAGAGGTAAGTGTGTGGTACTCAGTGTTCCTTGCCCTTGTACAGCCTTTTATGGGGGGGGGGGGTTCTATGCCATTAACCTAGGCTATGGCACCTTTTCTGTGTTATAACTGTTAAGAAGAGGGTCATTCAGTGTGATAGTGAGCTGTTAGGTTAAGCAATGTTATGTACAAGATACTGTGACATTAACACAAGTGCTATTTTTCCCCCTAGGGCTTGACTATAGGGTGTAATTGGAGGCTGCTGAACTACATCTGTAATTGTTGATTGTTATGTATCCTGAAGGCAAATCCTGTTTCTACTGTTGTACTAACTGAAGGCCTTGGCCTGGACAGCATAGTATGGTATATATACACATTGCTTGCATCTCCTTTTTTGTGTGGGCCTTGCATTCATGACTGATAACATATGTCAAACCTTATGTGGTGTCAGTACTGGCATACATTATTGTATAGTACAGGAATAAAGGTTATCCATGTATGCATACCTGTGTGTCGTGTCATGTCCTTTGAATTGTGGGTGGGTATATGTTTAATGTCAGTATTCTCATTTGTGGGAATGGCTGCCACACTACGTATTTCACAGGTGCCAGATAAACGGCTTGTGGCTGAGGGATATACTTTGCACCCAGTACTTCCACACTACTTCTACATATGTATGGCTACTGATACCTTTTGTGTGTGTATATGTGTATGTATCTATCTATCTATCTATATATATATATATATATATATATATATATATATATATATATATATATATCTATATATATATATATATATATATATATATATATATATATATATATGTATATATGTGTATCTATAGACATATACATCTGTATATATACATATATATATATATATATATATATATATATATATATATATATATATATATATATATATATATATATATATATATATATATATATATATATATATATACATATATATATGTATCTATAGACATATACATCTGTATATATATATATATATATATATATATATATATATATATATATATATATATACATACATATGAACATATGTATGTATCTATATACAATTGCTGTTATATGATTATTTGTGAGTCATACATTAATATATATATCTACATATAGCTGTCTATCTGTCTACATTTACAGATATATATCTGTTCATATGTCCATGCATGTTCGGCTCGTATTTTGGCCTGTTCCTCATTCACTTGACAATTGTCATGGATGATCGCAGCATTGAAGTCAGTGACTAGTGGCAACACTTTTGTGTTTCAGACTTCATCTCCTTCTACATATGTGTTCTAATACATATAACTGTGTAACTAGCAACATTTTAAGTGTATCTGAGCATTAGTTAAAAATAGCTCTATTTGTAGCCACAGTGTTGCATACTTTATCCAGACTTCTTACTTCAACAGGTTATGTGGTGCGATGATAATACATTTCCTGTATTGTTGACTGATTGTGCTGCATGATATGTTTGTGAAAACTTCAGGTTATATATATTTTATTTATTTATTTTTTATTTTACATTTGTTGACCAGGCTAGTCCATCTGGATATATGTCCATTTTCAGTGGCGGCCAGGGGAGAAATGCTCCACAAACAACAAAAAACAGGCCAAGACAATGATATTTAAAATAGAAATTGGTACATTACAAAGCTTTATAACATATTACATATCTAGGATTTTATATTCTGTATTCCTACAGGGAAAAACCTGATGTAAATAAACCTAGATGCAACAGTAGTTTGAATTAATAATGCAAATTATATCTAAGAGATACTATAGATTCTAATGTCACACAAAAATATCAAAAGAAAAACACTAGTGTTAAGTGGATAGAGTATTCAAGAGCAAAGTACAAGAATACAATTATAATGTTCAGTCTCACAAGAGTTCTGGTCTTATATGAAAATGGTTAGTCATTCAATTCTATATACATATTTACATGAGGAATAATCCTCAGAATGGTCAAGCACACTATTATCTGTGAGTAAACACAAGATAATATTCATAAGAGGCTAGGAATCAAGAGAGTCTAGAAAAGGGTATGGTGGTTAGTCTGGGTTGTCACAGGGGCATAGCCAGTGTGATTTGAGGTAGGGTTTGAGCTTGCTTTTAAATAGGTTAACTGAGGATAGTGAGGTTAGTTGACTTGGGAGGCTGTTCCAGGTTTTACCTACTGTATTAGAGAACAGGGTGTCGCCAGATGAATTGTTGGATTTAGATATTTGTACAAGTAGATTATTAGATGAGCATAAGGTTTTGAGATTGTTATAGGGGATGACTAGGGATGTAAGTATGGGTGTATTTTGAGGTAGATACAGGATCTTGTGGGGTACTATTAGTTGATTGAAAAGTATTAGATTTGGCAATTCTAACCATTCAAGTTGATTCAGGTTGATACAGTGATGAGTTCTATAGGAGAACCCAGCTGCAAATCTGGCAATATTGTTGTAGGAGGATGACAGTTTGCTCAGATTACTTCTGCATATTTTGGTATAGATAGGGGAGGCATAGAGCAGGGTAGAGATAAGGTGGGTGTGAGCAATGGTGACCCTGGCTAGAGGAGTTAGAAAGGGTTTGATCCTGTAGAGGGAACCTAGTTTCTTATTCACTGTTTTTATGGTGTTATTAATGTGAGACTCAAAAGACAAGTTATTATCTATTAGTACTCTGAGTAGTTTGGTGGCTGCCTCAGGAGATATTATAGTTCCATTATTTGAAGTGACAGTAAAGTTAAGTGGGGAGGTTCTGCGGGTGGGGGGTAAATAGTAGCATTTTAGTTTTATTTGGGTTTAAGATAAGACACCTATGTAGGAGCCAATTTTCGACTGTGCTAAAGGTCTTTTTGGTTAGTGACTGAAGTTCTGATTGGGAAGTAGCAGAGCATATGCGTGTGGAGTCATCTGTGTATTGGATACAGTCAGCTTGTGGAATTACAGAATGGAGGTCATTTGTAAAGATGGAGAAGAGTAAAGGACCCAATATGGATCCTTGAGGGACACCTAGGGCAACTGGGAGGTGGGAAGATAAAGTATTATCCCATAGTACAGCCTGTTGCCTATTATCTAGGTATGATTGAAACCACTGTATAGTAAGGGCATCCAATGACAGGTTTTTGAGTGTGTCTATGAGGAGGTGGTGGTTAACCATGTCAAATGCTTTAGCCAGGTCGATAAAAATGGCTGAGGATAGAGTGCCATTATTATGATTACTATTAATGCGGTTAGTGAAGGATAAGAGAGCAGAGGTGGTGCTATGAAATGGTCTAAAGCCATGTTGACAGGTGGCTTGTAAATTGTTTTCAAGTAGGTAGGTTAACAGTTGTAAATGAATGCATTTCTCCATTATTTTTGTCAATCTGCCATGGATTAGTAGTAAATCCCTTTGTGTATAGAGTGCAGGGTCCTGGGTTCGAACTTGGGTGAGACAGTTTATTTTGTTGCTGACCAGAACAAGGAATGTTGGCTACAGAGTGATTGAGGCACTTTTAAGCAGTTGTAAGTGGGTTTGCACGAGTTTGCGCAACGGTAAGCGCTGCCAACCTCCGCTTATGTTTTCTTTCAGTCAGTTAGCTTCAAATTTCTCAGCCTGTGTAGGCATAGCTTACCCCTGCACAAACCCATGCAAACCTGCTTACCGCTGCTTAACAGTGCTTACTGCCACTTACCCCCATGTTAATTCCTTTAAAAGAAAATAAAAAGGGGTTGATAAGACAGTGGTGAAAAATGGGGCACAAAGAGGGAAAGACAGTAGGGAAAATAGCTAGGCATGTGCAGGAAGGGTATATGAAAGGTCCATAGCTATTTCTTCAACAGCAACAGCTGTGCATATACACTATATTTGCAGGTACATGTGGACCCTTAACCCCCTGGGAGAGGGGTGAGGACAACATATAGTCATTGTGATGCCAATTAGACCAGATTACATGTGTCCAGTAGACACGTGTGCGAAATGGACAGCTATGTATGGGGCGAGAATTTTTTGTGGGAACAGATTGCCCTTTTTTTTTTCAGGTGAGAGTGGGATGTTGGGGAGGGGTAGTAGGTATATTTGGGGAGGTAGGTTTGGTAGGTTAACAGACAAGAAACACAAGATGCATACAGGGCCGGTATATGACACATGTGGGGGGTAAACACCTTGGATGGGGAGGAGTGTTTGGAAGTCACAAGCCCATGAGCCCCAACTGGAAACAGTGGGACTGAGGTCCCCACCCATGGGCAGTCACCACTGCACCTTCACGGCCCTGAAGGTGGCTGTGCTGGGGGCTGTGTAGGAGGGGCAGGCTCACCCTCTAATAGCACCACCCAGTCCTCAAGCTGGTGTAGCCACTCTCGATACTCCAGATCAAGCTCCTTATGCACCACAGGCTGGATCTGTTGATGGGTGACAGGTTCCACTCTGCGCCCGCTATGAGGGGGTGCGGGCCCCATCCCCTGCAGCAATTCCACCCAAAGGTGACGCAGGGCCCATGGAGGAGGAGGCCCCAGGCTGGGCCCCAGATGTGCTGGTGCCCGGTGCCATGGCCAGCTTACGTGGGACAGGTGGGTCTGCTGGGACCGACCTTCCCATACGAGCTGTGTTGTCACAGGTTTATGACAGATACGGGTTAGTAACAGCCAACAGCATTCAGGATTAGTTATAACAGCATGCATAAGTATTCCCATTAACCCAACACACCAGATTTAACACAGTTCCAGAGCAAGCACAACACATGCATATATGGAACAACAGTGGCCATTACAGGAGCATGCAGGTTTCATTGATGGCAACAGACCACCAATATGTGTGTATTTTCACATGGCACATGCATAGAAACAAATGTGAATATTTATAAACCATTAGGACATATGTCCCAACAAAAGTTTGGAGTGTACACATACCAGTTGAGGAGTGTCATTGTGTTGTTATGCACATATGGTAGGGGTGAGAGAGAGAGTCCAATTAGCAACTAATATATCCTTGTAGTTTTCACAACATTCTTAGTCACTGCAGTGGTCTTTCCCTTACATCTATTATTACACTGCACAATGGCCTTATAGTGTACACTGGTATGTTTATACATTATTATATACGTGACCTGTGTCTTACATACAGGCGTGACAGGCTGCAGGTGTTAATGCAACATATTTTGAGAGTTGCTGTCATACACTTTGGGTGAGGTGCTAGAATGACAGGTTTGTTTCCGTATACATTTTCTGACTATGTACTCGTTTGAATATCAGTTATATGTCATTGACAGCTGCCTATAATTCTTGGAACATCACACTGGATTTTCAGGGGAACAGGGTACCAGGTTGGTGATATGGGCCATTTATCTGGACATGCTGGACAGATTAGAACAGTTGTGAGGTATGATTATGCATACAACGTACATTTTGAACATTCTAGTAAATGATGTACTGTTGTTGGGTGTAAGCATGCATACAGCTTTCTCTCTGACTATTGTATCAAAATCTGTACAGTTGTGGAGTATGATTATGCATACAACTTAGTAGCACTCCCGGGATTTAAGCCCCTGCTGTGTGTGACAAAATATTATAGCTAACATCACAGTACACTGTGCTATCAGGGAATTGATGTAAAGCTTTCAACTGTTTTCTATCTAAGTCTCCCTAACTTGTACAATATAACTGACCTCTTGGCACTTCCAACATTGTTATGCAGGACTTCATGCCCATTTTATCTGCATACCACAGTGTGGGTGACACTGCTTAAGATACAACATTACTATTTATAGTATGGAACAGATCGCCAACATATGAGAGAAGAGTAAACAGAAGCACTCCAGGGGTTATACCTTTATTCACAGATTATTACACATTTATTTCTACTGGTACAACACTTTCTAAGGTTCTTATATTTATTTGTTATGACAGTACATGCAGACTGCTTACTAAACTGCCTCGCAACGCAACCTTTGCAGCCTAGCATCATGGGTTTGCTGGTTCGCAGCCCACTCATCTGCAGCTGTCAGAGAAATGCAGTGATATTTAGCCATACCTATCCATAGTATACACAAGCTAGGCAATTATTTACTACTTAGTAGAATGAGTACTTAGTCTTGGGGCATTGGGCATCTGCCAAGACTCCTGGATCCACTGTTCCAGTACATTCCCCCTCTGCCTCAGGTCAGCATGGTGGTGCCTGACCTACTCACCAGTCCGGGGGATACCTGTGGCACTGGTGAGGTCACGGGTGAGATTGTCCCAGGCCTCCATTTTATACTGCAAGCCCTGGTACTGGCCCTGCAGTAGTCTCTGATCATGGTGTTTTACCAGGAGCCATACCATAATTTTTTGACTCCTGGATGCCACAGCACTGCGCTCTAAATCGAGTGCCTTCACCCACACCAGCCATTCTGCCTGAAGTAGGAAGCTGCAACCAGTTATGAGTAGTAGTCCTGCCTGTTGGGTTTAAATACAACCATTTTCCTACACTTCCCTGTGATTGGCCAGTTTTGAATAGGCTAAGCTATGGGCAGACCTGCTTACATGAGGATGGCACTGCTTAAAGAGGTATACCACTAGGCAGATTGAATTGGCTCACCTACACATTGCTTACACTTACTAACTTGAACTGTGCTGTGGTTAGCATTGCTTAATAGTTAATTAACAGTATATTTGCCATTTGGCAATGATTTATTCTTCATGACAGGTTATATATGTGTCTGGTATCAGTGATTCATGTGTACATATACTGTATGGGGACCTGGGGGCTTCTACACTTTATTACAATAACACCTCAAATCTATGCTTACTGCAGTACTCCAGTTCACATATTTATGTTCTGTGGCAAGTTATCCAGCATCACACTGTACATAGATTCAGTTCACATGTTTGGTTTGACTTTCCTGTGGTGAGGATTAGTTTGCTGATACCTCATTCATATTGATTGCTATGATGGCCTGGTGGTTAACTACTGTGACTATAGTGTGCAGGATCCTGAGTTTGAGCTTTGCAGAGGCAGTTTATTTTATTGCTACGCAGAACAAGGGCCGTAGGATACAATGTGATTAAGGTACTTTTGAGCAGTTGTAAGCGGGTTTGCATTGGGGGTGAGCACTGCCTACACAGGTTAAGCAATTTAGAGGCTTACTGGGTGTAGGACACTGTAACCAGAAATTAGCAGTGATTACCTTCACGCAAACCCGCACACAGCCTTAAACTCATTTACTAGTGCTGACATATGCTTACTACTGCTTCTTGCTGCTTAACCTGTTATGCATAATGATACTGATACCTCACATGTGCATTTCCTGCAGTACTCTAGGTCATATATGTGTATATATGTATATATATATATATATATATATATATATATATATATATATATATATATATATATATATATATTCCTTCATGGCAGCTGTACTCCATTTGATATATATATATATATATATATATATATATATATATATATATATATATATATATATATATATATATATGTTATTCCATGGGTTATACAACATACATGTTACTCATACTGTGCTTTGTCATGGGAAATGGTATGTCTCAGTTTCCTTCCTGTCCCTCCCCTTTCTTGCTCACATCCATGGGGGCGGTCCCATTAGAATGGGTCCATCCAACCCCGGCACGCCTCAGCCCATAATGTCTTACCCATCATTCCCTCCACCCCCTCCCTCCTCCACATCAATCATCCTTCCTACGGGTTCCATCCAAATCTCACCACACCACTACGCATTGTCCACTCTCCACTTCTCAGGACTCATCATGTACATTGTCTCACCTCATGGATCTTCAGGGTTCCCATACATTCAGTCTGCAAACATACATATCCTTCTTTGCTTACCTGTAAGGCATGGTATGTTACCCCAAGGACTCTTTTTAGCAGAATTTTTGGGGTCGTCCCACTAGGGACGAACATGTGTTAGTCTAAGATTAGACTTTGCAGGTTGACACTGTTTCTCCCACTGGTAGTATCCTGCCAGTAGACTGGGTAGCAGAGCTGTGCGATGCTTAGCGGTGCTTAATATTTGATTTGCATGATATTTGCCTTTTGGCATTGATGTCTTCTTCATTACATGTTATATATGTGTCTTGTATCCTTGATTCATGTGTATGTACACTGTATGGGGTCCTGGGAACTTCAACACTTTATTGCAATAACACCTCCCATCTGGCCTTACTGCAGTACTCCAGTTCACATATTTATGTTATGTGGTAGGTTATACCACTTCACACTGTACATGGATTCAGTTCATATGTTTGGTTTGATTTTCCTGTGGTGAGAATTAGTTTGCTGATACCTCATGCACATATATTGATATGATAGCTTAGTGGTTAACTACTGTGACTACAGTGTACAGGGTCCTAAGTTTGAGCCTTGCAGAGGCAGCTTATTTTGTTGCTGGGCAGAACATGGGCCGTTGGATCCAGAGTGATTAAGGCACTTTAAAGCAGTTGTAAGTGGGTTTGCTTGAGAGTAAGCACTGCTAACCTCCGGCAACAGTTTCCTACACTCAGTTAGCTTCTACTTTGCTGAATCTGTGCAGGCAATGCTTACCCCCGTGCAAACGCACTTAGGCTTACTACTGCTTATTTGTGCTTAAACCTGCTTACTAGTGCCTTATTCATTATGACACTGACACTTTACATGTGCATTTCATGCAGTACTCCAGTTCACATTTAAATGTTATTATGTCAGTTATACGGCAAAAAGATGTAAATATATGTTCATATACAGTTTTCACATGGAAAATTATATGTGCTACAGTGGGACTCGAACCAGGAATGCCTGTTTGTTAGGCGGATGCTCTGACCACTACACTATTGCTGTGCATCTTCATTTGCATATATATTCCTTGTTATCCTCTTCAGCCTTTTTCAGCTGCTTTAACTTTAGCTAAGCGATGGGCAAACCCGCGCACCTACGGTTAGCTGTACTCAGGGTTTTAAAAAAAATAAATACAAGGGTTTCTTTGTTTTATTTGATTGTACTGTTGCTGTTGAACACATGGGGACTGTCAGTGGGGATATGCGGACACTTATGAGCGGTCTCGCTCATTTATTTACACATTTGTCTGTTCTACTTTGCAGGGGCGTATTTATTCTGAGCTCTGCTCTCAGACACGTCCCCTGCACTCGTCCACGCTCTGTGTAGCATTAGGAGTTTAGGCAGTGCGCCTTCATTAATATGCATGGTGCGCTGCCATCCTCCTCTTAAACTTCCACTTCCATGCAGGACTAGATTAGTCGTGCACAGAAGTTTAGTAAATCCGGGGGTATGTATATTGCTACCTTTCAAATGTTAGAGTTACTCTGTCCATTACTGTTGTTTGTACACTGAAAACTTTCTTCCTGGGCCTCTGCTGTAAAGGGTCCTGTGCCCAGTTGGACTTTCCTGGTAAACAAAAGCAATAGATAAATAAATATACAATTGGACAAAATTTTAAATTTTAAATTTGATTTTTATTTAAAACAAGCAGTATAAAAAAAAAAAACAACTTGGCAGCCACTATATGATAAAGCCCTACCTTATAGACGACACTAAGATAACTGACACAACTTCCCTAATCCCCAACCTTCTATACATTACTCACATATTTATAAATCTGCAAACCACCCAACTCTACTCGAAAGGTGCTACAAAAATAGCAAAATTTGCTGCTAATATCCTATACAGAATACATTACAGCTTAGCTCAGTGAACTGAACTGCAATATATCTATCAGTCATCACTGACAACTAAATCTACAAATCAGATTAATACCTCAACATCAGCAACATAAGTTAGCACTACTGTACCAAAAGAACAGTTCACTCCACAGACAAACACATATTACTAGTTACAACATCTGTGTGTAACTCCCTCTGATCCTCCAGTTTATCCAAAATCTGGACCTCCACCTCAATTACCCTAAAACCCTAAAATAAACTCTTAACCTCATAACATTCAGTAGGTTCCTAGGTGTATACTATGCTAAAAACCACTGAGGCCTTTATAAGCCTAGCCATGCAACCCAAATGTATCCCATGAGTTATTATGCCTTAGAGGTTGTGTTAAGGGATGCCTGTTAGTTGGGGTATGATTTAACAACTGTCTCTGTCCATCAGAGGCATAGGTGTCAGAGCAGACGTGAATTTCTGATTTGCAATCCACTGGTCCAGGATGAGTTAGGAAAGGTCTCTGCTTCATTTGAATTTGAAGCCTATTACAGAGAATGAGGATTCTCTGAGATAAATACTGGTCCTTCCAACATGCCCTATTAAAGTCACAAGCAAAGTTGAAATCCTTAAATCTAGTAATTCTGGTGCTGTTTGTTCTGTGGATATACAAAAGGTCCATCAGAGTGGGATTCAAGAATGCCTTATATGTCAGGCATAAGACGCCTATCACCAGTCTGTAGGAAACAAAGTATACAGCTAGGGCTTTAATGTGATCTACATAGGACATTTTGTTTACACCCTGTATTCTTTTTGTGAGGAATGTCTGTGGACATTGCAGTTGTTGCATGTGCCTGGTCAGGTTCATACTGAACTGGGAATTATACTCAATGACGGGCCTAATGAGGGCTGAGTACAGTGACATGATAACTTCCCTGGATTTAGATGCCGTGCTCTTACGTATAACATGAGTGACAGACTGATTTTCTTACTATCTTAGACACACGTTGGTCGGAAGCCAAGCTGCAATTTAATTGAGTCCCCAAATCTCTGACTATTGTGTCTGCTTTTATTTAAACAAAATCTGGTGGAAACATGGTCATGTTCACGCCATTCACCAGGGTAATACCTCATCTTCTTAATACACGCTAAACTTCATCTACCAAATATCATAAATATTCAACCACACCTAATAATTCTTATTATTATTCTTTAATCTACCATCTTCTGGCCACTTGCTTTTTTTCCCTATTAAATCATCTCCACCCACCCCTTCCCACACCTTTTCTTTAAACCTTGCCATTAAACCATCTCTCCCACACTGCTCATCAGAGTTTATTCATTAAGTTCTCTTATCTTTCAGCTCAATGTATCTGCGTCTATTTACTGCCACTCTACTGTACTTCACTGTCTACCACTTGCAACACTTTCTTTCTTCTCAAAAAACTGTCCACGATCCATCACTCACCTATAGCAGCCAAATCTCTCATCTCATCTATGAATATAAAAACATAAAAAAAAAACCAGGCAAGAGTTAAGGACATTATGGTTAAGGTCATTACTTTAAAAACACAACATACAGGGTTTGATTCTCACAGAGGGTAATTTACTTGGCTTAAAATAGCCCACAAGGGCAATTAGTCTAAAATAGTAGAGTGTTGATTATCCAAATGCAGCCTTCCAAAGTTTTCAAGTAGGAAAAAATCATAAAGTCTGAATATGTAAATGTTACACACATTCTCTTGTGCGTGTATTTTGAGCTTGTACTACAATAATATAATGTACAGTTTTGTACTTACACTAAATGTGTTTTATTTTTCTTGTTTAATGTTCATCAAAACCATTTTCTGAAGTTTTTTATCTGGTTCAATTATATGTTTGATTATCCAAATAGTCTGATTATCTGAACTACCCTAGGTCCCAATTAGTTTGGATAATCAACTCTCTAGTGTACTAACCTATACACACTCTACTATAGTTGCTCTGCTTATTTACTGTTGGTTCTCACACACCTCACTCTCTTTTTCTCTTGTTGCCAATTCACTTAAACCTATAACTATGTCTGTAATATGTACAATGCAAATAACATATGTATGCACTGCTGTGATGATCCACCACTGGACCAGTAATCAAGGAGCCTCAATCCTCACCACTGGCACTAGTGGGGGGCGTACACTGTGAGGATGACAAGTACACACACAGTATTTCTAGATGCAGCATTCTGCATCAAGTGCAATTTCCCTTAAGAGCACACAGAGACCACAGTCAGTCTGGGGCTGGTTTCTCCCTTTTTCTCCAGATCCCTAATAAGACTCTCCACTGGCACAGCTATAGGGCTGAGATCTCAGATGAGTGGCCAAGCAAAGACTTACAGCACCCTCTCTGCCCAACCAGTGCTTCGTGCCCCTGCCCAAGTAGCTGACACACACACTCTTTGAGGTTTGATTTATATACACACACACATACTTGGGAAAGGCTGGCACATGTTTACTAGCTATGCCTGCTTCTGCTTAGACTATAAGGTAGTTATTACTGCCACCAGTAACTCCATATCAGCTACTTTAGACCCCTTAACAAAGGGTGTCCAATCTTACTGTGTAATATTAATACTAATACAAATGGTAGTTTGATCAAGAGCAAGACTATTAGAAGTGGCCTACACAGTGTCACTAAATAAATATGCAAGTACTTTTAAAACTTAAATATCTCTACACAGATCAGCCACAATGAAAGGTTTAAATATATTTAATAATAAATTATAAAAGAACAAGACAATACTAAATGTATATTCACAGTGACATCAGAGTTCAAAACCACAGGAAATATTTAAAACAACATTGCAGGACAGTCTCAAATAAATAAAGAAAAATATCTAAACTAAGCTTCACTATATTCCTGACTGAATCTAAGAGATTTATACTATAACCTAAGAAACTTACTATTAGAGCAAGGGAGATGTGGTGAATGGTTCTTATTGTTGTTGTCAGGTCCAAGGCAGAATGCAGACTACTCTTTCTCACAAAGAGACTTCTCAAATTAATAGCTTGCAGAGTGGCATAATTTCTATTCATCTGACTTCTAGTTCCAGGCTAAAACCCCCATTGCTAGAAGCTGGCAGCATTTAGCATCTACCTATAAAAATTTACAGACATGAGCTTTTCATCAGATCTTTGGCAGATGCTGGAAGTCATAAAACAATTGTATTCCCTCATGCTTTAAAAGTAGCAATTAGTTCACTCTAAGGACAGTATAGAAAGTTTCATACCACAGACTCTGTGTCTCTAGCTGCATTGAAAACTTGAGAAGTAGCCTTTTTATTGCATCCTATAAAGTAATTTAATTTCAGATATTTTTCTAAAGTTTACTAGACTGAGGTTAACCACCTTTATCCCAGTTTCTGCTGTTAAAAGATATACAGTTAAACAGTTACAATTGTACATGTACATTTCTGTTCTCTTCCAGTAGTGCGCACTGTGGATATAGTTTAAACACAGCACTTTTACAAATACCTTTTCAACATGTCTGTACAAGCAGTTTGATATACACATGACATACAGTTATAATACATTTGCAACAGAAGCATCTTGTGTAAATAATTTCGATATTCACCAATGACATATAATTATTTACAAAATTCCAGCAATCTGTGCTGGCAGTATTTCATTTCACTACAGTTATAATAATGTAGTTAGAGTGGTTAGAGGGTGAATGTATTCTAAAATACAAAACATTCGCTGGACATTAATAGTGATATGCCAAATGTTTATTGTTTTAATTTATGCAAGCAATGATACATTTTATAAACCATGTGTTCAGGTGACAAATTGTAGTGGCAGCAAGCTGAACGAGTCAGAGCAAGCTTTCCTACACTACAAAAAACTCCCCAACTTATATTCTAGGAGCTACAGATCTTTCAAGAGAAGCTGACAGATTTAGTTTGTCCAGCATGTCCTGAGTTTTACTAAGCATGTCCACCGTATAGGCACTGCCAGATATCCTTTTCTTGGGAGGCACCCTTAGGCATCCTAAGTATCCAAAACCATGTCATTGTATTTATTTTTTTCCTGTAATTTTTATTGAAATTCCATATCTTAAACATTGCAGTATATTAACCATTCAACACACGCCATCATATAACATTGGCATAGATCAACATTCTAGATACAGTATAAAACAGCATGACATCTTCAGTGTCATCATTCAAAATTCAAACAGTTCTGCTCACCCCTACCCTTTTTTCTCCCACAAGAGTTGCCATCCATAGCGATATCTTCCAATTAGCCTTAATTACTATCTTATATTACAATATAGTATCAGTTTTTGCCACATTCTCTATTAACCCTCTCTTTTTTCTGTCATGTCATCCGGCACACATACTGTTTATATACATTTATATAATTTGTTCCTATTTTTCCCTAGTCCATTCAAAATCATCTGCCTTTCATTTTGCTGTTAAACGTCTCACCCACTTACCTAAAATGGTATTCAAATTTTCTTATATTCTTCATTCCCTATCCTAAGAGGCAAATGTTATGTATTTATTGGCATTTGTTTACCAGGATATTCCGACTGGGCACAGGTGCCCTTTTTCAGTGGAGGCCCAAGGAGAAAAGCTCCAAGATAACATTTAATGCAATCAATATTTACAATAACAAATTTTACAATGCAGTTTTCAGTGAATACATGGATATTAACAGACATTAAATTTACAAGCCTTGTACTGAGACTTTACAGGTAGAAAAGTGCTGTATAAGATGGGTAGAAGTAATTTTAAAAATATAATAGAGTGAGGTGTTAGAGGAGATAAAAAACTTTCAATGTTAACAGGGAAGTAGTGATGGAATAGTAATTTAGTTGTGTTAATTAGAAGTAGGTATATTAGTTTAAGAAGTACAATAAACTGAGGTATTAGAAAGAGATAAGCAGTTGAAGTGATTTAGTCCTTTAAAGGGAGGTATAAGAAAGTTGATGAAGGGTGTTAAAGAGGTATGTCCTAGATGAGGAGCAGCAACAAACCCAGGAGGCAGAAAAGATGTCTTTCAGTAATGGTTTTAAAAGAAGGTGTGTAATAGACCTGACTGATATAGGAATTTTTATTCTAACTTCTAGCTACACTATTGGAATAGAGACTGACCCCAGAAGCCCTTTGTGGTTTGTAGATGGTAAGCAGTTATTTATTATTTGACCGAAGGGGATGATTTGGAAGATAGTATTGGAGTAGGGGTCTAACTGTTGAGTAGGTAGATTGGGTATGGATGATTTTATGGGTTAAGGTGAACTGAGTATAAGATAGTTGGTGAGGAAGTTTGAGACAGTCAAGTGTTTTTGATGCTAAATAGTGGTCTGCCTGGAAACATTTGCTGCTAGCACATCTGGCAACTTTTTTATAGCACTGTTCAAGTTTAGAACTAAGTGAGGCTTGTAAGTTGGTCATGATTGGGGCTCCATATAGTAGACAGGGTAAGAGGTAAGTAGTAGCTAGAGTTACTTCAGTAGAGTTTGTAAGGAATTTCTTTACTCAGTGTAGGGTGCCTAGTTTTTGGTGGGTTTCTTCATGTTGTTGTGGATATGTAAACTGAATTAAGATTGCCATCAATTGTCATGCTAAGTAGTTTTGTAAGTGGGGTAACCTCAATCATGGTATTATTTAAGGAAGAAATTTTAAAGTTGTGTTTTTTCATGGAAATGAGATTTTGGGGAAAAAAGTAATTTAGTTTTTTTTTTTTTTTTTTTATTTAGTAGCAAGCCAACTTTCAACAAACATAAAGCCTTCGATGTTTTATGTTGTCAGAATGCATATTGGGGAAGAATCATCAGCGTATTATATGAGTAAAATTTGCTGAGAGGATTTATGTAAATTGCTAGTGAATATATTAAAGAACAGAGGACTGAGAATGGAGCCCTGTGGTACAACACAATGACAACAAGGAAAGAAGGGAGAAAAAGTGAAGATCCATTTAACAGACTGGTATCTATTACTTAAATAGTTGTTAATCCATAGTAGTATCGGTTGTGATAACCCAAGGGAAGACAGTTGGTAGAGGAGTTTTTGATGAGAGGCTAGATCAAAAGCTTTAGAGAGATCAAGTAATACAGAGGAAACAAGTTTGGCTTCATCTCTGACTTTATTAATAGTATTTGTGAAAGTTAATTAGGCCATAGAAGTTCTATGGACATGTCTAAAACTAAGTCATGTACAACCTGCTGCCTCTTTGTTACTACCACAGCATACTGTGCCCACCTCTGCCTGTCATCCCCATCCCCTGTTTCTGGATACTACTCTGACTCGTCATCTGTCCCAGCTTCTGTTACCTGTGGTGCTGAGATCTGCCCACCCTGCAAAGGAGCACCCTGTTGTAACTGCTTCCTAACTTTATTGTTATGTAACATAGCACATGTGATCAGTATTTTGGCTCACATGGCAGGGTCATACTGCCAGGCACCACCAGATGAATCCAGACAGTGAAAATGTGCTTTCTGCAGCCCAGAGGTGGAGAATGGTTGAACCCCTGGTCAGTTTATTTACATGAGTTTCTGATGGGTGCATGATGTAGGGTTCCAGGGCAAATTTAGCATCACCAGCAAGATATAATTTGTGGGAACTCACCCTTTGCAAACTATTGGTACAGATCATATGAATGCTATATGTGTGAGTCATGAAAACTGCCTGGGTGTGGGTGACCTAAGCACACACTGATATTCTGCGCATTACAGACCACCTGACAACTGATGGAGTGATACCCTATGCACTTCACATACCTCCTTCCCAGTTCACCAGATGGAGTCATTATTTAAATATAGGTACAGTCTATACCTCTGAGAACCTTTGGAAAATGGACTATATCATAGAACTTCCACGTGGTGGTGTCTTTCTCCTCTGGGGTAAATGGGAATTACATTTGGACCACCACATGCTGAAACATAGCATCATGAAACTGATGGAGTACTCTTGAGGCAGAGGACTGAGATACCCTCACTGTGTCTCCAGTAGGTTGATGAAAGGTCCCTGTAGCTAATGTACATAAAGCCACACATACCTTTGTATTAACTGCAGTAGGTGCTATATGGCTGCCATGGAGCTGCAGATGAGGCCAGCAAATTTTCACAATTTCTTGCATGATGTCCATGTTTACACAGTACCTGGTCACTATGTCATGGTCTTGGAAGGCATGAAATGCTAAGCACGGACAGATTACCCTGCATCTCTGGGGGATACATTGTGAACCATCAGGCAAAACAGATGTAATGACAGCCTTCTACCAAAACACATTTACAATGCCTGCAGCAAGAGCAGCCACACGCATATTTGAGTAATGTACTCCATCTGAACAGGGACATATGACCAAGTTCAAATATAAACCCAGCACAGTGTCACTGCATGACATTTGAATGTGTTTGAATTCCTCTGCCATCTTTTTTACCTCATTATCCTACATGACACTTCATTATACAGTCATTAGCATGTAAAGTGGTTGACCATGTTATTTGAGAAACAGTTGCTGGAGTATATATGGATGCACAATAAATGATACCTAGTGGTGAATTAATACCTTTATTCGACCATACACATACGAAAAAAGTGTCCAGAAACATTGAGCGCTTTCATCCACTAAGCATGGATGTGACATCATTGGAACCACACCTTTATTTGTTTATAGAACTGGAACAAATATAAAAAAGAAAGTAGAACGACCAACATTAAAAACAAGTGGTACAAAAATTTATGGTAGTACCAAAAAATGTGGTTCTTGTAATCAGTGTTATGTTATATTAGAACCAGACAAGCTCATTTTAGACAATATTCATAGGACAACTGTAAGATTTATAAGGGGTAATTGTAATACGAAATACATCATATATTTAGCTAAATGCAGTACATGCTCAGGATTCTATATCGGGAAAACCGAGCGGTGTTTTAAAAAATGCATATATGACCATTTGTATTCCATCAAGAATAAGGATATGACTAATGCGCTAAGTAGGCATATTTTTGAAATTGAACCTGAGCATAATTTTAAATTTGGTATTATAGATCAAGTAAGGATAGATCCAAAGGGAGGGAATTTTAAGACCTTATTAAGTAGAAAGGAAGTTCTTTGGCAGATTTACACAGACGCGATTAGAAAACCAGGTCTTAATGATTTTATTATGATGAAACCTATTTTAGAAAATCAGTGACATTTTTATTTTTTATTTTAAATTTATATTGAAAGGTTATTATATGTTACAGTATTTATTAGACTCAATACACAAATGTAATATTTATATTGACATGTTTTGTATATTTATTTTATCCATGCCAAATATTATTATTATTATTATTTTTTTTTTTTATTAAATTGTTATAGCATACTGACAGTAAAAATGTTTATGTTAGATACAATAGTTGATATATGTAAACATTTTAATAATGATTTTATTTGTAACTATATTGCTTTAAGATGAGGTTTTCACAAGAAGGCGAAATTGGCACCAAAAAGTTAATTTAAACTGTTATCATCTGTTTGTAACTACATTCTGATGAAATCCACGCTTAGTGGATGAAAGCGCTCAATGTTTCTGGACACTTTTTTCGTATGTGTATGGTCGAATAAAGGTATTAATTCACCACTAGGTATCATTTATTGTGCATCCATATATACTCCAGCAACTGTTTCTCTATTATTCTGGTGTTGTTTGGCTGACCATGTTATTTGGCCTAGCCACAAAATGTAGTTGGGTTTTCTGAATCACATCAACTCTGTGCCTTTTCATCACAGAAGTTCAGTCAGCAGTATGCAGCAAAGTTTTCTGAATCCAGACCCTTGTGTTTTAATATATTGTTTCAATATTTTGACAGCTGATATTATAATGTTTAGATTATTTTGAGCACACCAATATATATCCATATCTATCTGTATATATATATATATATATATACACATATATATATATATATATATATATATACACATATATATATATATATATATGTATATGTGTGTGTGTGTGTGTGTGTGTGTGTGTGTATGTGTGTGTCTCTCTCTCTCTCTCTCTATATATATATATATATATATATATATATATATATATATATATATATATATATATATATACATATATATATATATATATGGGTCTATGTTGCTTGGTTGAAATCTCACAATCTTGATCAAGCAACATCAAAACTCATTAAAGCGAGAGTGCACTAGATCGAAAGAACACTTTCACAAAAGCTGGTTCTCCGAACTGGAAAAAATTAAACAAAACTGCTTTAAACAGTATTTTGCAGGGGGCAAGCCCCCCTGCACCCCCCATGTTGGGGATTGTGCCCCCCACACCCCCCCTACTGAAATATATGAACACTGAGATTACACTACAGTGGAGAAAAAGATATATTTCCTTATCCCCACTGTAATGCGCTTCGGAGAACAGGCTTTAGCAAAAGCGCACTTTCGATTTAGTGCACTTTCACTTAAATGGGTTCGATCTTCTGGTTGTTGAGAAAGTGAGTAAAGTTTCATATATGAGTGGGACAAATACTTACTACTGATATAAAAGGCATAGAAAATTCTACACAGCCCAACATCAGAGGTGTACTCCATCACAAAGTTGTTATTTTATTGTATTTTATTTATTTTGGGAAGGCAGTGCATGGCAGACTATGCATGAAAGCAACTGACCCCCATTGTTACTTGGGTATACAGTGCCTTTAGTTACTTATTTATAGCTGCTGCACTGCTGTTTATCAAAATGGGTACTGACAATACATTTTCTGTACTAATAAATAAATAAGAAAATATATGAAACAGGGTAAACGCCCAAACCAAGCAGCAATAACGAAATATAATAAAATAAAACAGATTAGGGCGAAGCACAGCTCACAGATAAAAAGACCAAATGGCATCAATCCAAAGGCAAAGTATCAGAGGTCCAATCCCATAAACAATAGACGAATCCAAAAAGTAAAAAAACGTAGTTTATTCCAAGCAGGTACCAGAGTTAGCGCTTTCACCTTTCGGTTTCTTCAGACTCAATAAAAGGTACAAAGTTACTGAATCTTAAATCCCATTAAAGGCGGGAAACATTAATTAATCAAGACTCATTAACAAGCAATATACAATTTAAAGAAATACATTGAAAAAAGAGAAAAACAATGCCCTATAGCTAATACATCATAAACATATACATATTGCAAATAAGCAACAAGTGTATATACACATATATATAATATATAAATATGCATATAAAAAATATCACAGTGCTTTCATATGAAATATATGATAAAAATATAATAAAAATATATATAAAGTAAAAAATGATAATAAAATAATTAATAAACTATGGGACAACATATATACTTAGCACAGAATATAGGGTGTAAGAACCTGAAGTCCTATAGAACTGTCGATCGATCTATGAATATAAACATAAAGAAAATGTGGGAAGAGAAAGGGACCACTTAGTTTTTAACATCTCCTCTAGAACCCTTTCTTTTGCTGTAGAGTCTGTTTTATCTAAGGGCTTGTCTTTCATTCCCACTACATATAGTACGTTTGAAGAATCTCTACGTGATTTTAAGTTATATGTCCGTAATTTATCTTTGAAACTAACATTTAATAGTAATAATGATGGTATCCCCTCACTATGTAATTTTAAGAGACCTAGTGTGTTTGTTCCCCCTTTGCATCCTTTACTTGAAGCATTCAGTAAAATGGTAGAAGATGATTTATACAGGATGAGGAATGTTAGGTATAGAAAGAAAGATAATTTAACACGTGCTGAGAGGACAGTGCTTAAAGCATTAATGACTGACCCCTCCATTTCCTTGAGGTGGACTGTGATCATGAATTTTAGTGATTATTCCATTGCTATGATAGACATGTTGAGTGACGGTAAGTTTTATAAACGTATCTCTTTCAATTCTATAGCTGGCTATAGCTCTAAGATACATACACTAACCAAAACCCTACTTCTAACCCTAAACTAAACCCTACTTCTAACCCTACACTAAATCTTGCATATACCACCATGTATGTACTTAACTTAGCCCGCACCCTAACCCTAAGGTCAGTAACTATCGCACACTTACCTTAAAAAGCTATACCCAAACAAACTAAATAATCCACACACATAGACTTAATAAAACCCTACTTCTACCACTACACTAAATCTAACATACATTACCATTTATGCACTTACCTTAACCCGCACCCTAACCCTAAGGTCCGTAACCATCGCCCACTTACCTAACAGAGATATACCACAAAAGAGCCAACCATGACGATTCAACGTTTCAGATTTTGCGCTTCAGGACGATCGAAGTTTTCATGGTTCGATGAAGACGTGTCAGCGTTTAGGTATTCGGGTAAGTAAACGTTCGTTTTTTTAATATAGACCCATTCTCACTATGCTCTCTTTCCACCTCCACGTCCACAGCTCCTCCCTGTTTATTCATTTTATTACAGCTGCTTTATACCCACTTTTCACTACTTTTAACCATCCCTTTAATGATACATTACTCTCCATTCAAACTCTTACATGCACACAACTTTTAAACCTCATCTCTACTTCCATAACTCTTTCACTGAGCCACTATAATTATATGTAGAAATAACCAACCATAAGAATTGATATATACATCTACATACTTCAGACTAAAGACATCACCCCTTTTAAGAATAGCCTAATCAACGTAATAACACATACAATCACATTCACATATCTCATTAGCTCTTCTTTTTTTTTTGCTCCTACTGACCCTACTGCCTGCTAAAATCAGTCTCCTTTCAAGTAATTGTCCAACTAGCCAATTCATTTCTAATCAGTGAGGGAAAGCTCAGCCAAAAGAGGCAATCTTTCAAGCAGCCATTTGGGGTGGTTTGGCTTTTTGCTTTTGCACTCTATCCATCTCACCTCATGCACTTGGCATTGTCTGGAGAAGGAAGTACAATAATCTAACTGCAGAGACCATCCCATTAATTCCACAAGGAGTATTCCCTCTAAGTAACCCTGCCCTTCACCATTAAGCACAAATAGTGGTTTCCTGAGTCTCCAACAGAGAAATCCTACTGGCTTAGTGCATTCCTTATTGTGCGTAACCCTCCTACCTGTTGGGAGAGGTGATTGAGCCAGACCAGTGTACCCCTCTCTGGCTGGTTCCTCTACTTCCAAGATCTCCAATCAAATTCTGGTCACCTTGGTCACAGATAGGGCTGAATCCTTCTGTGACATTCAGCTAGGCATTTACTTCTGTCTAGTTTTATAGACAGCCTACTGCTACTGCCCCCTCCAAATGTTCCAAATTGCTACAGTTCTAAACTAACTACAGATTCATCATCTCATTTGCTCACATCAGGTACACAACTCTCACATATTATCCTCAAACACCCAACACTTATCCTTACTAATAACACCATAACCTCATCTAAGTTGCTCCATCTACCCATACCATCACCAACGACTCTAATAGTGCCTCACTCAAACAGTTCATGAAATTACCTAAATTCCTGTACAAATTCACCCCAATACTATTCATGCTTTTTCTTAGAGCTAACATTGGAGCAAACCCAGGTCTCGCCATTACCTTCTACAACCAAAGAACAATATATAAAACATCTCCTGTTTTCTTATCATTGCAAAAGCCTCCGGAATAAATTACATCAAATCAGTACCTTTGTTGGACAGGATAACACAGATATCTTTGTCACAACAAAATCCTAGCTTACATCAGATAGTCTGGCCGTCATTTCGTTCCAGGCTATGACTATAACTTTGAGGCAAGACCTGGAAACAGGAAGGGAAATGGCACCTTATTTCTACACAAGTCTAACCTTAAAACAGATTAGTTACAGAGGCAAGCACAGCAACCAACTTTAACCTAAACCAGATTTTATTCAAGACCAATATAACAAACAAACACCCATACTACATTGCTGTAGCTAACTGCCACCTCCATCCTCCCTACAAAAATTCCAAACTCTAATCAATAACATGCTCACTTTTGCTCACCATCATAAAAAAAAAATCTCCTGATCCTAGGTGACCTCATTCTAAATGTTCTAGGACCTATATACAGTATCTCTAAGGGTACTAGATGATCTCAATGTGATTCAATTTGTCACAGAACCTACTAGCCCTACTACACAATGTTCCAAACACCAACTTCTTGACCTAGTAATTACAAACAATCCATCCACAATATCACCTATCACCTATCACTGTACACTCACCAAATTTGGAGGAATTCTGTCCCATCAGCTTCCATATACAAAGTATAGCCCCAAAATCTCCCCAAATGTATATCCTTCAGCTTCAAATCTCCAGTTAACATTAACAAATTTAAGTCCTACCTATCATCTGTTGACAGGTCCCTAGTAAGTAACTAAATGGATGCAAACCATGCAGCTGTACCTCTTACCTGTAAAAATGACAGATTCTTCACAATAATTGCTAAGTTTTACAAAACTATCTATAACCTTTGGTTAGCATACAAACTAATAAACCTTCAAAAGCTTAGAGACATTACTGCATATGCATGGAAACACAACTGCACACCTCTTAGACGTCATTGCCGCACACTCTGTTATTTAACATTGCAAAAGAAGCAAACAGATGACAAATTTAACATCCTCAGATTTAAACAAAACTCACTAATGAATAAACCAAAGCTTTTCTGGAAAGAAGTCAGTTAGCTGACTAGTTGTGATGAGTACATATTACTAAGTTCCACCTCAACCCCCTCACTTCCTAAGAGAGTTCACAGATCTTGCAAACATTTACACAATATAGGTTCTAAGGTTAGTACTAAGCTAACTGTCCTTGTTAACCATTTTTAAGCCTAGCCAATTATCCCTTGTGAGACTTAAACCCTGCACCTTGTGTTTGTAAGGCAAACACCTTAACCATTAGGCTACCCTCCCACCCTTCACTTGTCAGCCATTACACCACATCCAGCCTTACATCACTCCTTTCTACTTCACTCCAACCACTCCTAGAATGACTCTGACTAAATACTGCACCAGGATCCGACAATATGCACCCTTGTTCCATTTACCACTAAAGAGAATCCATTCCTATCCCACTCTTAAACATCTACAGCCTAGGCTTCACACAAAATGTTATAGCAGTCATCTGGAAATCAGCTTTAGTTAAGTCCTTCAAAATGAATTATAAGTAGTCAACACCTGGTGCACTGACAAAATGGCTTAAAAATGCATTATCATCCCTTTCAGCAAACACTAAAATGTTTTAACCTACTGCCTCAACCACGACCTGCTATATAGTAAGTCAATAACTAGAAACCTGGACACCTAGGTTGATAGCTCCCTTTCCTTTGATCACCATGTGGCAACTGTTGTTAGGAAGTCTTTCTATATCTCACAGCTATTGCCAAAAACATCTGTTCTAGACCCAAGGAAGTCACTGTTCCCTTATATACTGCCTTGGTCATATCCATTATAGAAAACAATGACCCTTTTGTACCTATCTTACTAGTTACACATAAAAATTGAAAAAAAATGCAGAGGTTCCTTACAAAAACTGATCTGTGTCATCAAAAGCTTATCTGCCAGGAGACACTGGCATCCTTGGCCTAGCGCTTGCTGTCATATAGGCTACTGAGTGGAATCTGGAGCTCCTTACTGTGGTCTCAAGGATCTTGTTATTTTTGACCTTCTTTTACTTGATAAGTCAAATAGTTCAGCCCATGGTAAAATAAGAGATGTCAAACTACATCAGGAAACGAACAAAACTAAATGGAGAAATACGTTCATCACACAGTACTTTCCTCTGCTCTGAAATAGGCTCCCCATACAGGTCAAGCAATGCAATTTCTTGTTATCCTTCAAGCATAGTTTGGACAATGGGATTGGTATGCTTAAATTTATGCGAGGACATGCAGACCTGCACTGTTTGAAAGGGGTGTGAGAGCCTGGAGATTATTATTGGCAAGGCACACATGGCCATTGGTTTAATTGCTTTGTATGTCCTATGATCCTGGGATCCTATGATCTTTACCTAAGCAAGCCAACCCTATCAACGCATCATGTTTCTTTCCAATCTCCATCTGATACCTCTAAGGTAAGAAACTCAGAAAATTAATCTACTCCCAACTAGTAGAGTATATCCATTAGTATAAGCTGCTGTCCCCAAAAATATGACTTTTGTACAAGGCATAGCATTGTGACAGCACTTTATACTCTTACAGATAAAATACTTCTTAATATAAACAAAAGTCTACTGATAGGTGTAATCTTTAATGACCCTACAAAAGCCTTTGACCTGGTTGACCATACCATCCTAATAACCCATATGTTAGAACCCAGCATAAGTCCTGAGGCTACTGGCATACTTATAAATGATCACTGTACTGATGGTCTAGCAGCTAAAGTGAGAGAATGTAATGTCACACTGAGTTTCGTCACAATGCATTGCATTTTATTGTGTGAGCCAGTGGTATGCTTTCCTGTTTTTCCTCTTTTTCTTCTCTGTAGTGTGACCATGGAGTTGGTATATGACTTGCCCCACACCAGAGAATCAGGGGAGGTGGGCTGAAAAATTATTATTATTATTTTTTTTTTAAGGTTTTTTTTTAGGTTTTTGTTTCACCATTTTCAGTATTTAATTTAATTTTTGATGAATGGTGAGCCAAACAAAATCACAACAGATCTTAGGTGAATCAAGGCAAACTAACTAATTCAATAAGTCTCTCTCCAGTGAAAACTGGGCCCTTCACTACAGATAATACTACTTTACCCAAAAGTATACCTCAGCGATCAGTCCTGGCTCCTTTATGTTTTTTTTTTTTTTTCATTAACAAATTATACTATAATATGATTCACCTCTCAGTCTTATTGTATGCAGATGATATGTTCTAGTTCCACTTCACTGATTCCTTACTCACCCTTGAGCATCAACTAAAAACCCCGTTCAACTCACTCATTAAACTGATTATTAACAAAAAACTGCCTCTTAACTTCTGAAAAACATAAAGCCTGCACTTAGGTACTAAACAAAAACTCCACAAACTCATCAACTCCTTGCAAGTCAGAGATCTGGACAAAACATACAATGAAAATGTCACTTCCTTCAGATATCAAGGAATCTGGTTTGACCCACCCCTCAGTTTTCATAAACACCTAGGAAACAACTAGAAACATAAATAAACTACCTTTTATTTTGGACCAGAAACAGCTCCCACTGTGTCCTATACAGCCAGATCTGTCCTAGGTAAAGGCATCCTTCTCACACCATCTGAATATTGTGTACCTCTTATTGCTTCTGTCTAAAAAGCGAATGAAAAAAAAAAATATTCAAGCTATGTCCACTATGTTATGTAGATTAATTACTGGGTCACCTAGGACATTGGTAGCAAAATCCGAATGGCTTCCAATCAGACACATAGATCTCTTACTTGCCCCTATGTTTCTTAAACTTCTGCATTCAAATACTCCCTTAGTTGCTAAATTTATGCCAAGAATACCCTTTCACTTGTCAGACCACAATGGACCTCTACTCGAAACTCCATCCAATCTTCAGTGCCTCATGCACAGCTTCACTATACCAGGTCCCAAACTCTGGGAATCTCTTTCATCTCATTTTATCTCAAGAAAATTGCCTCTTATCTAAAGCTTTAGATCCAATTAAAGTCCTGCCTACTATATCACTCAAAATGCAACTGCCTTCAAACTGAGCAGGTAATATATTCTTATTATAATCTTCCATTAACAACACACTTTTCTAAATACTATCTATAACTAGAACCGTACAAAACCTCTTATTCAAACACCTTCTCTAGCTTCCTGTGTTCGCTATTATCTGAAAATCACTCTCCCTGTTTAACTCCTTCCACCTTCCCCCTTTTTAGTGGCATAATTCTCAACATATTGTATATTTATAAATATATACTTAAACTCTGCTCTTGAGGCACTGCATACTATTTTAATAATCCATTTGCTACAATACATCTGATGCTGTAATGTATGAAATTACAAGTATTTGCATGTTTCAATTACTTCAATGTCTTATCTTGCATTATTTCTGTATGTTTATTCAGGCTGACACTGAAATTGGTTTATTGTGATGAGTGTTTTATCCCAGTGAACAAGCAAAAAAAATAAATTGATAAATATAGATAAATATTTGTAATTTTTTAAATAACATTTTAGCATTCCTGCCTCTACTAAGCAACGTATTATAAACAATGAATAATGGCACAGACAACCTGGGTTTGAATAGTCCCCCGGATTCAATAAAGCTTGCAAGGAGCTCAAGCAGGCAATATGTCTGCCATGCAATCCAGGAACAGCCGGCAGGGGCATGCATGAGAGCTCCTGCACTAATCCTGCATGGACGAAGCCCTTGTATGCAAATGGAGAAATCCATGCAAATGAAGAGAACTTCCGATCCAGGAAGCTTGCAACCATCCGTGCAGGACTAGTGCAATCAGCAGAAATGTACTCGGCTAGTAATCAAGTACATTTCTGCAAAATCCAAAATGGAGCTATGACAGCCCCAAATAAAGGCTGCATATCATGTAGTAAGCATGCCAATGGCCAAGTGTAAGGCCACTGGCATTGCAAACAGTACAAAAATTTAAAAAATCAACTTTAAATTCTCATTAGCCGATCTCGACTGTTTAAGCATAGGGCAGTGGCGCACAAATGGGATCGGGGGGAAAAATAACAAAATGAACCTAAAGTAAGCATTCTAACTAAAATCACTATTCTGCCATGCAAGTCAATGGCAGGCAGAAGACAACATGGCCAGTGAGTAGTGGTTGCTAAGATGGGAGGCTCAGTGTGAGACATGTAACTATGCATTAGCAGACAATCCAATGCAAATGAGGGGAAGGATAGTGAATCCCAGTTTTCCTCAGGATGTGAGGCAGGTCCCAACAGTGTAAGAGCATGAATAGCTGGGTGCAAACCTAGGAGGTAGGTGACATCATGGGGGGGTGTCAGGCATACTGTAAGCGGATTGGAGCCCTGTGGCTTGGGGTTGCTCCTAGCTTAGCACAGCTAAGCAGGGGGGCATGTCTAAACCTGCCTAGCAGTCTTTACAAAGCCTAAGTGGGTCATACAGGAAGAAAAAGGAGGTTAAACCAGGAAATAGCAGCAGTGTGCACATATGAGCACTCTGCGCAGCGAGCACACAAGCTTAAACAGGAAGGCAATGGGAAGGGAAAACAGCAGTAGGAAGGTAATCAAGGAGTACTAGCTTAGCTGGCAGATGAAATGTATCAGAACCAGCCAATTACACAGGCAGCAGACCAGCCCAGCCCAGAACACTGCTATAAACTATGCATACACCTACCCCTCCATTTTTTCCCATACTCTACACGACAGGTATAAACAAGTGGGGTACTTTAAACACTCACAACTGCAAAATGTTAGGGGCTGCAATAGTTACCATACAACAACTTGTGGAAAAGGCTGAGAGTGGTGAGGATGTGAATGCTGCCGCGCAACACACAGTGAAGAGATGGAGAAGAGTGTACAGACCCAAGGTAACCTACCAAGGGCTACATGAGCTGGAGATAGTGCAGCGCTATAGGGTGGACAGGGACCGCCTACAGCAAATTGTTAAGCTGTGTTGGCCACGCCTCACACACAGAACTAACAGAGGAGAACCCATCCCAGTGGATACAAAAGTATGTGTAGGCCTAAGAATACTAGCTACAGGTACCTTCCAAAGGCCAACTGGGGATATGATGGGGATCTCACAGGCATCAGCATCCAGGGTACTCCACCAGTTCCTGGATGCTATGTCAGCACATGTGGGTGAGGACGTATATTTCCCCAACACACGTGAGGCATTGGCTAACAATATGCAACTGTTCCACCAAATAGCAGAATACCCTGAGGTAGTAGGTGCTATAGATTGCACGCACATACACATCAAGGCACCACCTGGTGAGTGGGGTAGGGTCTGCATCAACCGCAAGGGCTTCCCTTCCATCAACTGCCAGGTCATGTGCGATGCTCAGAGCATAATAATGAATGTGTGTGCTGGCTGCCCTGGAAGCTATCACGATTCCCACATCTGGCATCTGACATAGCAGTACCAGAGATTTGCCAATGGTGACATCCCACATGGTCAACTAGTGGGGGATGCTGGATATGCAATGGAGACGTGGCTGATGACACCCATCAGAAATGCACACACACCCGAACAAGAACTCCACAATGAGGCACACGCACAAACAAGAAGCATAATAGAGTGTGTGTTTGGGATGCTCAAGTCACAGTTCTGGTGCCTGGACACATCTGGTGGAGCCTTGCAGTACTCACCAGCTACATGTACCAAAATTGCCCTTGTATGTGCCATGCTACACAATGTGATCCTGTGAAAACAGCTGCAGTAGGAACAGCACGAGGTAGAGCCACACAGCCCCCCACCATTGCCAAGGCCTGCACGGGCACAGAGTGACTCAGAGGAGGAACATACTGAGCCTGCCCCAGTAGGCATAAGGAGGCATGCCCAGTATGCCCTGGCCTTGGCAAAGAGGCAACACATAGCACATACACTGACATGGGAGGGGACCTTGGGAATAACACTTCTCTGACTCCCACATACAGTAAAAGGGATGCTAAACATTACACTACCTGTGCCTAACCATGTGTAGGGAGTGTACTATGTGCATCCGACATAGGCAGCCCTGCAGCACCACCCTCAATACTGGGGAAGCCACAAGGTAAGTGACTCACACATGCCAGTCAGGGGGGGGTGGTCACATACCCAACAACAGTCACAGCCAGCAGGACAGGTGTAGACAAACACAAACAAATGCTGTGCTATGGCCTATGAATGAGGCCTATAAGCAACCCTCCCCCAGGCCTACACAAACTGACTACAGAAGGCCAGGCAGTGGGATGTCAGTTATGAAGGTTAGGACGTCAGACACTAATATGTAGGTAATTATAAGCTAAGATCTGTAGTACACTCGTATGCCTGTAGCCAGCGAGATAGGTAAGACTACAGACTGAAATGGAGTACCTAACATACCAGTACAGTCCTAGTAAATGTGTACAAGTGTCAGGTGTTCCCACCATCCTACGTAGACATATAGTAACAGTCAGGTGTGCCCCCCAATCCTGTGTAGAAATGTAGAAATAGTGAGGTGTGCCCCCCCCCGTAATGCAGAAATGTAGTAACAGTCAATGCCAAATGATCGATGGATACCCTACAGTCACAGCATGCTATCTGTCGGTGTACAACACAAACATCAGCACTGCAGTACAAACTACCTGCACTTGACCCACACATGCAATACAGACGGCCATACTGGGCATGCTCATACACTTACAGAAAAGAAGGCAATGTAAGGCAACAATATACTGAAAGGTCATACTGGGCATGGGCATACTCACACACTTAAACACATGAAGGCCATGTCTGCAAACACCAGTGGACCAGACATATCTGGCAGTCGCAGTTGTTAGTGCAGACACTAGTCAGTATGCACCACTCATGCCTTGCACACACAGTGGATAGGAATACAGACATATATGTACGGACAACACACTATAATAAGCCAAAGGTAGACGGACATAGATGTGTGGAAGAGGGTGACAGTGACAAGGAGTGATCCAGGCATGTCCCACCCAGCACACAGCCAAAGGGCCCCAAACACATGAGGTCAGGATGTCACTCACTGCAGATAATAGCCACCAATATCTGTCAGCATTATAGACCATGTGGTGCAAATGTCAGCTGTGCAACATGACTGCACAAAGAAGTAGTCATCTAGCAACTGTATACATGTACCTGTGAAATATGACCCTGTGTGTGCCTGCATGTGAAGTGTCACCCCCACATGAATGGGTAATGGCCCATGCACACACACTGCCCTCCCCATAGCCCTACTATGGCAAGCCTGCTGAGGTCATCCAATGTGAAATACACCTTTGGGAGAGGTGTAGCCTTTTAATCTTCGTGGCACGTCCCATATCTGTGTACTGCTGTAGTGTGATAAGCTAGTTAGTTAGGACTTTGAATCCCAGACTTGGCATCTGTATGTGTTTGTATGTGCATCTGTCTGACTGTGTAGAGAGCAATGCTTTTTAGGCTAGCCACACTCCCCACAATTGAAATGCTCAACCTGTGCAAGGCTGCTGATGTCATCAACCTAGTAATACACCTCTGGGAAACTGTAGCCCAGTAATCTCTGTAGCATGTCCTGTAACTGTGTGCCACTTTAGTGTAAAACACTAGTAAGGTAGTAATTCTATCCCCAGACATGGTGAGTGTGTGTTTGTCTGTTTGTGTAGAGAGCAATGCTTTTTAGGGTAGCCACACTCCCCACAATTCAAATGCTCAACCTTTGCAAGGCAGCTGATGTCATCCACCTAGTAATACACCTCTGGAAAGCTGTAGCTCATTAATCTCTGTAGCTCGTCTTGTCACTGCATACTGCTGTCATGTGATAAACTAGTTAGGTAGGAGTTATATTCTCAGACATGACAGCTGTGTGTGAGTGTGTGTGTCTGTTTGTTTGTGTAGAGAGCAATGCTTTTTAGGCTAGCCACACTCCCCACAATCCAAATGCTCAACCTTTGCAAGGCAGCTGATGTCATCCACCTAATAATACACCTCTGTGAAGCTCTAGCCCAGTAATCTCCGTAGTGTGTCCTGTAATTGCATACTGCTATAGTGCGATAAACAATTTAGGTAGAAGATCTATCCCCAAACATGGCAACTGTGTCTGTTTGTGTAGAAAGTGATGCTTTTTACACTCCCCACAATCCAAATGCTCAACCTTTGCAAGGCAGCTGATCCCACAATCCAAATGCTCAACCTTTGCAAGGCAGCTGATGTCATCCACCTAGTAATACACCTCTGGGAAGCTGTAGCCCAATAATCTTAGTAGTGTGTCCTGTAACTGCATCCTGCTGTACTGAGATAAACTACATAGGTAGGTGTTCTATTCTTGACATGGTAAGTGTGTTTGTGTGCTTGTTCCTTTGTCAGTGTAGGGAGCAATGCTTTCCAGTGCATTCACAGATACTCCAACCTCCAATGGTCCACTTTGACAAGTGTGCCAATGTCATCAACTGTGAAATGCACATTTGGGGAAGGGATAGGCCAGTAATCTCCGTGACACGTGCCGTAACTGTGTACTGCTGTAGTGTGATAATTTATTAAAGTAGGAGTTCTAACCCCAGACTTGGCAATTGTGTTTGTGTGTCTGTCTGTGTAGAAAGCAATGCTTTTTAGGGTAGGCACACCCCCACAATTTAAATGGTCTACCTTGGTAAGGCTGCTGATGTCATCCACTCCAAAATACACCTCTGGGAAGATTGTAGCCCAGTAATCTCCATAGTGCATGCCATAACTGTGTACTGCTGTAGTGTGAATCAGAACTCTGGTAGGGTTCTATACCCACCCGTGGCAGTTCTGGATGTTTTGTGTGTGTTCCACTGTCTGTGTAGGGAGCAATGCATTTTAGGCTAGTCATACTCAGTACATGTCAAATGCCTGCTTTGGCAATCCTGCTGATTTCAGCTAATGATATACACCTTTGGGGAAGGAGTACTGCAGTAATCACCATGGTGCATACTATAACTGCATAGTGCTGCAATGTAAGAAACTAATTAGGCCGGGGTTCTACTTCCAGACTTGACAGGTGTGTGTGCGCATGTGTGCTTGTACCTCGTATCCTTTGTGGAGGAGGGTGTGCGCGTGTGACACCTGGGCCCAATGTGTAGTGGGTTTTGCAATTTTCTTATATGGTGGCCCTAGTACATATCACAATGTCCACTGTACAGGGAAAGCAGCTGTGAAATAGCTGAGAGGCTGGGGTGCATATCCATACCCATACATGTGATATCAAGGCCAGGCAATCACAGTTAGTAACCCCAGTATTACCCAGAGCACAGTCTCAACCCATGTCTCATACACATACACATGGCAAGGCAACAGCCAAGATGTGTGTAATACACTGCATACTGGCGACTGATAGTAACTATGCTTTGAATGCAGTGGCCTACAGAGGCCATGGCACCCTGTCCATCAGTACAATAGGCACATAATTGCAGACAATGCGCCTACAGTATGTTTCCCACTGGATACCTGCAACAACTGTGATTCCATCAAATGTGATCCACAAAGGACATACCATGTCTTACACACATGCCCTGCATGGACAGATGCCACTGACACCAGGGGATACCTGTAGCATGCTATCAATGTAAGTGCAGAGTCAACCTGCTGTCCATTACCTGGCTCTGCCACATGAGGGCTGGACTGTCATATCTGATGATAACATTCTGAGTACACAACATGGGCCAGACAAACCAGGTACACTTCCACATGCCAATGTACATGAATGTGGGATGTGTGCACATCCCAAACACCGTCCATGTCATGGAGTATAGAACACATACATGCCAATCATTACACTGGTCATGCACAATAGTAATCCAGGAGACTGAATGGTGAATACAATATCCACCTGTGTGGTCCATTCCAGACATTACACCCCTTAGCCATAATGCAAACCATTGTCATGTGGCCTGATGCCAAGGTATACCCCTCACCTAGCCTTGTACAGCCATCTGGTACCATCAAACACTACACACCCATGAAACAATGCACACATGCACGCCGGTACTAGCAGCCTGTGTCTGTGTGTGTGGTCTATGATGCTTCTGACCACATTCACACCCAGTACCACCCCCATTGGTATACTGAAGCATGCTTTCTAATGTCAGACATCGTCACATACCCTTCGACCATAGAACCCCAGGATAACCCCTGTTGGCCAATTGATAACTATGCATTACTGTATTGTGGCAAGGTAACTGGTTAGGAAGTGTATTCATTACCCTGCCAAGTGTGGCAATGTGTATGAGTCACTTACAGAGTATGACTGTGTTGATGCTGACACCTGTTCATGTGGACAGGCTTGTGTGCTACCCCTACTGTATCACAACAGTGTTGTAGATGTCACTCAACAGCACATATAGGTCTGGGCAGCTCACCAACATGTAAGCTATGTGGCGCATGCAATAACTGCATACACATGTGATAGCTATGCATAGTCAGTCAGGTGTTTGAAACATCATACTGGTAGGTGTGTGACACAAACATGCTTAAGTTTTACTCACCCACACCTTCACTGACATACTTTGTCTCTCTCTCTGTCCCACCCACACCATGTCTGGTGGATGTGGGATGTACACCTGCTTTGCTAGGCAGCAGCTTGTGTTTTGTAAATGATGGTCATGATCAGTTGAGGGCATCTGCACCAATTGCAGTCCTCCTCTGGCTGAGTGCATGTGGAACAGCTGTGGTAACACTCCCATAGCCAATTGCATGGTAACACACTCCAATATCTAGGAATATAATTTTGGTGTTGACCCTTTACATCCACTGTGGGCAGGAACTAGATCTGTTGTTTGGCGAAATGCATCTCAGATGGATTGGGGATTTACCTCTAACAACTTACACTGTGGAAACAGGGCAACACACAGGAGGGGGAAGTGCCTGACCTGACTACAGACTGTAAATACTGCTATACTGTATATGGAGTAATGTTAGTTTAACAGTGTGTGTGTGGATATGGCTGTCCTACATGTTGTAATACCTGCCATGTCAGAGATGTTTATGAGGAATCCGCATCTGCAGGGTCGTCTGCAGACTGGGAAGTGTGTTGTGCCTTTGGTGTCATGTGTTACCCACAGAGCACATATCTGTGAACTGCAGAAGGTAGTGTGAGGATTGCAGTCTGTAGATGGTGAAAGCCCTGACAGTTACTGACTTCATATCCCTCATAGGACACATGTTGCAACAAACCCTGTTATGACAGTACATGTATGAGGTTATCACAGCAACATGTCAATATTGGTCCTGTGTATGTGCTTCCAGCCACAACTCTGTCAACCTCTGTACATATGTTGTGCATTAAGAGGTGCATATGTGCTGTACACCATCATTAGTGTCATCATATCTGATAGCAAGCCAGGGAGATATCAGACTGCTACACATGTTATGTACAGTACGGGTAATATTTGTCGACATTACCAGGACATTCCATGGTCATTTGTACAGTACTGAGGATTCTGTAACTATGGTGAATGTTGACAGTGTGTGCATTGTGAACATGTTCTTTAGCCTGTGTACAGACTGTGGTAGATGTCATTGTTATAGGTCCCGTCCTATCTGATGTTACATGCTGCTCAACTGTATGTTACCATATTCGTTTACATGTTTGCAGGGCCATACATACACATGTCCCATACCACAGACAGATAGCAGACCACACCGTATAGCAGGCCAGTATATGTAGGGTTAGACTGTGATTGGCACATATGAGGATGTCGTTGAACAGATAGTCCATATGCTGTACTTTTATGGTAGCTTACCATATGTGGCTGTGGCTGTGTTCACATTGGATGTGGTTATGCACCTTCACACAGGTGTATCTTACCTGTGGTGTGACATGCCTGCAGAGCCTGCTATATATGCAGGTACATGTGCATTCCCCCATAGGAGATGCTGGCCAGTGTTGAGTCAGTCTGCCTGTAGCCTGCACAGTGCATTGTTATATGTCTAGCAGCTTAGCGTACTTATCCAGTGGGATGTCATGTGGAGATATTTGCTGGATGTACTGCTGCTGGGTCTCCCTTTACAGTCATGTATGTCAGACAGAGCAGTGGGATGCTGTACAGATGTATGCCACTATCTAATGGGTAGTATGTGGCCATGACACCCCTGTACCAGCGGTTATTATGTGTCAGGCCAGACAGGGCTGTGTGAATGCATAACCTATGGTGGCATATGTATACCAGTCGTTATGTGTTATACCCATCTACATGGCTGTTAACATCCATATTGTCATGCATGGTACACATGTTTAGCACTAAGGGATTCTGAGTATACCTTCAGACTGTAAATAGTGTTTCAGAATGTCCACATATATTGGCCAATATCTGTGCTGCAGTCCACGGGGGCATTAAGTGCTAGCAGTGGTACTTTACCAGGATGTCCTTAAGGTGTCTGTCAGTAGCCAATGGCACACATGTGGAAAGCAGATGTGACCTCCCACACACACCATGTCTGTGAAGACAATCCCAATTACAGTAGCAATAGTCTACCAATATACCTGCTATACATACCTGACATCCACTTGCACTACAACGTTGGGACTATAGGGGCTGGGGTAGGTCTACACTCTGTGTCCAGGACATATGGTGAGAACATCTGAATATATAATCATATATATATATATATATATATATATATATATATATATATATATATATATATAATAACACATATACATATCGACATATATAGATGGGTATGTATATGTACATAGATATACATATACACACCCAGATATATACATATACAGAGCAATATATGTCTACACATATACAGATAGTGATACATATGCACATAAACATATGGATATCTACAGATATATCAACAGTAGTAGTTATATTGGTATAGATATGTATGCACATATAGTCATAGATATCTATATCTATATATATATATATATATATATATATATATATATATATATATATATATATATACCAACATAACTAGGCATAACTGTACACATAGAATGTACATACATATATAGCTATATGCACATAGCTATATGTACATATACATATACCTATATATACACATATGTAAAGATACATATATGTATAGATATGTACACATATGTACATATGAAGAGGTGTACACATGGCCATATATATGTAGCACTATACAGATGTGTATGCAGTCATATGTATGTATGTGTATACCTGTGTATGCACTTGTAGACATCTATACACCTATATGTATACAACCATATACTTGTCTTGAGTAAATGTCACGGTTGCGTATACCCTCCCACATGTATGTGTAGTGCAGTAACATGGCCTCAATGCTATCATTCAGTATGCACCCTCTGTATGGCTGGAATGATGTGCATGGCCCCTATATGTGTGGGCTACTATGTTGTAGCCATAATAGCTCCCACTGGTGTGTCATGTGTATGTAATGCTCAGTACATGCCGGATATGCTGCTCCTTTGGCCCATCAAGTGTCAGCTGTAATATGTGGCTACACTCCCTGGTGTTGACTATTACTTCCCCCAATGTATCTGTAGAGCTGCATACGAGGGCTGTAGGTGATCTCTCCACTGACAGCAATATTAAGTGTGTAGCTGGGGTCTACCTTCCCTCTTGATGTCTGATCCAAGTTACAGGCCATATTATACTATTTGCTGTCCTGTGAGTACATGACAGGTATTCCTGGTGTGCAATGTGGCACTCCATGTCCATATACTACATGGTCCCAAAGGGGGGTACAGCCATATGAACACCCCACAATCACACATGTGCATACATGGCCACTCACACAAACATACACATGCACACACATCATACATGCATCTACCTCCCACCACTTCGCCAGAGTGACCATGCAGGCAAAGTAACTAACCACCAGGATGCACACACACACACACACACACACACACACACACACACACACACACACACACACACACAGGTGAGGATGCACAATGATCGTACACACAGTCCTCCAATTACCCATCTGCCAACATGCAGAACATATGGTACAGTACAGCATGCAGTTCAGCTATACTCACACCATGCTAGCAGTGGTATACATGTGTATGATGCATGTGCTGTGACTAGGTGATGCCCCTTCCCTGGATACCTCTGCACCAATATACACATTATTGCTGTGCACCTGTTCTGCACCCTATTGTCCATATATATATATATATATATATATATATATATATATATATATATATATGTGTCCATCCCATTGAAGAATGTGTAGTACCATATCAGTTATGCCAGCTGTTCCTCTCACAGCCCCAATATGTTTCACAACACATACCTGGGATGATATGTGGACTGTTGTCATTGGTGAATTCTGGATGCCTGATTTACAGCTGTCAACATCAACAGACCATGTATGGCCACTGCAGAAATGCTTACACTGACAACCATCAGAGCATACTATGGCTATGGGGAGTGTACACACCTTTATTGCATTTACACACATCCGGGATCTGGCATGGGACCACAGCACTGCAGATCTTAGCTGTACACACACCCAGTATGTAACATATGTCCTGTACATTCGCATGCAGTGTCTACAGATTGTGGTAGGTGTGCGGCTGCTGACCGCAATGCATACACACCATGTAGGGATGTGATTGCACACCCTTATCATGATGGTTTATTACACCTCTTGCTGTGTGTACTACAGCAGTCACTGCTCATGGCAGGGGTATACCAGCATGGGCCTTCCACAATTGCCAGTGTATGTTCAGCCTACCCTACACATGTCCCCCAATTCTGCATGATTGCAAGGTCCACTCATGTGCACATCCCATCGTGTTCACACAATGCTGTCACTATTGCAGTGTGGGTAGGGTTGTGGCTGCCACGGGTCATGGACCTGACTATATGCAGATAGAGCCATTCCTGCCTTACTTAGGATCCCTGCTGCAGTGCACTGGTGTTTCATGCTGAGACCCCCCCTCAGCATTTATGCAGATGCATGACAGGTAAGCCCTACACATGTGTGAGATTGCAGTGTCCCATGCACTGCACACCACATTTTGCAACTTAGACACAGCTGATAATGTGGACGAGTGAAATGCTGTATGCCATAGTGTATCTCAGCAGCAGTTGGCATTGCCCTACAGGTATGTACACTGGTGTTGCACTGTATATGCGTGTTGTCCAGAGCATGTCGCTACTGTAGGCCATGTCTACCAACAGTATGTTAACCCCTGTGGACACATTCTGCAATGACAGGATGTTAGTTGTCATGCAGATGTGTGACATACCCTTTCAATACCCCATTATGTTCGCCCCTGTGAGACCATGCATTTCACAGCAAAAATACATGCACATGTACAGCATGCATTCAGGGTAGGTGTGTTACTTGTGTGCCTGGAATATTAGATCACCATTACATGTCTGGTGTGTTGGCATGCATCTCCATAAGACATACTCACCAGCTTCAGGCTGCTGCCTTGCTGTTACCCCGGAAGGACCTACATAAGTGAGTGAGAGATGCAATGTCAGTGCCCACACCTGTGGCACTGCTACAGGCTGGGTGCAGTACTACCATACATCTACTTTAAATTCACATAATACTACCATAACTGGACATCAGTTTATCACTACAATGCAGCAACACAATATTTGTATAACATATCAGATATGCATGATCTACATGTACCACTGCAGATATTTACACAACAGTGGACTACTGATGTGCCCTGTGTTCTTACCTCCATGCTCCTCGGCTGTTGTGTGGGTGACACCCCCCTCCACAAAGGGGTCCAGTGGTTGATGGTGTTCAGAACAGGCAGGTGCTATGAGGCTGGCCAGGAGCTCCTCCATACGTGTCGGGGGGATGGATGGCATGGCCCCCCCTGTGGCAAGGTAATCCCCCCCAGACTGCGGCAGCACGTCGACGGGCATTGCAAAGCAGGTTGCTGCAATGATGCTGGACCTGCTCATAACTGCGGTTATGCAGGCCAACATTGACCCTGTGAATGAGATCATTCCATAGGGTGGTCTGCTCCTGCTGTTCCTGTGCTGTCCTGCCAAACAGGACCAGGTAGTGCAGTACCAGTTGGTTTATTATTACATCGTTTTCCTCTGAGGAATATGCTGGGAACCAGTTGTGTGCCATCGTGCCTGAAAAACATGAGGATGGGAACAGGCCTGAGCAACTCATATGGCAAGGTTACCACAGTTCATAATACACATCTCTGTCACCCCCCCCACCATATCAGCTTCAACAGACTATACACACAACTCATTAGGTATGGCTACAGCTTAACTACCATTTGGACAGACTGTGTAGTGTACCACACCTTCTGGTATGTGGTTGTAGCCATGTCCCCTGTGTGGACACTAACATTGCCGGCCTGTTACAGTCTATTCACTTGCATGCCATTGTCAGGTCCACTATGGTTACATATATGCCAGTGGTATGGCTGCTCTGAGATTGCTGCCCATCTGACAGTCTGTGTTATAGGAGGGTTCTATGCATGCTGTTGGACATGTACCAGGATTGTGTAGACAATTACTACCAACATATTTACTATGACAGTGACACAATAACATGCGTATGTTCCATTGGCCAGTTGATTCACCTCTCCACACCCATATGACCGGGATATCTGGCCACATCACATGTGTGTGCAAACCTAGGGCCTCCTCGTGTACTGTTACAGCCATACCATCAGGTGGAACCACCCAGGGGATGTTGGCCCACCCCCTCAGGCACTCACCAATATGTCCCTGCCCCCTGAGCTCAGGTCTAGGGTCTGTTCCATACCAGGCTCCACAGACACATGAGGGATGTGCAGGTGCTATATCCATCTGAGGCACCCAGTACACATTCACATGGCCAATATGCTCCTCCTGCTCAGTCACTAGACCTGGCACCTTCAGGACATGGACTGCTGTTGTGAGTGGGAGTTGGTGGGAGCCTTGTTCCCATTGTGCCCATATTGGGGATCATGGGGCATCCACATCACAGACCACACACACCATCCATGGTGTTTACCCACCATGTGTCACATACCACCCCTGTACACTGTCCTCTATATCTACCAATCCTGACCACCTCCACGTGTGTATCTGCCATACTTCCCCATATTCCCATTGCATACTTCACAGGCGGGAGCATTGTGGGGCTAGGACGGGACTAACATGTGACATACCCATCCATGGTGTACACACTACCAGCTGTAGATATCTGTCTGTATTGCTATGTGTGCTGCTGCCTCGCACATAGCACACATCACTGTGGTAGTGATATAGGGACATGTCTTTCATAGGTTCATAGGTTCATAGTTCATATACTGCTATCTGCTGCCCGGCATTAAGCAAGCCTAGCTAGCCCATAGTTTCTTACGCCCCTTTAGTATGGGGAACTATACCCATTTTTTGCTTTGCTGTGCCTCTGTTGAGCAGTGACACTGAGGTAATCCCTGGGGTATATCTGCGATCTCCCATCCATTGGTCAAGATTTCTCTTGAACAAGGCCAGCGAGGTGCTTTCCATACGTGTGTGTGTGTGTGTGTGTGTGTGTGTGTGTGTGTGTGTGTGTGTGTGTGTGTGTGTGTGTGTGTGTGTGTGTGTTTGTAGAGATGTAGACATTTGCATATCGGTATTTATCTATATGTGTGTAGCTATATGTGACTTCATATATATGTGCACATATATATGTCTACACATGGGTATATGTATATTTCTGGACATACATGCTGATATACATATATATCTTTAAATATTATATATGTGACATATGTACACATATGCATACCTATATGTGGGGTACATTCCGACATCAGCTCCACAATCTCACAACACCTTCCTGCACAGCTGCACTGTTCTGCCTTGCTACAACACAGACAGGTGCCACATATGGACATGGCCTGACATTAGGGGGGTATATGTAGGAGCCGATTGCAGGTAACCCTATTACACACCTATGGCATTCCGGCATGCTACATTACAGACTCACCTGAGTATCCCTGCCAGTGGTGGGTCATGGCTCCCACATGTCCATCATAATGGCATTACTTACACCACCAGCTATTGGCCACGTTATATACATACTTCCCATTACACTACACACACTATGATGACTTACATCTTGTCTATCAGTGCTGATGCACACAGTTAACGGCTCTGGCCCACTGCACACAGGGACAGACACTATTGTCCATAGCAGTTGTTCAGTTGAACATCATCACAACAACACCTGATGGCACATATAAATCATTCCACATCATCTATCCCATTATGATGGACCAGTTACTGCATTCTATTACATGTATATATACCTCACATACCTGTTGTGGGAATGATGTCTTGTTGAATGACAGCTGGCTAAATGCCTGTGATGTCAGCTTTTGGTTTGAAGAGCTTTGTCTTTTTTTCTCTTCTTCTCTCTCTCTCTCTCTCTCTCTCTCTCTCTCCCTTTCTCTCCAGTAAATGGATTGAGCTGCTTTGAATAGATTGCAGCCTGGCTTTAGTAGGTGATGCACATGATCAGGTGATGGCCTCTGCACCAATCAGTGTCCTCCACTTGCTAACTGCATGCAGCTTGCTGTGTAGTACTTCCAATTACCACTGTCATGGCAACCACCTACTATAAATCCCACATCATGTGGGCGTGGTCCTTTTACCTTTCCTGTGTGATGGAGATCCTTCCTGTGTGTGGGCATCAGTGTTACAGACAGAAGCTAGCAATACCTCTTACAGGAGAATCGGCACACTCAGGGCAGCTACATATTTGTAAGAGGTTCCAGAACTACAGACAGAGTGTAAGTAGAGTTGTGTTATGCTTTGTATAGTACTGGTTTTACAGGGTATGTGTGTACATGCTAGTTTACCTTGGAATGCAGTCTGTCTGCATAGCTCTCAACTGTGGGCCTATCCTCATGGTGGCCAGAGGTGTGCCTATCATGTTTTGTCTGTCCACCACACAGGTGCTGTGTTTGATATTTCATTGACAGTGTGTGTGTTGAGTGCTATCAGTACATGGCTGCATCCATTTACATTTCTAACCACAATTCCCTGACTAAGGATATGTTGCAGACTTTCCTGTAACACCAGCGACTTGCTTAGTGTATGGCAACAGTTTCCACATATGGGCCTGTGTTCCAGCCTCTGTCCTCCACCTACATACCAAGCTTTGCACATATGACATGCTGTCAGGGGTTGTTCTGTAGTGGGCTGTGAGTATATCACATTGCCATCAGTGCCATCGGTCCACTGCTGTTGCATCCCCCACACATATGGTGGGGCTGAGGCCATATATGTGTGGACTTCACCTACACAATACATGTGTGCCCTTATGCACTCCAGAGGCCAGTGTATGTAACAGTGGTATATGGCCCTGTATTATTGAGTCTAGGGGGGGATGCACCATAAATGACCTAGGCCGTTACAAAATGCAGGGGTATCAGGGATGAGCTGCCTTAAGGTATCTGGATGTACAGTATCATACACTCCACCTATATTTACATTACTTACATAAATTGGGTTAATGCAGGCCTACTGCCTCCTGCCATACAGACTCTTCTGTTTGTCAGTGTGTTTGTGATAGTGTCAGTTATGCCTTGTAATGTAACAGTTACATCCCATTTGGTCAACTGAAGTTTTTACCACCTAGTGATTTTGTACAGAGTGTAGATAGAGGCTGCTGAACTATACACCTGCATTACTTACTGTTGATAGTTTGGTATCCTGTGGCCCAGTCTGTCTTTACTATTGTACAATTTGAAGGGCTTGGCCTGGACAGGAACAGTTGTCAACCTTTCCAGACTACTGTATTAGTATAACTGTTTCACAGTTGCATTACTCTGTTTATATGGATGTCAGTGTCTGAACACCTATAATACATGGCATATAAAACTGTAATAGTACACAAATAATGGTTATCCATTTCTGCAGACCTGTGTGTGGTGCTTTATCCTGTGACGTCTCTGTGGGCATATGTTGCAGGCAACGATTGTCATATGAGTGGCCCTTACAGTGTCCATTTGTTAATAACTCTAGGCATGGTGGCTGTTCCATTTTGTGTGCACCTTCTACATATGTATCTTACTGTACATATCTCTGTGTGTGTCTGTGTGTATATATATATATATATATATATATATATATATATATATATATATATATATGTATAGCTGTATCTGCATATATATATGTATCCTGGGGATGTTGATAGCTTCCATATTTTATATTTCCTATGGGAGCCACACTATACTGCATGATATGTTGCCAATACTGTCCTGATATCATACAGGTGGGTTGTAGTACTGTTTACATATTGTGCACATGTCATGTCAGGTCTTGCTTATGTGATCTGTAACACTTTAGTGTATTGCAAGGTGGACGTGTTTCGCTGTGGAGGGGGGTATGCCTATTCGTACATGACATTTATTGTTTGGGGCATCTCAACCCCATTAACAGTGCATGTGGACATATTTGATTTGTCAATCTACCATTGCTATCTACAGATGTGTGGCCATAGATATATATATATATATATATATATATATATATATATATATATATATATATATATATATATATATATATGTATATATTTCTATGGATATATATATATATATATATATATATATATATATATACGCATCTATTGATATCTATGCATCTATTGATATGTTGTAGCTGTTTAGATATTACTATATTTACTCATACAAATACATTTACATGTTGGAATACATTCTCTGTACTGTTGAATGACTGGGCAGGTTGATATGTTTTGAATACTTCAATGTTATGTATATCTGATATAGTTTAGTGGTAAATCACTTTGTCTATGGTGTGTGTGGTTCTGTGTTCGAGCCTAACAGAGGCCGTTTATTTTGTTGCTATGCAGAACAAGGGCCATTGGATACAGAGTGTTTAAGGCATGTTTAGTCAGTTGTTAGCGGGTTTGAGTGGAGGTAAGCACTGCTAACCTGTCGTTACATCTGCTTACAGGGTGTTAGCTTCAGATTTGCTTAACCAGTGTAGTCATTGCTTACTGCCACACAAACAGGCTTAAGCCCGCTTACTAGTGCTTACATATGCTTACTATTGCTTATTTGTGCTTAAACCTGCTTACTAGTGCCTTATTCAGTCTGACACTGATATGTCACATGTGCATTTCTTGCAGTACTCCAGTTTATATATATATATATATATATATATATATATATATATATATATATATATATATATATGTGTGTGTGTGTGTGTGTGTGTGTTATTTAGTGGGTTTTGCAACAAAACTATTGGTTATGACGTGCTTTGCCATGTAAAATAGACTGTGCTACAGTGGGACTCGAACCAAGAATGCCTGCTCATTAGGCGGATGCTCTGCCCACTACACCATGCTGTGCTGCTTCATTTGCATATTTCTTCCATAATGTCATACCCATGGTTCCTTCCCCCACCCCCCCTGTGCTCCAGGTACACAGCAACCATCCATTCTCCAGTTGCTACCTCAGCCATACCACACCTCCACACATTGTCCTCTCTGCACGTCTCAGTACCCATCCAATATACTGTCTCAGCCCAAGCTTCTTCAGGCTCTTCATCCGTTTAGTCCATGTACGTACGAGCCTTGCCTTATTCGGCTTCCGATATAGGTGTAAACATCGATGTGACTCACAATTTTTGGTTCGTCCCACCAGTGAAGGACCTGTTTTTGTGTCAAGATTAGACTTAGCTGGTCCACACTGTTTCTCCCACTGGTAGCATCCTGCCAGGAGTTTGAAAAGCAGCGGTTTGCTCGCACACCTGGCTAGCCTCATCTCCCAGTTCCATGGAACCAATGTCCCAGGTTTGACATTCTGTGAATGAAGCACGCCCACATGCCCCCTCAACATGCACCATTTTTTTTATTATTCTCTTAAGTATTATGCAAGACTACTGTTCTCACATTATGATTGGACAGGCACTGTTTATATGATACACATAGACTGCTCAAAATACTGTATTTGAGCAATGTACAAATGGTTGCTCGTATTAATCTACATAATTACATACATTTCCTATACTATTGAATGACTGTGCTGGATGATATGTTTGTGATAACAGCAGCTGTATGTGTATCTGCCATGGCTTAGTGGTAACTCACTTTGACTATAGTGTACAGGGTCTGGGGGTTGCAACTTGGGAGTGCAGATTATTTTGTTGCTGGGCAGGGCGAGAGCTGTTAGCTGCAGAGTGACTAAGGCACTTTTGAGCAATTGTAAGCAGGTTTGCACTGGTTTGCTCAAGGGTAAGCAATGCTTACCTCCGGTTATGGCTTCTTACACTGAGTTAGCTTCTACATTGCTTAACCAGTGTAGGCATTGCTTACTGCTGTGCAAACAGGCTTAAACCCGCTTACTGCTGCTAATAAGTACTTACTCCACTTACTCCCGCTCTACTTTATTTATTAAATTTACATTTGTTGACTGGGAAAATCTGACTGGACACTTGTCCATTTTCAGCGGAGGCCCAGGGAGAAAAGCTCCACAGTAAAACTCAGCTAATCATTACAAGTAATACAGAGGTGTTCACATTCATAGAGAGTAACAGACTTAACATAGCTAAGTAACATATTATTCATGCATAGTTTAAGTTAACATGTACGTATTATTCATGCTTAGTTCAAGTTTACATGTCAGGTATGACTGTTGACAAAGGTCAGTTTAATAGGTTCATAGGTTAGTACTAGGCTAACTGCCCTTGCAAGCCATTGTAAGCCTAGCCAATTATCCCTTGTGAGACTCAAACCCTGCACCTTGTGTTTGTAAGGCAAACACCTTAACCATTAGGCCACTCTCCCAACCCCAAGATGAATTTAGATTCCAGTTTAACAGTTCTGGATAGGATACACTCAGGTATTCAGGTTAAGATTTAGTTATTCCATACCTGTGTGGTAGAGTAGAAGAGAACAGTGAAGGAGTAGGTAGGTAGGTAGAGGAGGAGACATTGTAACTGTACAGTAGGTTGTGGGAATAATTGGTAGGGGAGCAATAGGGGAGGTTTAAAGGATGTTGGGATATGTATGCGAGGCAGGACAAGAGGTGTTAGTTTCAGTAGTTGATGTAGGGGTATAGAGTGTAAGATGGAGGGGGAGATTTAGTCAGATGGTGAGCATGTGCTGATCCAAGTGTGCTTGAGGTGTTCCTTCAAGTGTTTTTTAAATGTGTCCTTTGAGATAGCTGAGGTAATAGATGTGGGTAGGGAGTTCCAGATTCTGCCAATATAGTTGGGGAAGAGGGTGTCACCTAATTGTAACTTTAAACTTTATAAGAAATGAAAAAGGGGTTGATATGTATGTGGTGTTAAAGGGGCACAAAGAGGGAAAGACAGTAGTGGAAATAGCCAGGGATGTGCAGGAAGGCTGAAGGGAAGGTCCACAGCTTGCTATTTCCTCTACAGTGACAGCTGTGCATATACACTGAATTTGGAGGTAGATTTGGACACTCACACCCCTGGGTGGGGGTGAGGACAACAATAATAAGTTGTGATGCCAATTAAAATGGATTACATGCCTACAGTGAGGAGCTGCAGCCATGTGTTTTATTTAGTGGGTTTTCTAACAACAAAATTGGCTATAACATGCTTTGCCATCTAAAATAGACTATGCTGCAGTGGGACTCGTATCAGGAATGCCTGCTCATTAGGTGACTGCTCAGCCCAATTCATACTATTGCTTACATCCACAAGGCGGTCCAATTAGAACTGCTCCAGCCAACACCTGCACACCTCGACCCATAATTTCATACCCATAGCCCTCCCCCCCCGCTCCTCCTCTGCACTACTCATCCTTTCTTTGGGTGCAGGTCGGGTCTAACCAGACCAATACACACTACTCATTCTCCACTTATCTGGATCCATCACATATGTTGTCTCGACCCATGGATCATCAGGCTTTCCCAACCTTGTAGTCCGAGAACATACGTGCCCTGCCTTGATGAATCGGTATAATGCTGGGAATTTGAAAATCCTAAAATTTTTGGGTTGCCCTGCAAGGGACATTCCTGTCTTTGTTTCTAGATTAGACTTAGCGGGTCCACAATGTTTCTCCCACTGGTAGTATCCTGCCTGTGGTTTGGGAAGCAGTGGTTTGTTTACTTTGTTTGTGTGTTTGTTTGTATGTTTCACCTGTTTGGCTGGGGGAGGATATTGGTACATGTAACACGTATGTTGATCGAGGCCCCTCACCCACATTGGCAGTGCCTGTGATCATATATGTCATTCTTATGCGCTGTCTCATATCATAGATATATATATATATATATATATATATATATATATATATATATATATATATATATATATATATGTGCATATACACACAGACATATATATATATATATATATATATATATATATATATATATATATATATATATATATTGCTGTATGTCTAACGACATATAGATGTATGGATGTCTGCATATGTATATATCTATCTCTATGTGGATATTTATATATATGTATGCCTATATATGTATACAAATGTAATACAGAGAGGGAGAGGTATATATCTATTTAGTTATAGATATATATATATACACACATACACATACTAATGTTGAATGGTATTGCTGGATGCAATGTTTGTGGAAATGTCAGGGTTATGTATATCTGCGGTGGCTTATTGGTAAATCACATTACCTATGGTGTGCTGGCTCCTGGGTTCGAGTTTTGCAGGGACTGTTTAGTTTGTTGCTGGCCAGAATGAGGCCCATTGGATATAGAGTGGTTGAAGCACTTTTACGCAGTTGTCAGCGGGTTTGTGCGATGGTAAGTACTGCTAACTTCTGGTGACATCTGCTTGTACATGATTAGCCTCACTATTGCTTACTCTGTGTATGCACTGTTTCCTGTCGTGCAAACAGACTTGCACCTGTTTACTCGTGCTTATTTATCCTTACTACTGCTCTATTTTCGAAAGTAATAGTCTACTGATTCTTGGGGGGTGGTGGATTTGGCAAGTGTATGGGGTTATAGGTTCATAGGTTCATACTAGGCTATCTGCCCTGGGGCAATTATAAGCCTAGCCCGATTCTGTATGGCTTACGCCACCCCTTGATTTGAGTATACTGTGCCCTTTTTAAGGTTTAGTTTACTATGCCTCTGTCTAATAGTGACACGGGAGTAATCCCTGGGACAAACCTACGATCCCCCATCCACCTATCGAGATTCTTCTTGAAGAGATTCAGTGAGGTGCTCTGCCTCACATGAACTGGAATTCTATTCCAGAGCGAAGGGAGCCTCTGGGTTATGAACCTGTCCCTCCAGCAAGTTCTATTTATTTCTGTGCTGAGGTTCAAGTCCCTCGAGCATGTGGCACTAAGGGATTTAGATTTACTGAGGTGGAGCATGTCCATTAATTCTGGATTTGACATAGCTTTGTATGTCAGGCATAGATCGCCTCGAAGTACGCGGTATGCAATTGAGTAGAGCTGGAATTTTTTTAACCGAGCAGCATATGGCATCTGTTTGAGACCCTTGATCCTCTTGGTGAGATACTTTTGGGGTCTTTCTAATTGCTGCAGGTGTCAGGTAAGGTACATCCCAAAAGGGGCATTGTATTCTATGATTGGGCCTGATGAGGGATGAATAAAGGGGCACGATTACCTCTCTTGATCTAGATGTGAAGCCCTTAGTGATGAGGTGGGCTATGTAGAAGGTTTTCTAACCACTTTGGCAATGTGGTTTTCAAAGGAGAGATTGCTATCAACTTGGATCCCCAGGTCCCTAATAACTTTCTCTGTACTTAATGGGTTTCCGCCTATGTGGTAATTTGTGGGCACATTGTTTTTGCCAAAGGGTATGACTATACATTTTTTGGCATTTAGCTTTAAACCATGGTGCTGGCACCAGCTATCTGTCTCTGTGAGACCTTTTTGAAGGATGTTTGTGTCAGCTGGAGAGTTGATTATGGCGCCCAGTTTGCAGTCATCTGCGAACTTGATGAGCCATAGTCCTCCCACGTTTGCCTGTACCTCGGAAAAGTATATACAGAACAAGAGTGGTCCCAGGACAGAACCCTGTGGGATGCCACTTGTGATCTGTTTCGAGTCTGACATGGCTCCAGCAACTCTCACTCTGTGGGTTCTGTCTTTGAGCCGGTTTGCGACCCATCTTGTGACATAGGGGTTTATATTTAAGCTGGATAGCTTATCTATGATGCCCGAGTGGGGTATTGTGTCAAATGCCTTTGCAAGGTCCAGATAGGCTGTGTGGACTACCTTTCCTTCATCTATGGCTTTGGTGACTGTTTTGAAGAAGTCAATCAGGTTCAAAAGGAAGGATCTGCCCTTGACAAAGCCGAACTGGGTAGGATCTAGTGTCTGTAGGTCCCCAATGTCTTTGTTTATGAGCTCCATGATGATCCTCTCCATAGCCTTGCAGACTAAGCTAGTCAGGCTTATGGGGCGATAGTTTCCAGGGTCCGTAGAGGCTCCACCTTTGTGGAGTGGGACCAATGTTGCTGTACACCATTCTGTGGGCACATATCCTGTAGTGAGGCTGAGATTGTATAACTGTTTTATTTGAGGGATTAGTTCCTCTTGGAGTTCATGTAGGACACAACCTGAGATGCCATCTGGTCCCATGGAAGCAGTGTTTTTTGCTTTGGAGAGGGCAGACTTTACCTGAGCATCAGAGATGTTTGGGAGGCAGCCCTCTGCCGGGATAGATACTTGCTCTTTTGGGGGGGAGGGGATGGAGAAGTTTGCACTGAACCTGTCTGCCAGGATATTGGCGATGTCTGTGGGTTCAGTGTATTTTTTGTCATTTAGAATCAACTCAGAACAAGTCTGGGAGTTGCATCCCAGGTTTCTAACATAACTGAAAAAAGCCTTATGATTGTCTTTGGTGTCCTGTGCAATTTTTCTCTCAAAGCTGGCCTTGGAGGATTTTATGAGGGATCGTAATTTTTTGCTGGTACTGATCAGAGATGCCTTCCCTATTTGGGATTTTGCTCTATCATGTAGTAGCTTCCTCCTTCTGTTGTACAGTTTATTTATGGCAGGGGTCCAACAGACAGGACGCCTGCCTTTGGATGATTGGGTCTTGGTTTTGTTTGGGATAGCATGATCCATGCATTCCTGGAGATGTCCGTAGAATGCGTTTATATAGGATCCTGCAGTTTGGGCCATAGTTTCCACTGGCACCACCAGCAACGAACTAAACAGTCCCTGCAAAACTCGATTATTGATTTATAGGTTCATAGATTAGTACTAAGCTAACTGCCCTTGCGAGCCATTTTAAGCCTAGCCAATTATCCCTTGTGAGACTCAAACCCTGCACCTTGTGTTTGTAAGGCAAACACCATAACCATTAGGCCACCCTCATTCATTACACGGCTTACTACTCCAGTTCACAGATATATGGTATATATTAGGTTATACAAGTAAATATATTGATCATAACAGTATTTGACATGGAAATAGAATATACTGCAGTGGGACTCAAACTGGGATTGACTGCTCGTGAGGTGAATGCTCTGCCCACTACAATATTGCTGTACTGCTTCATTTGTACATATCCTGATTTTTATCGTCCTTTTGCTATTTCATTACATTAACAGCAGCTAAGCGATGGGCACACCCGGACACCTCCGGTTAGCTTTAATCGATGCTTTAAAAGATATAGATTTTTTTTTTCCTTTACGTTATATGTCTTGTTGCTGTTGTACACGTGGGGGTCTGTTGGTGGGGATATGAGGACACCTGTGAGCGATCTCACTCATTTCTTAACAGCTTCTGCTGTTCGACATTGCAGGGGCGTGTTTATTCTGAGAGCTCTGCTCTCAGACATGCCCCCTGCACTCATACACACTCCGTGTATGCTTAGGAGAGTCAATTATGGTGCCCAGTTTGCAGTCATCTGCGAACTTGGTCAGCCACAGTCCTTCTGTGTTGGTCTGTACCTCCGAGAAATATATACCGAACAAGAGAGGTCCCAGGACTGAGCCTTGTGGGACGCCACTTGTAATTGGTTTGGAGTCTGACATGGCTCCAGCAATTCTAACCATGTAGGTTCTGTCCTTGAGTCAGTTTGCAACCCATCTAGTGACATAGGGGTTTATATTTAAGCTGGTGAGCTTATCTATAATGCCCGAGTGGGGTATTGTATCGAAGGTTTTTGCGAGGTCCAGGTAGGCTGTGTGGACCACCTTCCCTTCGTTAATGGCCTTGGTGACTGTTTCAAAGAAGTCGGCCAGGTTTAAGAGGCAGGATCTGCCCTTAACAAAGCCAAACTGGGTAGGATCCAGTGTCTGTAGGTCCCCAATATCTTTATTTATGAGGTCCATGATGATCCTTTCCATAGCTTTGCAGACCAAGCTAGTCAGGCTTATGGGGCGATAGTTTCCAGGGTCCGTTGAGGCACCACCTTTGTGGAGAGGGACCACTGTTGCTGTACGCCACTCTTTAGGTACATATCCTGCAGTAAGGCTGAGATTGAAAAGTAGTTTTATGTTTGGGTTTAGCTCTTCTTGGAGTTCATGTAGGACGCAGCCTGGGACACCGTCTGGTCCCATTTATGCTGTGTTTTTTGCTTTGGAGAGGGCGGCTCTTACCTGAGCATCTGAGATGTCAGGGGGGCAGCACTCTGCTGGGATAGATATTTGCCCTTTTGGTGTGGGGAGAAGTTTGCGCTGAACCTGTCAGCTAGGATGTTGGCAATGTCTGTGGGTTCGGTGTATTTTCTGTCATTTTGGACTAATTCTGAGCATATCTGGGAATTCCCACCCAGGTTCCTAACATAACTAAAGAAAGCCTTGTGATTATCCTTAGTGTCCTTTGCAAATTTTCTCTCGAAGCTGGCCTTAGATGATTTTATGAGTGCCCTTAGTTTTTTGCTAATACTGATCATAGATGCCTTCCCTTTTTGGGATTTTGCTCTATCATGTAGTAGCTTCCTCCTTCTATTGTATAGTTTGTTTATAGCTGGGGTCCACCGGACAGGACGTCTGCCTTTGGAGGATTGGGTCTTGGTTTTATTTGGGATTGCATGATCCATGCATTCCTGAAGGTGTTCACAGAATGCATTTATAAAGGATTCTGCGGTCTGGGCCGTATTTTCCACAGGCCCGGGGGCTTTGAAGGATTCCACCTCGGTTTTGAGGAGTGTGAAATTTGCTTTAGAGAAGTTTTTCACTGTGGTTTTCTGGGCAGGGGGTGGGGTCAGGATGTGAATATCCAGTGAGATCAGTTTATGGTCTGATCTTACCAGTGAGGGATACACTTCTGGTCTGGCGCATAGAGTCCCCATGTTGGTGATGATCAGGTCCAGTATGTTTTCCCCTCTTGTGGGAGTGGTAACAAGTTATTCCATAGCATTTGAGCTTATGAATTCTAGAGTTTATGAAAACTTGAGCTTCTCCATGCTCAAATTACCATAAGCAAAATCTAATACCACTTCCTTGCAAGCTATAGATTCCCCTCTATGATCCAGGAAACGTATTACCATGTATTTAAACTTATTGGAAATATTCACCATCCAAACCAATACTATATTCATAGGCAAATTTAATTATCCCACTATTTACTGGGAATCACATACAACACCAAACATGCAGGTACAGAGATTCCTGGATTTTGTAAACATAAACTCCTTGAACCAGATTGTCAATACACTAACCAGGGGTGAAACCATACTGGATCTGGTCCTCAAACAAATGGGCGAGTGCTGCACATTATCTAGTGTAATGCCTTCTCTGGCTAGGTCAGACTACAAAATCATCTCCTTTACAGTAAAATGAAACCTGGAGCCCCAGCTAACCTTGGAATACTAAGGAACTATTCTAAGGATAACTTCCTACTATTAAGTAATAGCTTGGCAAAATTTCAAGCCCCCATAAACCTGCCTATGCAGAACTGTTCTCATAAACCTTACACAAGCATGTTAATAGCTGCATAGAGGCAACTGTACCCACCAGGAAGAAGTACAGAACTAACTCAAAAAACAAGTCACCCTAGTGGAATCACAATATCAACAGGCTGTAAAAATCATGGCAAAAATTAGGAGTCGCAGCACCCAGCAGGATAAAAGTGCTCTCATCAAATTAAACAACTCGGAGGAAAGATAAAGTTTACCAAAGGCAAATTTGAGGTAAAATTGGCCTCCCAGGCCAAGGACAACCATAAGGCATTCTTTAGTTATGTCCGCAACCTAAAAAGCAATACACAATTGTGTGCAGAGCTTATTGTTAATGGAGCCACCTGTACTGAGACAGAAGATATAGCAAACCTAATGGTTGACAAATTAAGCTCCAATTTTACCTGTCTCCCCCCTCTCAACCTTCCATCAGGAAATGCCATCAACTATAACTCCCCCTGCTATCCCTAGGGAACAGGTCCTTAATGGTCTCTCTCAGGCCAAGAACTCTGCATCAATGGGCCCAGAAGATATCCCAGGATGCCTTCTGATGAACATGAAACAAGACCTATTTGGCCATCTGGGATTGCTATTTAACTCTAGCCTCCAAACAGGCTTCAGCCTCACGAATGGAGAACAGCAACAGTCATCTCTCTGCACAAAGTAGGCCATCTACAGACCCTGGAAACTACAGATGCATAAGTCTCAGTAGTCTTATGTGCAAAGCCATGGAAAGAATTATCATGGAAATGATCAATAATAACTTTGGAAACCTCCAGACACTGGACCTAATCCAATCTGGTTTCATCAAAGGCAGGTCATGCCTACGCAACCTGGTGGACTTCTTTGAGAAGGTCACCAAAGCAATGGATGAGGACAAAATGGTTCATACTGCCTACAGTGACCTGGCAAATGCATTTGACACAATACTCCACTCAGGCAATGCTGACAAACTTAAGAGGTTATGTACAAACCCTTATTTTACCCGGAGGATAACCAGCTGGCTCACAAACAGGGCCCAGCAAGATAGAATCAGGGAGTCCACCTCTACAAATAGGCAAGTCACAAACCTGGGACTGTTCTTTTTGGAATTTACTTCTCTTAAGTCAAAGCCAATATCAATGGCCTCTGACTGACTAAATTTGCAGATGATTGCAAATTATGATCTGTCATTAAACACCCACTGACACAAATGTTTTCCAGGAAGACAAACAACTGCTGTCAGAGCCATGGATTAAAACTAAATGCCAAGAAATGCATAAGAGTATCCTTTGGGAAGTCATCCACCTTTGGTAACTATCATATTGACAACATATCCCTAAGAGCTGACCCAGTAGTCAGAGACTTCAGGACACACATAGACAGTAATCTTGCCTTTGATCATCATGTGTCTACAGTAGAGAGGAAATCATTCTATGCTGTACAACTTATAAAGAAAGGTATGACATCTAGGTCCAAGGAACTCATTATTACACTGTATTCAGCATGCCCCCTTTGGTATGTACCTAACCAGGCATATCCAACAATTGGACCATCCACAGAGGTTTGTCACTAAAAGAATACAGAGCATAAGTATTATGTTATATGCAGACTGCCTCAAGGTCCTATCCCTGTATTCTGTCTCTTATAGGCTGTTGAAGAGAGAGCTATGCCTGTCATACAAGTCTTTGTCAGACCCCACCCTGATGGACCTCCTGAATATCCATAAAACAAACAACATCATAATTACCCATTCTAAACACTTAAACCTTTCCTATGATATAAATAGGACCTACTTGAGAGACTGGATGTATACCAGAGACTACCGCTTCTCTGGAATAGCCTCCCCATCCATGTGAAGCAGTGTTCCTCCCTAACCCAATTCAAGTATAACTTGGACAATTGGGTGGGGACCAGGAAATTCATCCCTGGTTTTCAACCTATGTTTCTATTGGGCACAGGATGCTGTAAATGGTTCATCTCCCAGCCCCCTACTTGTAAATATTTCACTTCCAAAGTCCCTGCTTACAATTATACAAGGGTACCAGAACCTGTCAGAGGTTTTGGATGCATGGCTAGGCTTAAAAAGGCCTTGATGTTAGCCTGGTAAATACCTATGAACTACTCTCTATCCTCAGCTAGATCTTCTAGCACCAGTAGCACAATCTTAACTGAAGCGTAATAGGTCCTAATCAAGGCTCCATCCCTCTATGACATGCATCCAGCTAGAGAGCTATTTGCACTTTGCTTTCTCTTCTTTGCATCAGCACTCCTTTGTCTCTCTAGTATTATATCAGTTCTTTGAACAGCGTTCCAGTTGCTTTTTCTCAACTGCTAAGGAAACTCACTTATCACCATCTTATTTTCTTAAGTCAGTTTATGCAGTGGCTTGTTTATAAAAAGAAAAACACTGCAGCTATTGTGCTCACATAATCATTAACTGTGTAGTAAATAAATAAATGTTAATGACTGCATAAATAATCAATAGCTGAAATGTTCTCTCTACGACTATAGACTTTCTCTGGTGAGTTTTCATGGAAACATGGAAACCATAGGAATTATTGCTATAAAGTTGACATTCAAAAAGATAGTGATCAATGTACCTCACATTGACACCCAATAACTACAGTGACACCCAAAGCTGGAACCAGCACTAGGCAACTAAGGCAGTTGCCTAGGGCTCATTGGTTGGGAGGGATCCACCGCTGGCTATGAGGAGGCCTGCTTTCCGAAGGACTATCACATTTTTTTAATTAAAAAAAAAAAGAATCATCGTTATCATCTTCTTTCGGCTGTTCCCATTAGGGGTCGCCACAGCGGATCATTCGTTTCCATTTCTTCCTGTCCTCTGCATCATGCTCTTTCACACCAACCGCCTGCATGTCCTCTCTCACCACATCCATAAACCTCATCTTAGGCCTTCCTCTTTTCCTCTTACCTGGCAGCTCCATCCTTAGCATCCTTTTCCCAATATACCCAGCATCCCTCCTCAGCACATGTCCAAACCAACGCAATCTCGCCTCTCTTGCTTTGTCTCCAAACTGTCCAACCTGAGCTGACCCTCTAATATACTGATTCCTAATCCTGTCCATCCTAGTCACACCCAGTGCAAATCTTAACATCTTTAACTCTGCCACATCCAGCTCTGACTCCTGCCTTTTCGACAATGCTACTGTCTCCAACCCATATGACATAGCTGGTCTCACTACCCTCTTGTAGACCTTCCCTTTCACTCTTATTGGTACCTGTCTGTCACAAATCACTCCTGACACTCTTCTCCACCCATTCCACCCTGCCTGTACTCTCTTCTTCACCTCTCTTCCACACTCACCATTACTCTGAACTGTTGATCCCAAGTACTTAAACTCATCCACCTTTACCAGCTCTACTCTCTGCATCCTCACCATTCCTCTACCCTCCCTCTCATTTACACACATATATTCTGTTTTAGCCCTGCTGACCTTCATTCCTCTCCTCTCTAAAGCATATCTCCACCTCTCCAGGGTCTCCTCAACCTAGTCCCTACTCTCACTACATATCACAATGTCATCTGAAAACATCATAGTCCACAAGGCCTCCTGTCTAATCTCATCTGTCAACCTGTCCATCACCACTGCAAATAAGAAAGGGCTCAGAGCTGATCCTTGATGTAATCCCACCTCCAAATTAAACATATCTGTCACTCCCATCACAGTCCTCACCAATGTCACACTACCCCTGTACATATCCTGTACCACTCTTACATACTTCTCTGCCACTCCTGACTTCCTCATACTATACCACAACTCTTCTCTAGGCACCCTGTCATATGCTTTCTCTAAGTCCACAAAGACACAATGCAACTCCTTCTGACCTTCTCTGTATTTCTCCAACAATACTCTCAGGGCAAATATTGCATCTGTAGTGCTCTTTCCTGGCATGAAACCATGCTGCTGATCACTAATCATCACCTCCCTTCTTAACATAGCTTCCACTACTCTTTCCCATAACTTCAAGCTGTGACTGATCAATTTTATCCCTCTGTAGTTACTGCAGCTCTGCACATCACCCTTATTCTTAAAGATAGGTACCAAAACACTTTTTCTCCACTCCTCAGGCATCCTCTGACTTTCCAGAATTTCATTAAACAACCTGGTTAAAAATTCCACTGCCATTTCTCCTAAGTACCTCCATGCTTCCACTGGTATGTCATCTGGGCCAACAGCCTTCCCATTCTTCATCCTCTTCATAGCTGTCCTTACTTCCTCCTTGCTAATCTGCTTCACTTCTTGATTCACTATCCCCACATCATCCAGCCTTCTCTCTCTCTCATTCTCTTCATTCATCAGCCCTTCAAAGTACTTTTTTCATCTACTCAACACACTCTCCTCACTTGTGAGTACGGTTCCCTCACTGTCCTTTATCACCCTTACCTGCTGCACATCTTTCCCAGCTCTATCCCTCTGTCTAGCCAATCAGTACAGGTCCTTTTCTCCCTCTTTAGTGTCCAATCTCTCATACAACTCTCTATATGCCTTATCCTTAGCCTTCCCCACCTCTCTCTTTGCCATGCGCCTCATCTCCTTATACTCATGTCTACTTTCTTCATCTCTTTGACAATCCCACTTCTTCTTCACCAGCCTCTTCCTCTGTATACTCTCCTGTACTTCCTCATTCCACCACCATGTCTCCTTGTCCTCCTTCCTCTGTCCAGATGTCACACCAAGAACCTTCCTAGCAGTCTCCCTTACTAGCTCTGCTGTAGTTACCCAGCTATTCAGTAACTCTTCATTGCCTCCCAGTGCCTGTCTTAACTCTTCCCTGAACTCCACCTCACAATCACCCTTTTTTAACTTCCATCATTTAATCCTTGGCACTGCTTTCACACTCCTCCTCTGCTTCTTGATCACCAACATCATCCTGCAGACCACCATTCTATGCTGCTTAACTACACTTTCCCCAGTCACCACTTTACAGTCTCCAATCTCCTTCAGACTGGCCCTCCTACATAGGATATAATCCTACGTCACCCTATGCTCCTCCCTCATCTTAAAATACGTATTCACCACAGCAATGTCCATCATTTTCGTGAAATCCACAATCATCTGACCTTCTGCATTCCTCTCCTTAACACCATACCTACCCATCACTTCCTCATCCCCTCTGTTCACTTCACTAACATGTGCATTGAAGTCCGCTCCAATCACTAGTCTCTCACCCTTGGATACACTCACCACCACTTCATCCAACTCACTCCAAAATTTTTCTTTCTCATCCATTGCACACCCAACTTGTGGAGCATATGCACTAACAACATTCATCATTACACCATCAATTTCAAGCTTCATAAACATCACTCTATCAGACACTCTCTTCACCTCCAAAACGCTATTGGCATACTGTTCCATTATGATAACCCCTACCCCATTTCTTCTGCCATCCACACCATGATAGAACAATTTGAATCCACCTCCTATACACTTGGCCTTACTTCCCTTCCATCTAGTCTCTTGCACGCACAATATATCAACCTTCCTTCTCTCCATCATATCAGCTAGCTCTCTCCCTATACCAGTCATACTGCCAACATTCAAAGTTCCTACCCTCAGTACTACACTCCTAACCTTCCTCCTCTCTTCCTGCCTTCGGGCATGTCTTCCCCCTCCTCTTCTTCTTCTGGCATGCCTTCCCCCTCCTCTTCTTCTTCGGTCAACAGTAGCCCAATTTCTGCCAGCACCCTGTTGGCTAACAGCACTGGTGGCGGTTGTTGTTAACCCATTGTTAAAAAAATAAATAAATATGTGGCTTTTTATACAGGGTGTTGTTTTTTAAGAATGCCCTGTGTGTCTGTGCATGCATCATTACACAGACCTCCTGCTCTTCCTTTCCACATTCCATGTGTGCAGAATTTAAATAAAACAAGATGTTCCATTCCTGTGCATGCTTCTGCAGAATGTTGACTCACACTCCCTGGATGGATTCTTCTACATCATGGACAGACAAGTAATGGCAAAATGGACTAAGAGCAAGATGTTTTATGGTGGTAGAATGTCTTCAATTATTCCTTTCTGTTCATACAGTCTTGATTTTACATAAATCTTATGATCTTATAATATGGCTATGAATATATTTTATATATATATATATATATATATATATATATATATATATATATATTAATTGTGGTATGTCTCAGTCCGTCTACAGTGGAGTAATTATATCCACACATGAACCTCTTGCTTGTGATGTTCTTTTGCTCATATGGGATCCCAATTTCTGTAATTTTATTAGTTGAAGTTTTTGTCTACTGTGTGTGTGTGTGTGTGTGTGTGTGTGTGTGTGTGTGTGTGTGTGTGTGTGTGTGTGTGTGTGTGTGTGTGTAAGTAAAATGGCCCTGTTAGGGATTGCAGGTGGTTACTTAATTTGCTTAGACTCAAACCCTGTACCTTAGTTATAGGAAACAACAGTCTGAATCCTCTACCTCAACTACCAAACTGTTAAAAAAATTGAGTTTCAAGTTAATTTTCAAGAAAGTAAGTTTTCAGGTGCATGTTTCAAGGAACTGAGTGTCACGTGCTTATTTCAAGGAATTGTGAGCTTCAAAGGGAAGAGAAGTTTAATGCTGCTCATGCTAGGTCCATTTACAATGTGCAACTGTTGTGTTTAGCAAATGGTATCACTATCGTGTTAGAGAATTAAAAAGCATTGTTAGTACTACATGAGGTAACATATTTATTTATTTGTTTGTTTGTTTATTTGTTTATTTATTTGCATTTGTTTACCGGGATAGTGCAGCTGGACCAGAAGTGCCCATTCTCAGTGGTGTCACAGAGAGAAAAGCTCCACATATAAGACATTTCACATACAATACAGAATTGACATTAATAAAGACATTTAGTACATATTATTGGCAGCTTATACAATTGGTGAAAAAAAACAGTACATAAGTAATCATTCTTAAATCAATGATATGAAACAAGCAATACAGAGTATATACATGAAAACATTACATACGAGTAGTTTTCAGCTAGCAAAATTTATATAGGACACTTCATGCTGTGGGTGGAAAGCGGATATAGGAATTATTCAGAGACTAGGTACTTAAACTTTTCACATGTTTAGGAGGTGTAATAGCTGAGTGATAGGCTGTATGAGTCCTTTTGCAGAAATCAGCAAAGTCGGTGGATATTGTTGCAGATATAAGTGGTGGTATGATGCTAAGGTAGGCTGCGAGAGTACCTGAATGTCTCGCCTGGTTCAATGGTAGGTCTATAAGGGTTAGGAAGAGAAGGAAGTAGATAGGAGGGATCAATGGTAGGACAATGAGGATGAGTAGAGGTGAATGTGAAAGGAGGATGCCCAAGTAGTAGAGTGGGGTGAGAATAGCTGTGATGGTTGAAGTTAGGTTATATGAGATGTGGTGTTAGGACATGCGCACAGCCAAGAGGAGGAGAGGTATTGTTTCAGAGATGTCTTGAAGAGGGTTACTGAGCGGGTGGATCTAAGTGTTGGGGGGAGGGAGTTTCAAAGTTTTACGATGGTGAAGGAGTAAAGCATCTGGCCAGCTGAAAGGCTAGGTTTTTCTGCATTTATGAGCAATTAGTTGTTGGATCAGAGTGGTCTGTTAGGATGGTATAAAGTAAGTATAGAAGATAGAGCAAGGCACATGGGTGGATTATAAATGAGTTTGTGAGCTGCAGTTAGTTGGATAAAGGTGAGATAGTTAGGGAGTTCAAGCCATTTTTGGTTGTGTAATGATAAGCAGTGGTGGGATGAGTAGGAGGCATTAGTTACAAACTTAGCAATTTTGTTGCAGCATGAGTCTAGCTTGGACATTAGAGAGGACGGAATATTGGTGAGGAGGGGGGGCAACATATAAAAGAGAGGGTAATAGAAAAGAAGAGGAAAGAGAAAGTTGTGCTGATGTACTGAGAAGATGTTTGTGTCAGTAGAGAGTGCCAAACTTTTGATGTCTTGTTGACACTGGACTGGATATGCAGGTCTAATGTGAGTTTTTCAACTATGATGACACTTAGGAGTTTTGTGCTAGGTACAATGTTGATGGTGGTACCATTTAGGGATTGAATGGTGGAGTTCTCTTTTTGTAGGGGTGTGGACTTTTTGGTGACAAAGATTACTAGTTTGATTTTGTTGGGGTTCAGGGCAAGATGATTATTGGACATCCAAATTTTGGTGGAGGTGAGGGCATTTTGGGTGAGTTGGTGTAGTTCTGAGGAGTTGTTTGCAGTGCAGATGATAGTGGAGTCATCTGCATACTGGATGACTGAGCCTTGAGAGAGTGCAGTGTGGAAGTTATTGATAAATATGCTAAACAGAAGTAGGCCTAAAATGGAGCCTTGAGAAACACCAGTGGTGGTGTTTAGGAAAGGGGGAGTAAGAGTTCTGACATTTAGTTGATTGTTGCCTGTTAGTGAGGTAATTAGTGAATCAGTTTAGAGTTTGAGGTGAGGTACCTATGTTAGAGAGTTTTGTTAGAAGGAGAGAGTGGAATATAGTATTGAAAACTTTAGAAAGATCAAGAAATAGTGAAGATACAATTTTACCAGTGTCACGGGCTCGGTTGACAGTGTCCATGCAGGATATCAGGACAGTGGTGGTACTATGTCCTGGCCTAAATCCATGCTGGGTGGGGGAAAGGATGTAGTTGTGAGTCAGATGGTGAAGAAGTTGAGAATGAATACATTTTTCCATAATTTTAGAGATGGATGATAGTATAGCAATGGGGTGGAAGTTGGTGGTGTCTATGTTTGGGCCCCCTTGTGTAGAGGGAGGATATAAGCTTTTTTTCAGATGATGGGCATATAGGAATCTTGAATAGATCTGTTGAGAAGTATGCTGATAGTGTAAGCAACTGAGTGGGCTAAGATTTGCAGGTATTTGGCAGGTATATTGTCAGGGGCATTTGTGCATGGTTTGAGTTTTAGAAGCAATTTTTTAATAGTCAAGGTAGGTATAGGTGACAGAATAAAGTTAGGAATAGGGGGTGTACTGGTGTTAGCTGTGGAGAGGTCTGAGGTGGACAAGTTGGTCTTGGGAAAAGTAGCGGTTAGATTGGCTATAGTATCTATGAAACAGGAGTTGAAGGTTGCAGCAATTTCAATGGGTGTTTTATTTGGGTCTGAGCAAGGATTATTATTGGAGCCTGGGTTTAATAAAGAGTTGAGAGAGCTCCAGAATTTCTTTAGGTTTTGCTTCTGTTAATTTTGTAATGTAAGGTAGTGTTCTTTTTTTGTTTTGTAGTACTACGCACTTAAACTGGTTTCAGAGCTGTTTTTATTGGGCGAGGTCAGATGGGTTTTTGATTTTTTTGCCAGATTTTCCATGATTTGTCCCTGAATTTCATGAGATCCTTAGTGGATCTTGTTAGCCAACTGGCATAGTTGGTCTTTACTCTCTTCTGTCTAAGGGGAGTGAGATTGTTTAGTATGCTGAGAAAGAATGAGTTGAAGAACTCAACTGCCTCATCAAGGGGAAGTGATTTTACTGCATTCCAGTTGATGTTAAGCAACCTTTGGTTGAAGGTAGATGGACAGAACTGGGATTCATCTCTGATAATCCTGTACTGATGTTTATTAATTGTTGTGGTACATTCACATTGCATAAAGGCCAGTAAGTGGTCACTTATACTATTGGAGAGTGTACCAGCGGACGTGATCTTATTTGGGTTGGACATTAAAATCCAGTCTAGGATTGAGCCATTAGTATTAATTTTATTAGGCCTGGTTATGGTGTTAACTAGTTGAGTGAACTTATATAGACTGATATTGCAGTTAGAGTGGTGTGGGGCTATGTCTAGCCAGTTGATATTTACATCTCCGAATATGAAAGTCTCAAATTTTATGTTAGTAGATGCCCAGGCAAGGATTTCCTCAAACATTGAGATGTTATTACCTGGGGGAATGTAAATGACTATCACACAGAGGTTTTTGCAATTATTCATTTTAAGGAAAGAAACTAGAAGTTCAGCTGTGGAGAACTGTGGGATGGGTTTTGTATATGGGACAATAGTGAAGGACATGGGGTATATTAGAGAGATGTCTCCACCTTTTTTCGGGGTCTGTCGGCCCTAAGACAGGCAAAATCTGGGGGAAGGAATTCTGTGTCCTTAATATTGAGTTTTAGCCGTGTTTCAGTTGTGCAATAATATCAGGTTTGTTGCGGGTTATCCATGCATGGAAGTCAGGTATTTTATTTCTGATGCTTTGTAGGTTAATTGTAGTGAAGTTTATTAATTTATGGGAGTTGGGAGGTAGCAGAGAAGAGGAAATGGGACCCAGATTGGGATGTATGTTCCCGCATAGTGATAGGTTTGTTAGAAGACATGGGAGAGTAGTGTATTCTAGTTTCCATTTTACCCTGATCAGATAATTTAGAGAGAAAATATTATTGCTGTGGTGATGGTGGGGGAGGATTTTTACTTTGGTACATAATAGTATTCTTGTGTTGTAAAGGCTGGCTGAAATGTTTAAGAAGGAAGTGGCATGTTCAGACTGTATGGGGAGAGAGCATAATGGGCAACGGGAAGAAGAGGTAGAAGAATGATGTAGAGAGGTTAGATGTAGTAGGATATTTAAAGAGAGTGATAAGGTAAGTAGAATAATGATAGTAGAGATGGACATTGTAGTATGGGATGTGGGTGACTAAATTGAGAATTAGTGTGCAATAATGAGATGTGGTGGTGGAGAAGAGGTTGTACTGATGGGGTAATGAGATGAGTTAAGATGGTGGGTATGTGTGGGTTTGGTTGGAGGTGTGGCTAGTGGTGCAATGTGAGGAGAAGTGAAGAGGTGTGGCTAGTGGTGTAATGAGAGGGAAACTGGACTGGGATAATTGGGTGATGGGGTAGGGGGAGGAGTTAGAGTAAGTATAAATGTAATTGATGTGGGGGTGGGTGAGAATTGGGGTAGGGTAGGGGACCGGAGTGAGCACGGGTGCAGTGAGGATGAACAGAGTGGGTTGAAACCAACTGTGGAGTTGCTATCTGAAAAGAAACCTATCAGTAAGGTTGGAAATCTGGAGGGGGATCAGATGGTCTATGTATTTAAAGATGGTGCTGCAGCTCAGGGGAGGAATATGTAAACTCTCAAGAGGAAGAGGGAGGGAATAGACAGGATTGACAGGGCTGGGAAGCTTACAATAAGATTATGTTAGGAGACTGAGGGGGGGCTAAGAACCAAGGCTTGGAGAAAGCTGTGAGAAAACATATTTGACAGGGCTAGGAAACTTGCAATAGAATTATGTTAGAAGAACAAAAAAGGGGGGCTATGAACCAGGGCTTGAAGAAAGCTGTGAGAAGAGATAAACAATCAACCAGCTAGCCCAAGTCAGTACCTAAAGGCATCTGTTTATCTATGTGAACTCAAAAGCAGATTTAGTAGAGCATCAGGAAAGTAGAATATAAAATAAATGCAAAGCTTTGAGAAACTGTATATATTTGTTACAATAAATGGGAGAATAAAATATAAGAATAAAAAATAAATGTAATATATAAGATAAATAAAATATAAGAATATAAAATAAATGCAAAGCTTTGGAAAAATGTATATATTTGTTACAATAAATGGGAGGAAAAGTGGGGGGTCTAGTAATGTGCACAGCAGTAGGAGTATCACAGAGAGAAACTTATAATAGACCTACACTTCTCACAGTGCATGCACACACTTGCTTGTTCTACTTCCTGCAGCATATAGATAGACTGCCTATAGAGTGTTGTACTTTAATGGGGAGTGAGGTGCTGCATTCCTGAATATGTCCTCATTTGGATGAAGTGCCTATTAACTACAAACATGTCAGTTTGCCATCCTTTCCCTATTGCAATATTACAAATTTACCTTTTTTAATGTAACATAGGCAATTTATTGTTTAAGGACAGCAGGCACTGACGTTATAGATGAAACTGAAATATAAAGTTGCTTGCTAGCAGCAACCTCTTCATTAGCAAAAGAACTCTTTAATCTGAAATGATTTAGATGACTTTTACTTCTGTAGAGATTGTGCATAATGGTTGATATTGGTGGACTGTAATGACAGACGTTTGATTTCTATGGTTAAAAAGTTCTGAATTGGACAGTTTTGTCATTATTGGTTCATACATTTTGTTTCATTGCTTGATGGGAAAAATGTTCAAAACTACAAATTTAAAACGCTTATATATGCACATGCTATAGAGATTAATGATTAAAAGCAAATAAAGAGATAACAATATATGCATTTGACATTACTGTATATGTAAAGACCTATCTTTTTAATATGCTATTGTGGTTGTAATATGTACCATGAAAAATAAGATAATGTGCAGTATGTGAGTTTGTTGTAATTTTATTCAACATTTGTACCATGTTACTGTATTTCTGTGCTCATTTATAAGCTTGGATCATGATTCATAAGTGGTCAAAGGAACATCCCACAGAGATGGTTAATAAATAAATTAAATGGATATGTACCCAAGGAATGGCATACAGCAACAGTGGTCCTGCTCCACAAAGGTGGCGCCGCAACGGACCCAGGAAACTATCGCCTTATAAGCCTGACTAGTCTGGTCTGCAAAGCTATGGAGTGTATCATCATGGAACTCATAAACAAGGACATTGGTAACCTCCAGACACTGGATCCCACCCAATTCGGCTTTGTTAAGGGCAGATCTTGCCTCTTGAACCTGGTCGACTTCTTGAAACAGTTACCAAGGCCATAGATGAAGGGAAGGTAGTCCATACATCCTACCTGGACCTCGCAAAAGCCTTTGACACAATACCCCACTCAGGCATCATAAATAAGCTCACCAGCTTAAATATCAACCCCTATGTCACAAGATGGGTTACAAACTGGCTCAGGGATAGAACCCACATGGTCAGTATTGCAGGTGCCATGTCAGACTCCAAACCAGTTACAAGCGGCGTCCCACAAGGCTCAGTCCTGGGACCTCTCTTGTTCGGTATATACTTCTCTGAGGTACAGGCTAATACGGGAGGACTATGGCTGACCAAGTTCGCAGATGACTGCAAGCTGGACACCATAATCGACTCTCCAGTTGACACAAGCATCCTCCAAAAGGGTCTCACAGAGATGTGTAACTGGTGCCAGAGCCATGGCCTTAAGCCAAATGCCAAAAAGTGCATAGTCATCCCATTCGGGAAAAACAAAGTGCCCACAAATTACCACATAGGTGGTAATCCATTAAGTACAGAAGACGTAATTAGGAATTTGGGGACCCAAGTAGATAGAAACCTCTCTTTTGACAATCACGTTGCCAGAGTGGTTAGAAAGACCTTCTATATAGCCCACCTTATCACAAAAGGGTTCACATCTAGAACAAGAGAGGTCATTGTGCCCCTCTACTCATCACTCATCAGGCCCATAATTGAATACAATGCCCCATTTGGGATGTACCATACCCGACATCTGCAGCAACTGGAGAGGCCCCAAAAGTACCTCACCAAGAGGATCAAGGGACTCAAACAGATGCCCTATGCAGTTCGGCTAAAGAAACTCCAGCTCTACTCAGTTGCTTACTGCCTACTCAGAGGTGATCTATGCCTGACGTATAAAGCTATGTCCAACCCAGAATTAATGGACATGCTCCACCTCAGGAAATCCAAATCCCTTAGAGCTACATGCTCCAGAGACTTAAACCTCAGCACAGAAATAAATAGGACATTCTGGAGGGACAGATTCATATCCCAGAGGCTGCCCTCACTCTGGAACAGAATCCCAGTCCATGTTAGGCAGAGCTCCTCACTGACCCTCTTCAAGAGAAATCTTGATGAGTGGATGGGAGATTGTAAGTTCACCCCTGGAATCTCTTCTGTGTCCCTGCTAGACAGGGGCACAGTAAACTAACCTTAAAAGGGCTATCTTCTCTGACCTACTCTACAGAGGCACAGTAAACCGATCTAAAAGGGTGGCGAAAGCCAAACACACTCTGGCTAGGCTTGTAAATGCCCCAGGGCAGATAGCCTAGTATAAACCTATGAGCCTATGAACCTATAAATAAACCCCTGGATTCATTAAACTCTGTGCAAGAATGGTGCTATTCCTACATGGAGCGGATCGTGCCAGTGCAGCACAGCAGTGCGCCTTGCATATTCATGAAGGCATGCTGCTGTCTAACCTGCAGAGGCATGATCTGTGAACAAGTGCAGGGGGCGTGTTTGAGCATTGCTCGCACAGGAAACACACCCCCTGCACTCAAACAAAAACAGTGTCTGCGGACACTGTCAGCATACCCCAACTGAACAGATATCTGCAAAATGTCCAGATTTGTGTCCTGGCAAAGAGCTGAGATGCAAAGTAATTAAAGAATGGCAAACACTTGAGTGTAAGAATCCACATCATATTATTCATCAACTTCCTAAGCTTGTAAGAGCAATATTTAAAATCTGTCCTCTTTGCCCCCCCCCCCCCATTATGTTAGGCTTCATCCAGATTGTATGCTGTAAGAGGTGGAGAGGTATGACTGTTAGTTATGTGCACATCCGTAAATTAATAAAAATAAAACAAATATTTTTTTCCCATACCCACTAAAGTTTAAGTGTAGCTGAGCGGGTATGCATGTCACGCAGCTGTGTATATCTTAGCGCAAACATCCGAAGGAGCTAAATAGAAATATACAGCCTAACTTGTCAAAGTGAAATAGTGTAGTGGTTAGAACTTTTGCTTAGCATGCTGTTATTCACGGTTCGATCATTTTTATATGTGAGAACAGCACGAAAAGTATCTTTTTTTTATAAATAGGTAGTGAATAATATATATTTGCTAACCAGGGTAGCGTAGTAGGTCCAAATGTGAGGTGTAGTACAAATGTTAAACCCCCATATAAACACTAGTGTCCCATAAAGTATAGCCACAAAAGAATCTAATGTAATGAAAGCACATAGGGGGATGTTATGGAAGGAAGCATACATATCATAAGATGTCATTAAGAAGGAATACACACCACAATCCTGATAGTCCATAAAATGAATGCTGAACAACACTAAATTGTGCTCAGCTATGCTTAACCAGTGTAAGCATTGCTTAAATTTGAATGCTTAGCAATAATTAGCATAGCTAATTGGATTTGTGCACTGGTAAACAGTGCTTAACATCTACCCTTTTAAGCAATGCTTATCTGTGTTAAGCATGTTTGCCTGCCACTTAGCCTAGCTCAGCATATTCAAAATCGACCAATCATGACAAAGGGTGGGAATCCAGCCCTATTTAAACACCACAGGTGGGAATACAATCATAACCAGTTGTAGCTGATCACTGCAGGCACTATGGCAGGTGTTGGGGAGGGTGTGCACTTTGGAGCACAGCAATGGGGCATTTAAGAGTCCAGGGTCATGGTTGAACTCCTCATTAAACACCATGAAGGTAGACTGCTGCAGGACCAGTACCAGGGCTCCCAATACAAAATGGAGGCCTGGGACCATCTCACAAGTGACCTCAACATTGCTACTGGTATCCCTCGGACTGGTGAGCAGGTCAGGCACCATTATGCTGACCTGAAGTATAGAAAGAGGGCTCTCTTGGACCAGTGGATCCAAGACACTCGGGCACAGAATGTCCCAGCAGTGTGTAAATATCAGTATCTATTATTGTGTAACAAAGTCCAGTATAGGTATGAGATGGATAGGTATGCATAAATGTTTATCTATCTCCTGTACAGCTGCAGATGAGAGGGCTGCGAATGTGGATGCCCATGCCAGCAGGTTGCTAAGGCTGTTTCGCAATGCTGGTGAGTACAAATCTAGCTTGCAGTAGTCAGGGCAAGTAAATAGAAAGGCTGCCAGTAGTTAGAAATGTGTATTGTTTGTACTGAATAAACGAGACATTAGCAGAGTAATACTGACGTACAGGATATATATCAATAAAAGTGTCAGTACTTGTCAATAAAATTCAAAACACAAGAATGTTGTGTTTACTTTGCTATGTGGTAGTATGACTCTAAATGTGTACAGGTTCTGCACAGAAACTATGGCTCCGACAGCATTAATTAATTGAGGCTCATCTGACAAGATTGTGGAGTTGTAAAACATATTAACTGTAAGAAATGTTCCCTGCACCAATATCTGATCCCTGAATAGTTATATTGTGCTAACCATTGTTTTCCATACTGTAATATGTGAAGGTATGAATACACAGTATAAGAACTATCTGACATGCATTAATGTCAGAATTACAAAGCAGACAGTCCAAACAAGACAGTATTATGCAGAAAACAATCAAGAATGAAACAGCAGTTCCCCACTACCTCATTGTGTTGAAACACAACCTTGTTGTACCTTTCTGCACAAACAGGCATGGCTCGAATCCCAGGGCTGGTATTAAGCTGTATGCATAATCTCACCCAAGAATATTTGAATATGTGTAGAAATAGTCAGGCATTGTTAACAGAAATTTCCTCCACAGATCCACCAGGTAAGAAAAGGTATAATTGAGCTGTAAGAAGGCTGTAATTATACACTGTGTAGAACACCCACTGTCCAACCCCAAGGCTGCAAATAACAGCAAGATAAGTACATACACCAGGCAGGGACGTTGGGAGGCATATGCACTGTACTGATTTCAGTACAACTTTTTAGAAGGGGGGTAGCTTTTATAATTAAAAAAATTTAAACAGCATTGGCTCCTTTAAGTTACATTTCATGGCTACATACCAGCCAGTTGAAATTGAGCTCACATCATCACGTCATGTCCGGCTGGCTGGCTGCGAGCGAGAAATGTGCATAGCTTGAATGATGGTGGAGGCATCCACATAATCATTGTTGGCAAGGCAATCGCGAATGGATGGTGATCTTGAAGGTAATCAGGTGAACGGATTATCAGGTAAGGGTGTGTGTGTGTGTCCGGATGAACGGATCATCAGGTAAGGGTGTGTGTGTTCGGGTGAATGGATTATCAGGTAAGGGTGTATGTGTTCGGGTGAATGGATTATCAGGTAAGGGGTGTGTGTGTGTGTGTGTGTGTGTGTGTGTGTGTGTGTGTGTGTGTGTGTGTGTGTGTGTGTGTGTGTGTATGTGTGTGTGTGTGTGTGTGTGTGTGTGTGTGTGTGTGTGTGTGTGTGTGTGTGTGTGTGTGTGTGTGTGTGTGTAATGGAATTATACACATATACTTTTAAAGCTTGTGTTAAATAAGAGGTGTAATATTCATTGCTCCTGCACTATGCTTAATAAAGACAAAATGCAAACTGTCTAAAGAAAATATTTTCTTTTAATAGCTTAAAATGCTTAAATCTGAAAACATGATCCAGTTTCAGATATATAAGAAATGATACTAAAATATTCATTTTAAGATGGCTACTGGAAGAGATGTATCCACTGTGAACAAAATAATAAATATGCAATTCTACAAAAGAATGCTCTTGTACTGAAAAGTATATACAAATAACAGTAGTTGATGTAAACGTTGTTTATAAAGAACTAAAAGAACTATTGCATTTATCAATAGTTAGAGATACTGATCCAAGATTGCAAGGTTAAGGTTAACTGAACACAAGTCCTTTAAATCTGGGAGAAATAAAGTGCGTGCATTTTGAAACTGAAGCTCCAGAAAGAAAACTGTTTATTAATTTTGAAACTGCATTTAAATAACAAAAGGCTTTTGTCTCCCCCCCCAATAAATGTTGGCTTTTTCCAGATTTCTTATGCTGCAAAGGTCAGAGATACAGCTGAGTGTCGAGTACATTTTACAAGGAGCTGAGAGCTGCAGAGGAACTAAAGTTTAGTGCTGCTTATGCTGAGTCTGCTTGTACTGTTAATAGCACAACAGGTAGTGTATTTGCTTTTGATGCAGAAGGCTGTGGGTTCTTCTCCTACAGTAGGGTAGATGTATTGCTGATACTGTCCTGTGTTGTAAAGGGGGGGTGGATGCTGTAGTCCTTTTTGGTGAAGATATCTAGTAGTAACTATGAACCTGTTATCAGTTTGCCATCCATTCCCTATTGCAATATTACTAGCGTATCATTTTTTTAATGCAACATAGGCAATTTATTCCTCAAGGGCAAAATACACTTTATTTGTAGATGAAACCATGAAATATAAAGTTGTTTGCTAGCAGCAGCCTCTTCATTAGTTACAGATTTCTTTAATGTGGAATTATGTAGATGGCTTTTACTAGTTCAGAGATTGTGCATATTTACTGATACTGGTGGACTGTAGAAGTTTGAGTAGACTTTTATGATGGAAATGTTCTGAACTGGGCTGTTTTGTCATTATTGGTGCATGCATTTTAATTAATTGTTTACTGGAAAAATGTTCAAAACGGTAAATTTAAAACGGTCTCTAACAACTATACTGTATTGTACAAGGAATGTAATTTAATAAAGTCAGGAAGGTGTATCAAAGAGCATGTGTATGTTTCATGTGCAAGGGGCCTATGATTTGAAAACAGCCAAAAGTTAATCTTTATCTGCCACTGGCAAAATGTATTTTCTTTGAATGTGGGTTTCAATGCTGTTTCAATGAATGTGAGTTTCAAGGGCAGAGAAGTTTTAATGCTAAGTCTAGTTTCATTATGAGACTGCATTGCTTTGTTTAGCAGATATTTATTAGTGTTCATGATGTAAAATGCAAAATAAAACTTTTCTGGCAAATCATTTCAGAATGAAGTCACTAAATAATGACCGACATTAAGTTTCAGACGTCATAATCTTCAGAAAAAAGCAAGACCTGTTATTCTATCAACTGTCTTAAGTTTATACAAGATAAATGTTTAGTACTGTTTGTATTTTCCCCCAATATATTTGGCCTTGTCCAGATTTCCTGCATTAAGAGGTTGAGAGGTATGTGCAAATAAATCGCTTTACAGAATTAGGAATATCCAAACCTCTCAACTGTCCCCAATTTTGGCTCAAATGTTGCTCTCCCCCTAATAATCCCTCCGCAAAATAGCAATTTTGGAAGAAAACATGGCAGGTTTACAATTATAAATAACTGCAATGATCAGAGTTATACATTACTTTTATTTCAGAAATGCATGTAGATTCTCTAATTTTGTCAACTGCTCAAGTTAACAGTGCTCATATTAAAATGGTGTCCCTTCTTTGACAGGTTCCCAGCTGTATTGTCTGGTAATTTTATATTTTTGCATCACATTTTTGGTCCATTTTTCATAAAATTGCGGTTTTCTGGCAAATTAGTGGCAAATCATTAACGACTGAAGTTAGAAAATAATGGCAGACATTTGAGTTTCAGATTTCATACCTTTCAGAAAATTCGTACTAATGCAAGACCTACTGCTATTCTACTATCTTTCTAAGTTTATAAGAGCAATATTTAAAAAAAATCCTTATTTTTGGGCCTTTGCCTCAGTTTTATTTATGGGTTTGTTGATCTAAGAGGTTGAGAGTTATCTGTGTGTGTGTGTGTGTGTGTGTGTGTGTGTGTGTGTGTGTGTGTGTGTGTGTGTGTGTGTGTGTGTGTGAGAGGTAGGTAGGTAGCATACCTCTCAACTGTCCAAATTTTGCAAAATCTCCAGATTTTTGCCCCATATTTTTTGTCTGTTTCTCATAAATTTTGTGATTTTCTAGAAAATCATTGAAGGCTGAAGTTGCTAAATAATGACAGACATTTGAGTTTCAGGCTTCATGTCCTTTAGAAAAATTCATACTAGCACAAATCCTGTTATTATAGCAACTTTCTCATACTAGCACAAATCCTGCTATTCTAGCAACTTTCTAAGTTCACGAGAGCATTATTTAATATCTGTCCCTGTTTATTTTAGGCTTTGTCCATATTTCTTGCACTAAGAGGTAGCTAGGGGTGTGTGTGTGAATGAAACACCCTAGTTAGCGGTAGCAGGTGGTTAGTAATTTACTCAAGCTCAAAACCTGTACCTTAGTTACAGAAAACAAAAGCATGAATCCTCTACCCCAACTACCATGCTGCATTTTTCAAAGAACTGACATTCAGGTTCATTTTCAATTCAAGGAACCGAGTTTGAGTGAATCTATATTATATTACTGAAGAGGCATTACAGCGAATGCCTCTTCATCGACACTAAAAGAGCGAACCGTGAATTATGAGAATGGCCGTAGCTTGGCTGGGGAGGGGTGGGTAGCAGTTTGAGAGCTGTGAGTACAAATTTGAAAATCCTAGCTACACCCCTGACACCAAGTAGTCTCCTCCAAGAAATGTCCTTCAAGTGTCACGCTGTCACAGCTAGTGGTCACTGCTGCCAACACCCAGGGTTACTGATAGAAATCAAGGTAGAGCATAGCAGTAGCACACACACACACACACACACACACACACACACACACACACACACACACACACACACACACACACACACACACACACACACACACACACACACACATACACACACACACAGTATGAGTGCGCATATGTAACCTTGACTATGTGAATATGGGTAGAAGCAGTCAGGTAATTTTATCAGTAATTTCCTCCACAGCTCTGCCAGGTAAGAAAAGGTATAAATGAGCTGTAAGAAGGCTGTAATTATACACTGTGTACAACACCCACTGTCCAACCCCAAGGCTGCAAATGACAGTAAGATAAGTACATACACCAAGTAGTTTCCTCAAAGAAATATTCCTCAAGTGTCACACTATCACAGCTAGTGGTCACTGCCAACAACACCCAGGGTGACCGATAGAAATCAAGGCGGAGAATGGCAGTAGCACACACACACACACACACACACACACACACACACACACACACACACACACACACACACACACACACACACACACAGTATGAGTGCACATATGTAACCTTGACTATGTGAATATGGATAGAAACAGTCAAGTAGTGTTAACAATAATTTCCTCCGCGGGTCTGCCAGGTAAGAAAAGGTATAAATGAGCTTTAAGAAGGCTGTAATTATACACTGTGTACAAACATACCACTTTCCAACCCAAGGCCATAGGTCAATGTAAAGCGAGGTAATACCTGAAGAGTAATGATTAGAGCAATGATCATTAAAGTTGTGAGCAATTGAAGCCTATACAGTTGTTAATTGACATCTCACTCTCTCCCCCACCCTATCAGCACCAATAATCTAAACACATAAATCAACAGGTATGTTTATCACCAAACCTACTGTTGGAACATGTGTCCTATTGTTCTACAAATATTTAAATGTTTGATTATTAATGTTCCCAGTTCAAATACTATCATTGGTGGCCAGTTGCTATCAATGTAACCTGCATGCCGTTATAATGACCACTATGGTTCCATATATGCACGTGTTCTATTTGCTATGCAACTGTTTCAAATCTGTTGTTTTGGGTTAATGGGAACTCCCACGCATACTGTTATAACTAATCCTGGAATGTGTTGTTCATGACTAACCAACATATATTGTAAAACCTCAACACCATAGCACGTCTGGGAAGGCCGATCCCAGGGGATCCACCTGTCCCGCCTCAACTGGCCATGCCACTGGGCCACAGCATGTCTTGGACCTTACCTGGGAACTCCTTGTCCGCTGGTCCTATACCACCTTCGGATGGTATTGCCTCAGGGGATGGGGCCCGTCCCCCCTTGGAAATGAGAATAGATATTGCACAGTCACCCATAGTCAGGTCTGGAGATTGCTGTGTAGAGAGCTTCAAAAGGAGTTTGGAGATCAGCTATGCCAGCTTGAGGGCATGTGGTGCATCTTGAAGGTCATCCTGCCCCTCCTGCTCAACCCCCAACACAGCCACCTTTGGGACTGTGAAGCTGCAGTGGTGACTGCCCATGGGTGGGGACCTCAGTCCCACTGTATCTATTTCAGGGCTCATGGGCATCAGATTCCCTACCACACTCCCCATTCAAGGTGTTTATCTCCCACATGTGTCATATACTGCCCCTGTTGTCTTGTCTGTCTTGTCTTTCTTCTTACCCAACTTACCTCCCCAAATATACTTACTATCCTTCCCCAAAATCCCACTCTCACCTTATTAAACAAAAAAAATGTTCGCACATGTGTCCACTGGACACATTTAATCTGTTCAAATTGGCTTAACAACACATTACTGTTCTCCTCACCCCTCTCTCAGGGGTTTGAGAGTCCAAATTCACCTCCAAATTCTGTACACATGCACAGCTGTTGTTGTATCAGAAATTGATAGCTATGGACTTTCCCTACACCCATCCTGCACATCCCTAGCTATCTTTCATATTGTTTTTCCCTCAGTGTGCCCCCTTTTTTACTACTTTCCTATCACCCCTTTTTTATTTTCTTTTAAAGAAATTAGCATGGGGGTAAGTGGGAGTAAGTTGCAGTAAGCAGCAGTAAGTGAGTTTGTGCGATGCTAAGCGATGCCTACACAGATTAGGCAGTTTCCCATTTAACCGTGTATTGGCATCACGTACCATCGCACAAACCCATGCAAACCTGCTTACAACTGCTTAAAACTTCCTTAATCACCCTGTCTCCATCAGCCACTGTTCTGCCCAGCAACAAAATAATCAGCGCTGCTAAGTCTTGAATCCAGGACCCTCTATGCCATAGTCAGAGCAATATACTACCACACCATCTAATATAAAAAGTGTGTGCTGCTTTTCAAATATATCATGCAGTACAGGTATAAAATAGTAGGGAGAAAACACTGTGGAATCAGTCATGTTTAGTATATATAAATATACGCATATAGATGTGTATGGTGATAGATAAATATTAAAAAGTATAAATTAGATATATGGAGCTATACATATAAAACAAATATGTATAGAATATATACATATATATTGTTATACAAATATATATATATATATATATATATATATATATATATATATATATATATATATATATATATATATGCTCATAGCATGTAGAGTCAATTCCAGCACCATATCTCTCCACCTCTTAGTGCAAGAATTATGGACAAAAGCTGTCAAAACGGGGGAACAATGGTCCAATATCAGGGATATAATGTACGCACTGCAATTATAAATATAGAACAGGGTTTGTGTCAGCATACATGTTCATAAGGATGTGAGTTCTGAAACTGAAATGCATGTCATCATTTACAGACAGAACTCTCCACATCATCACAGTGATTTACCACAGAAATGAAAATAATGATTCTGTGGAACAGAACATACATATGAGCAATAATCCTGAGCAGTCTGAAACAATGTGGTCAGTCGAGAGGTTTGCTCAGAATCCCTTAGTGCAACAAATCTGGACCAAGCCTGACAAAGGAGGGGGGGTGCAAAGTCATGAAACTGGAAACATATCCCAAATACTGGAGTAGATAAGGTGACAAAGTTGATGCAGTAACACCCTCCTGTCTGTTGTAACGTATATTGACTGGAATAATCCAAGTCCAAAAACAAATTACTCACCACTACTCACTGACATAAATCTTCATATCATCCCACTGATGTGTCAGACATACACAACACATATGGGGGCCAGGCAACAGTACATCTGATAAATATCAGGATATAACATCACAGTAGGGGAAACTAAACTGAGCTGCTAGGCATGTAACCAAGTACTGTCTAAACTACAGACAGACTAACACAACACTAACCCAATTTTGTTATGGGGAAATACACATGTAATTGCAAATATATCAGGCACTACAGGGATGTAACAGCACTGACAAACAGACACCAGTGTAAAAGTGCATACCCAGAACCAACCTCACCACATTCAAAGTGACATACCGGTAAGCACAGGAACAGTAGAGTATATAGGCTCTGTGAACAAAATCATCAGCATGTTTGCCACTCACACACTACCCTATATATATACTGGCCCAATTCACAGTGTAGTCTGATGCCTGACTGTGGTATGGGACATGTCTCAGTCTGTGCCTACAAACATATACAGCTGATAGAGCACCAGTAGCTGGAGCAGCATGCAAAGTCAGATAGAAAAGGACCCTCAACACTTGCATCTAGTCCCCCCTACACAGGCTAAATAACACATTCACAATACACTGCTACACAATCCTGACAGTCTGTCACCAATTGGCAGAAATACACAGTCCTCTCAGCTGTATAGAGTTCCACAGAATGTCCAGGCTTTGTCCTCATATATACGGCCTTCTACACATAACATCTCTGGCAGTCTGATACATCACTGACAGTCTGATACATCACTTGGATGATATCTGGAATGAAGTCACTATATAATGATATACTATACCTATCCACCTCTTACAGCATGACATCTGGACAAAACCTGACATATTTGGCGGCAGAGGCCCAAACACAGGGGCATTATTGACATATTGCTGTCATAAACTGAGAAAGTTGCTGGTGTAACTGGGTTGTTGTAACATATCTGTTCTGAGGGATATGAAGTCAGAAACACACATAGATTTTACCATTTACTGACTGCAATCCTCAGACTATGCTACTGAATTTCCAAGCCCACAAAATGTGTGAGTAACACACCAAATATAATAGTCAAAACTCTGGACAGTTTGTGGATAGCCTGCAGACTTAAATTCATGCAGAGCAACCATATCCACACAAACCATGTCAAACTAGCATTACTTCAACTGTATAACAGCAATACTTATATTCTATCCCTATGTCTTGAACATTCTTCCCTAGTTTGTTGGGCTGTCTCCACAGTGTTTGTTGTAAGAAGCATTTTCAACTACCTTCTGTGATGGTGTCTGTCACACACTTCCATGAAGTACTCCTCACAGGAAAAGAAAAGGGGCAACCTCCACATGAAGTACTCAGTTATAGGAGCGTGCTCCCATGCTATTGGGTATGGGAATTATACCACAGCTGTTCTACATGCAATTAGCAAATGGGGGACCCCAACTGGTGCACAGGTCATCTGCTGCTCATGAGCATTACCTACTGAAGGCAAGCTGCTGCCTATACAAAAAAGATGTTTATCCTACTTCTGTCTCAGAGAATGAGAGAGAGAGAGAGAGAGAGAAAGAGAGAGAGAGACACGCATGCACACACACACGCGCACACACACACACACACACACACACACACACACACACACACACACACACACACACACACAAGAACAAACAGACAGACAGACTCACACTGAAACTGATGGATTATACCAACTGAACTGAAACAAAAAGCACAGCTATGTCAAACAATAAAGCCTGTAATGGAATGTAGTAGGGCATATATAAATGTGGAAAATAGGACGTTCAAACAATATTATGTCTCAACAACACATGCTGTACTGATATATTGCTGAGCAGAACCTATGGCCATAGCATCTGTGTCTGTCTGCACTGACATAGAACACAGCTCAGTGCCCTGAGTCACCCCAGGAAAGGATGGTTCACATATGACCACTACCAGAGTGTGTGTTGCACAATGCTGACTGTGACACTGCTAGGTCAGCTACTGGGATGTTGCAGATATCCATATGTTAATTGTCAATACAAATATGATATACACATTTGTCTCAGACATCTGATGGACCTATACAGGGTATTTGCATACTGAAATACTGTTGCAGCTGTGTGTGTTGAACTGCATGTGACATACCATTCAACTGTCCAATGTTATGCACACTGACCATATGTGTGCCTCATATTTGTAGTTATGTCATCAAGAGTTGTGTTATGTGTGGCAAATAATTGTAAACCTGTGAACACTGACATTACAGCATCACCTTCTCTTTCTTTTGGTTGTAACCATTAGTGGTCACCACAACAGATCATTTGTCTCCATGTCATCTAGTCCTCTACATCTTGCTCTGTCACACCAACCACCTGCATGTCTGCTATCACCACATATATACACCTTATCTCAGGCCTTCCTCTTTTCCTCCTACCTGGCAGCCTCATCCTTTCACAAATATACTCAGCATACCTCCTCATCACTTGTCAAAACCAACATAATCCTGCCACTCTCTGGCTTTGGCCCCAAGCTGTCCAACCTGGCCTGACCCCCTAACATACATATTACTAATCCTGCCCATCCTTGTCACACCCAGTACAAATCTTAACATCATTAACTCTGCTATGTCCAGCTCTGACTCATGCCTCTTTTTTCAGTGCCAATGTCTCCAACCCATATAACATAGCTGGTCTCACTACCCTTTGTAGACCTTCCCAATCACACTTAATGGTACTCGTCTGTCACAAATCACACCTGACACTCTTCTCCACCACGTACATCCTGCCTGTACTGTTGTCTTCACTTCTCCCCCACACTCGCCATTACTCTGAACTGTTGTTCCCAAGTATTTACACCTATCCACATTTGAAAACTGTACTCCCTGCATCCTCACCATTCCTCTATCTTCCCTCCCATTCACACACATATATTCCATCTTAGTCCTCCTGTCCATCATTTCTCCCCTCTCTAGACCATACCTCCACCTCTCCAGGGTCTCCTCAACCTGTTCCTTACTCTTACTACAGATCACAATGTCTTCTGCAAACAGCACAGTCTAGGGGGACTCCTGTCTGATCATGTCTGTCAACCTGCTACTGCAAATAAAAAATGTCTCATAGCTGATCCCTGACATACTCCCACCTCCACCTTAAATGCACCTGTCACTCCCAATGCAGAACTCACTGCTGTCACACTAGCCTCATACATATCCTGTAGCATTCTTACAGATTCCTCCGCCACTCCTAACCACGTCATACAATACCACAACTCATCTCTAGATATCCTGTCATATGCTGTCTCTAAGTCCACAAAGGCACAATGCAGCTACTTCCAACCTTCTCTATATATCCCCATCAACACTCTCAGAGCAAAACTCGCATCTGTACTGCTCTTTCCTGGCATGAAACCATGCTGCTGATCAGTAATCCGCACCTCCCTTCTTAACCTACCTTCCACCACCCTTTACCATTACCTCATGCTGTGACTGATCAATGTTATTCCTCTGTAGTTACTACAGCTCTGCACACCACCCTTATTCCCATAATCAGTACCCAAACACATTTTAACTACTCCTCATGCATCCCTTCACTTTCCAAGATTACAGTAAACAATCCAGTTAAAAAGACCACTGCCATTTGTCCTAAACACCTCCATGCTTCCACAGCTATGTCATCTGGACCAATAGCCTTTCCATTCTTAAACCTCTTCATAGCTATCCTTACTTCCCTTTGATAATCTGTTGCACATCCTGATTCACCATACCTACATCATAGAACCTTCTCTCTCTCTCTCATTCTCTTCATTCAACAGCCATCAAAGTACCATTTCCATCTGCTTGACACACTCTCCTCACTTCTGAGTGCACTTCCTTTATCAGCCTTATTTGCTGCACATCCTTCCTAGCTACATGCATCTGTCTAGCCAATTGGTACAGGTCCAGTCCTCTATCCCTGGTGTCCAACCTTACATACAACCCTTCAGATACCCCATCCTCAGCCTTTGCCACCACTCTCTTTGCCATCCACCCCATCTCCCTGTACACCTCTCTACTTTCTTCATCTGTCTGAAAATCCCACTTCCTTGCTAACCTCTTTCTCTGTATACTCTCCTGTACTTCCCCATGCCACCACCAGGTCTCCTTGTCCTCCTTTCTCTGTGCAGATGTCACACCAAGCCCCATGCTACTCATCTCCCTTACTAGCTCAGATATAGTTACCCAGATATTTGCTAGGTCTGCACTGCCACCCAATGCCTGCCTTAACTCTTCCCTGAACTCAACCTCACAATCACCCTTTCTCAGTATCCACCATTTGGTCCATGGTGCTGCCCTCACACTCCTCCCCCTCTTCTTGATCACCAATGTCATCCCACAGACCAACCTTCCATGCTGCCTAACTAAACTTTCCCGTCACCACTTTTTAGTTACCAATCCCCTTCAAACAGGCCCACTTGCAAAGGAGATAATCCACCTGTCTGCATCTTCCTCCACTCCTGTATGTCACCCTATGCCCCTTGGTCTTGTAAAGCTACATATTCACCACACCCATGTCCAACCTCTGCTGCAAACTCCATCACCATTTCACCTTCTGCATTCCTTTGCTTACACCATACCTACCCATCACTTCTGCATCCTCTCTGTCCCTTCACCAACATGCCCATTGAAATCTGCTCCAATCACCACTCTCTCACCCTTGGGTACACTCATCACCACATCATCCAACCACACCAAAATACATCTGTGTCATCATTCACACACGCAATTAGTGGAGCATATGCACTAACAACTGTCATCATTACACCATCAATTCCCAGGTTCCTAAACATCACTCTACCTGACACTCTTATCACCTGCACACTCTTGGCATAATGTTCCTTCAGGTTAACCCCTACACCAGTTCCCCTCCATACACACCATGATAGAACTCTTTGTACCTGACTCTGATGCACACAGCTGTACACTCCTTCCATCTGGTCTCTGGCACAAGCAATATATCCACTTTTCATCTGTCCAGCATATCAGCTAGCTCTATCCCCATACCAGTCATACTCACATTAACAGTTTCTACCCTCACTACCACACACCTAGCCTTTCTCTTTTCTGCCTGCCATATGAGCATCAGACATCCTCGAGGGTAGGGCTGTACATGCAAAGGCTGCTGCACTATCAAATGACATACATGTGTTACAGCAATATGAAGACAGTGTCACTAATAGTGGGCCACGGCCCACCATGTATATGCAGTGTCCTCCAGATGTCCTGCCCTAACAGGGTGACATGACTGACTGAGCAGCAAGGCTGTAATTACAGTGTGCCATACTGACATAGAACAGAAATGTATAGCAGGTATTACCTGTACATATGCATGTATGGGTAGGTGTACCTGGCTGCCTCATAGCAACTGACATGGGATGCAAAACATCATGTAAATAAGCTGTAAATGTTGTACATGTGTGTAACCTTAGTTTCTGCGCATCCAAAAGAGTTACACTTCCACAGCTACTGGTTGTGTCATTGCCCTGACACAGACATGGGTTGTATAATACGCATGAGTATCACATTGAAATTGTAGAGGCGGCCAACTGTGTTCTGACCCTGTGTCCATGCCTACTACAAACATATGACAACCCACATAGTTGAATGGCCTCAGCAATACCTTACTTGTAAAACCTGTCTCCACCAAAGTAGAGTAAACCCCTTTGCTGGACAGCAACAATGCACAGAGCACATAATATGATGCTATATTGGTTGTACAGGGCAAAGTAGGAGCAGGCACCAACTGAGCAGCATGTCAACCTTTGTCTGAATGAGCATAATAGGTCACAGGTGGATTACTGTAAGGCTAACTATGAGTACAAATTGGATACATCCACTAAGGGCAATCACAAGACCATCTACACATATGTCTGCAGTCTCAGAGGCAATAACCCAACCCACCCTGTAATGGTGGTCAATCACACCACATACACACACACCATAGCTAGAGCCAACCTGCTGCAGACAGGTTTAGGGCAAACATCACCCCCTCCCCGCATCACCATCAGTATAGATGGATATGCACAGCACACGCACCCCTACCCTCATCATCATGGATCAGGTGCAAACTGCCTAATCCAAGTTAATAAAAGCAAGTCCTCTTGGGTCTGATAACATTCCTGTCTGCATCCTACATGAACCCAGGAATATGCTTCCAGCTCCATTACACACTGTATGCAAGCAAAGTCTGAGTGCCATTGACATCCCATCTGCAAGGAACATGGTCACTGTCATCCCTCTACACAAACGTGAATGATGAATGGTGGTTTATGCAATGTACTTTCCCTCATTGGGGGGAACATGACAGAGTAGGACCAGGAGTACAATGCATGTTCATACAGTGCTCCCAGGTACAGGGGTATAATCTGTTCATAAGTGGTGGCTAATGATAGTCCATATTCGGCTTTTCCGCCCTAGGGTCACCACACCCATCTCTCTCTCTCATCTCTCTTCCTCCTATCCTTGCTGCTCTGCACCACCAACTGCCTGCATGTCTTCTTCTCTCACCCACGTCCATATTCCATTAGGCCTTCTTCCTCTCTTACCTGGCAGCTCTTACCTGCAGCTTTTTTCCTTAATAATATACCCATCCCCCCTCCTCAGCACATGTCCAAACCAATGCAATCTCCTCTTGCTTTGTCTCCAAACTGTCCAACATGAGCTGACCCTCTAATATACTGATTCCTAATCCTATCCATCCTAGTCACACCGATTGCAAATCTTAACATCTTTAACTCTGCCACATCCAGCTCTGACTCCTGCCATTGTGCTGGTGCTGTAAAGAACTCTGGGCAATATCTGAGGTCCTGTGATGTCTTTCCCTATTCATGTCTTCCAGGTGCCATGCAGTGGCAACCACCTTACACCAATGCACAGACAGCAGCCATCACAGAAGCTGTAATCTTAAAGTATGCCATCCTTTCTGGCAGTAGCTGGCAAAATCTGCAGGACCGGACTGCCCTGTGGGATGACATCATTCACAGAGTGAACGTCTTGGCCCACCATGGATGCACATACGATCAGGTCAGGCATAGAGTAACTGACCTGATATGTCATGCCTGGCAAAGGGCTGTTGCTGTAGAGAGGGACTGTACCACTACCAGTGGGGGGGCAGCCACACAGGCCCCATTTACAGCAACAGAGGAGCTCCTTGCCAATCTTGGGGTAGCCCTCACACAAACTCAAACACAAGAAACAGCAGTTGTGGAGGTGGGTGGCACCCAGGCAAAAGGTGAGGAGCATCCAGGTAAGGCCAAAGTGCACATCAATGTAATGAGGTAGCATTTGAACTGTCTTCTACAGAGTCTCTAGATGCATATGTCAGTGCAAAATGGATTAGTGCACATCTATGGTGAAGGAGAGCAGATTGTGTTATATCATAGTGTGTACTGTACCTGTGCAGAAATGTAGGGCTGATCTTGCACCAATGCCTAATTTGAATCTGCTGACAATGCCTCTCCCTCACAACTACATAGGTCCCTCTGGTCTGCACATGGGACAGCAGTCTGAACCCAGAAAGTATGGTGTTTTCCTGTTGTGGCTCACCAGTACCCCTGGCATGCTAAAGTTAATGCATGTGACCATGCACACAACTGTTACACTCAGCCATTTGGCAATATCTGCATGTTCACCTGTGGTGGTGTTTACTGCATTGCATCACAGTGGTCATCACAGGGGCCTATTTGCAGGGGATGTCACATATCTGTATTATACCTCACAACCTGTCATTGCAGGACATCTGGACAGAAACTGACACAATGGGGAGACAAAGGCCCAAAACTAGGGTCATATTGTCAAACTTAGTGGTATACAGTGCATATAAATGGTGTACACACATGTTAGAATGCCAGGTATTTGTGATATACAAAAATAAGAGCACACTAGTCAAGTTAAAAATGCTGGCAACCTTTCATGTGACCTATACCTGTACAATACAATTGTAAAGCAAACACATCTGTTAGGGGAACAAAATTGACACATAATAGTACAACAACCTAGATGCATATGTGTGCACAGGCTGAAGCTAGTACTGTGTTTAGGCAACTTTAGATATAACTATAGCAGTACATCTTATTGGGTACACAACAGCCATCAATTACAGAGACACTTTGATTAACAGCAAATAACAGTCAGCTGTCCTACCAGGATTATCCTAACATATACCCAGTTGCCTGCTACAGCATCAGCCATGGTTCACATAGAGCTGATGAAGCTGCTAAGGAACCACATGTTTGAGATGTATCAGCCTGGAGAAGGATACCAAAACATTTCCACAGCATTGCACATGCCATGGAACACAGTGCAGACAGTCATCAAAAGGTGGTGAAAACATGGCACTACAGTAACATTGAGAAAGAGTGGACATCCCACCAAAGTCAATGAAAATACAAGATCAAAACTGTCCAGGGAGGCTGCCAGGAGCCCTACAGCAACAGTGAAGAAATATCAGGAATCTCCAGCAAGTACTGGGTGTGTACTACATGTCACAACAATCTTCCATGGTCTTCATATGTCCTGCCTATAGGGTAGGGTTGGAAGATGGCAGAAGTCCCCCAAACTAAACAATAAGAGAGCATGGCCTAATGGTTAAGGTGTTTGCCTTACAAACACAAGGTGCAGGGTTTGAGTCTCACAAGGGATAATTGGCTGGGCTTACAATGGCTCGCAAGGGCAGTTAGTTTAGTACTAACCTATGAATCCAGGCCTGGTGAAAGCCTGAAAACAATACATTGGGTCTCCTAAAAGCAAGCGGGAAATGTGTTATGGTAATATAGGACCACAGTTGAACTCTTTGGCTACAATTCTGACAGGTGCATTTAAAGCAATAATACCACTGTACATCACCACAACAGCAGCACCCCCATAGTGAAGCATGGTGATGGCAGAGTCCTGCTTTGGGGTTGCTGTTCACAAGCTGGAACTGAGGCTGTAGCCAGGTTAGAGTGGATTATGAACAGTTCCAAACACTGGTCCCTTGTGGATCCAAAACATTCTGGTGTCTGCCATATAGCTGTGGATGGTGAGGAATTCCACCTTTCCACACAACAATGGCTAAAACCATACATCCATATCAACAAAAGGATGGCTTCACCAGAACTTATGCAGCATTCTTCACTGGCTGAATTAGAGCACACACCTACGTCCAATAGGATATATGTAGGGTGACCTGAGGAGGGCAGTGCACAGGGGATGCCCTTGTAATCTGACATAGTTGGAGGTGTTTTGTAAGGGAGAGTGTGCAAACATTGGCAAGTCAAAATGTGCCATGCTGATAGACACCTTCCCAAGAGGACTGCATGCTGTGATTAACTCAAAAGGAGCTTTAACAGAGTATTACTTTAAGGGTGTGAAGACTCATGCAACTAGCCTATTGTACCTATTTCAGTTACCAGATGTCACCTGTAACTGATGTGTATGTCCAGTGGGGTACATGGCAAATGGGCCATGGTACACATTGATTGGCCTACTGAGGGGAATGTACAAGGAAACATTGCCCATTTACTTCCCAGATTCAACACCCTTAGTCCGGAGAAGTGACACATGGAAGGACTTTCAGAAGACAGTGGCACTGTGGTGGGCACCGTGGAGCTCACTGGCAGCCTGTATTCCCAGGTCCATTATACCAACATCAGTGTTCAGTGGACTACCATCAGTGTATTACTTTATGTGAACCATGTCATACCCAAAGGGGATGGCGGCACTTCATCTGGCATTGAGCTTATGTCCGGGGTTCTGACAGCAGTCATAGGTCTCAGAGAGGCCTTTGTGAAGGATGTCAACCTCACATGGGGGGTAATTAATAACACCCACCTTGTAGTCATCTGCAAACATTTTCAGCCAGGGAGCCTTTGTATTGGGCTGATCCTCAGAGGTGTGGATCCCAAACATGAGGGGATCCAGGTCCATAACCTGTGACACTCATGACTGTTCAGCAGTCTGACATGAAGTTTGCTGCTTTCATGCTGTGGGTTCTATCTGTGAGCTGGTTTGCAGGCCACCTACTGATGTAGGGATTGCTGCCTACCTGAGTGTGTTTGTGTATGATTCCTGAGTGGGGAGTAATATCCAAGGATTAGATGGACAGCCTATCTTGTTATCTATTTCATACTGTCACACAGTTATTGCACATGACACAATGCTTATAGGGCTGCAGAGTGTCTACAGGTCCCTCTACAGTGGGTGGGAACTGTGGCCTTGTGATGTGGTCACTGGGATATGTACTGATTGAGCAACAGCAAAAAATAGAAAAACCAGCCCCCAATGCATATAGCTCATACACACACACACACACACACACACACACACACACACACACACACACACACACACACACACACACACACACACACACACACACACACACATGCACACATGCACACATGCACACACGCACACATGCACACACACACACACACACACACACACACACACACACACACACACACACACACTTGCCAGGACTGAGATTAGAGCCCCTGTCTATCTACTTATTGCTACGATAGTGCTACACATTTATCGTACATGCCACAGAGCGTATAGAGTTCCAAAGGTACTTCTAAGATGAGGAACACCACCAGCCCTTGTAAAGTATGGCAATGGGAGATGCACTAGGTGAGAGAGGCCACAAAATACATTAAACTACACATATACACACTTGCACATTTGCCAGAACTGGGATTAGAACTCATACCTGACTAGTTATTTGTAAAATACTGTTACACAGTTATTGCACACACCACAGAGCTTATGGGGCTGAGGTCTCACAAAAGGGACTTCTAAGGTGACTGATATCTGTAGGACTGCTAAAGCAGGGAAAGGGGAAATGTACTGGGTTTGACTGGACCCAAAAGTTTTAATTCATAAACATACACACACACACACACACACACACACACACACACACACACACACACACACACACACACACACACACACACACACACACACACACACACACACACACACACACACACACACACACACACACACACACACACACACACAGCTTTACATTTGCCAAGACTGAGATTAGAACTCCTACCTAGCTAGTTATTTGTATTATAGTGCTACCCAGTTACCACACATGCCACAGAGCTTCTGGGGCTGAGGTCTGATGAAAGGGACTTCTAAGGTGACTGATATCTGCAGGACTGCTAAAGTAGGGAAAGGGGAAGTGTACTGGGTTTGAATGGACCCAAAAGCTTTAACTTGTAAACACAAACATGTCTACATTTGCCAGGACTGAAATTAGAGCTCCTACCTAACTAGTTAGTTGTATTATAGTGTTAAAAAGTTATTGCATGCACCACAGAGTTTATGGGGCTGAGACCTGATGAAAGGGACTTCTAAGGTGAGTGATATCTGCAGGACTGCTAAAGAAGGGAAAGGGGAAGTGTACTGGGTTTGAATGGTCCCAAAAGCTTTAACTTACAAGCACACACACACACACACACACACACACACACACACACACACACACACACACACACACACACACACACACACATGCTTTTACATTTGGCAGGACTGGGATTAGAACTCCTACCTAACTAGTTCTTTGTACTACAGTCTTACACAGTTATTGGACGTGCCATAGAGCTTATAGGGCTGAGGCCTGATGAAAGGTACTTCTATGGTGACAAGCATCTTCAGGACTGCTAAAGTAGGGCAATAGGAAGTCCACTGGGTGGGAAAGGCCTGTTAATTCCTAGATCCTATTGACAATTCTCTAAGTGTATTGGCATGCCCAGTCTGACCTTCTATAGTAACTGTGGGACTCCATTCCAAGGATTGTTGTACTCCAGTCCAGTTTGTTTGCTACAGCCATACCTCTCCACTTGTTGATGCAAGATATCTGGAGATAGCCTATCAAAATGGGGAGACAATGGGCCATATGGTGATTGTGACTATTTCTCTGGGTAATGTATGGGTTGCTAGGGTTACAGGGCTTGTTTTATCAGACATCTGACTTATATTATGTTTGACACTGTCATGTATCGTTTCAGTACCTCGTGACATACCTCCTCAGATCATTAGAGTGATTTACCAGAGGAATACAGGATGGATGATGCACATACTAATATTAAGGGCCAAATGCTACATATTCTGCACAATTCAGCCTGTTGAGATGTGTGCCTAAAAGCAATTGACTGCTGGTGCTGTGGAAATGGTCCGGCACCTTGGTGATATATTACAATGGTGGAATCTCTGTGCATTCCTGTTCTGGCATGGTCTGATTTCCAGTCCACAGTTGGGTAATATAAGTCAGGCAGGATCAGGATGACAGGCAGACTCCAGATAGATTTGTAGGGGATAAGATATGTGGGGGGTGTCCTGGGTCAGATATGTTGGGCTATAGCTACCAGTACTTTGCACAGTGATCTTTTCAAAGGTTGACTGCACTTGGAGAGTCTTGTGTGCGTCAGACTGTTTGACCAGCCTGAAGATGCATATGTGTCCGTATGGCCCACCTCATTTTGCTTGGATGGCCACAATTTTGGTGTCGGGATGTTGCACATGATGAGTGACCAGGGAAGGGTATGTTACTCCCCATGGCTGTGGGCCAGGGTTTTGTGGGTGCAGACATGTCACCATCTTCTAGGATTAGGACTGCCTGCAATGAGTGCATTCCCATGTTTAGACTCTTAGCCCTGCCTGTCAACTGTACAGAGTATTACAGAATGTCCAGATTCACGACAAATATGTCTGGTTGATTACCCAAACTAGTGTGGATTTCAAGGAAAAGTGTTTTGCAAGTCACTCAGGGTTGAAGTCAAATGTTACTGACAGTTGACATTGCAGTTTCAGACTTCATACCCTTCAGACATTCCATGCTAATACAATCATTCCATCATCTTTCTAACATTATTAGGGCAGTATTTCAAAAGTGTCCTTCTCTTTTGACCTTTTTTACCTCATTATTCATGGCTTTGTTCAGATTTCTGGCTCTCTAACACTGGCATGTTTTCTCCTAGCAGTTAGCAGCATGGCCTTTCTTTGCATTTTGTAGACTGTGTTATGTTGGTGTTATGGATCCCATGACACTCCCTGACAGGGCACTGTGGGTGAGGTATGGGCATTTGTCAGAAGCCTGTAGGCCAGGTGTGACAGATGCAGGCCATCTGTAGCAAGGCTGTGCATTCTGATGATCATATGTTCCCAGGCCACCAGCAGTGGACACCGCTGGGATGGCACCAGTAAGTTGACTATGGGTGTTACTGATAACTGCTTTCTGTTTGTGTTAAGCCATCACTCTAGTTGATGGCTGGATGCTGCTTAAGGCTAGGGACATGTTACTGCATTTCAATGGGACTACTGGGGGGTGACACATCTGTACACAATATACATTTCCAGAGACTGTGCTGATATTTGCTTAGCATTTTGGTCCTGTTTAGCATAGTGGTGTGCCCTATCTTTGAGACTACAGGCAAAATGGTATTAACCACAGGTCAGATTATTCTGGCATAAACATTTGTAGTTTTAGACTTCTTACCTTTCAGAGCCATAATGCCATGGCCAGATCTGCTGTGATATCACTGCATAAGTCTGTAGGTGAGGAGTTCATGGATGTCACCATGTGGGGCCCTCTGCCAGACATTTCTGAATGGTTTCTACAGCTGACCTGCTGGGTGAGGATGGGGTTGGGTATGGCACCCACACTTTGACAGCCATGCATGTGACCTATGCCCCCCAGTTATTTGGCTCATCACATATATTGTAGTGGTATTTGTCAACTAGGGTGGTACTGCATAGTGTGGGTAAGCCAATACTGGGAAAACACTTCCTGCTGTCCCATAGAGCTGTCAGTTGTCTGCTGCTATCCCGGTAAGCCACCCCATTTCCTTGCATGCTTGAATCAATACCATAGAAATGCTATCAGAACATTCTACACCATTCATTTATTGTTAAGGTGACTAACTTACCTTGTACCTGAGGCAGTTGTGAGGATGGTGCTTGAGGGGTGACTATGCCAGATGCATGCAGTACACTGCCTAACATGGTAAGATATAGTTGGTGTGATGTTTGGCATCCATTTTACTGTGTGTGTGTCAGAGAGAGAGATCAGTCCCTTGGGCCCTACAGTGTCAGTGTATGTGCTATGTGTTGCCTGTTTGCCAAGGACCGGGTATACTGGGCACACCTCTGTCTGCTTACAGGGGCAGGCTCAGGATACTCCTACTCCGAGTACCTTTGTGTCTGTGGAGACCTTGTCAATGGTGGGTGGCTGTGTGGTCCTTCCCTGTTTTGTTCATGCTGCAGCTGTTTCTGCAGCATCATATTGTGTAGCATGCCACATACTATGAACATGTGTGCACTTGTGGGTGGATAGTACTGCAGGGCTCCACCAGATATGTCAAGGCAGCGGAACAGTGACTTGAGTATCGCAAACACATGCTCTATAATGATCCTGGTTTGTGCGTGTGCCTCATTATGGCATTATTGTGTGGGTGTGTGTGCATTTCTGATGGGTGCCATCAACCACAGCTCCAGTGCATAGCCAGCATCCTCCACCAGATGGCCATATGAGATGTCCCCACTGGCAAACCTCTGGTACAGCTGTGATGAATGCCAGATGTGGGAGTTGTGATAACTTCCAGGGCTGCCAGCACACACATTCATGATAATGCCCTGGGCATTGCACATGACATGGCAGTTGATGGAGTGGAACCCCTTGTGGGTTATGTAGACCCTACCCTGGTCACAAGGTGGTGCTTTGATGTGGATGTGCATGCAGTCTGTGGCACCCAGTACTTCTGGGTAATCTGCTACATGGTGGAAGAGATGCATATTGCTGGTCCTCTACTCACGGGTGCTGGGGAAGTAAATGTGCTCAGCAGCATGTGGGCGCATGGCATCCAGGAACTGGTGGAGTATCCTGGATGCAGATGCCTATGAGATCCCCATGATATCCTCAGCTGGTCTTTGGAAAGTACCTCTAGCTAGTATTCTTAAGGCTACACATATCTTGGTATCCACTGGAATGGGTTCACCTCTGTTAGTTCTGGGTCTGAGGCAAGGCTGGCACAGCTCAACAAGTTGCTGAAGTATGTCCCTGTCCACCCTGTAGTACTCTACTATCTCCAGATCATGTAGTCCCTGGTAGGTTACCCTGGGTCTGAACACTCTTCTCCTCCTCCTCGGTCTGAGTTGGTTGTCAGCATTATCCTCTTCACCACCCTCAGTCTCTAGCACATACTGATAGATCAGAGCAACAGCAGCCCCTAACATATTTTGTTAGTTTTGTCAGTTTAAAATTCCCCTGAATGTGTACACCAGTAATGTAGTGTTTGTGGGAAAAAACAGACTGAAAGGTATTTGCATAGTTTATAGTAGTGTGCTGGGCTACTGCCTGTGTAATTGGCTGATTCTGATATATTCCACCTGCCAGCTATGGTAGTTCTCCTTAATTGCCTTCCTTCTGCTTTTTCCCCTTCCCATTTCCTCCCCGTTTAAGCCCTGATGCGTGCCGCGCATACCTGATGCTCAAATGTAAACAGTTCTATTTCCTGTTTTTTTAATTTTTGTTTTGTTTTGTTTTGGGCCTGGTGCATGCCACACACACCTGTTTAGTTAAAGTAAACACTTTTAAGCAGAACTGACCCTCCCCTGGATGTGAACACGCTCTTCATTTCATGGAATAAGTCAATACAGCCTCAGGCACACCCCCTTCCTTAGCTGTGCTTAGCTAAGGTCAAACACAGGCCACCGAGCTCCAATGTGCTTACAGCAAGCACAACACACTCCCCTTTCATGTCATCTAGCTCTCCTGCATACAGAGTCATGTTTGTGCATCTACACGGTTAGGTGCAGTCTGACACATAAAAGAAATTTGTGATTCAGTATAAATCCCCTCATTTGCATACACCACTGCCTTAATCCATAGTTATCACACTTACACTGGGCCTTTCTCCTTAGCAACCACTATTCCCTGGTATTGTTTTTATTCTGCATGCCATTAACTATAATGGCAAAATGCAGATTTCCCTGGAAATTGCTTTTTCATATTTTTTTTTTTTCGGCATGATCCAAATTGCGTGTCGCTGCCCTATGCTTAAAAATCCAAGATCGGACAAAAAAAGTTTTATTTTATAAAATGTAAACTATTTATCATGCCAATGGCCATCTATTTGGCCATTGGCATGCCTAACAGTTGTAATACATGCTTTATTTTGAGCTGTCATGCCGCCATTTTGTAATTTGCAGAAATATGTTCAGCTAGTAGCTGAACACATTTCTAGTTCTTACATTATTCCTGCACGGACACCTGCCTGCTTGCTGAATTGCTAATTCACTTCATTTGGATGGTTTTCACCAGCAAATAAGGTAATTAGCATTATTCTGTAGTGTCTGTGCAGGAATAGGTTCATAGGTTCATAGGTAGGTACTAGGCTATCGGCCCTAGGGCCCATACAAGCCTAGCCAAAAAATGTTCCCTGGCTTTCGCCACCCAAGAAAATTATTTTCCTGTGCCCCTGTCGAGCAGAGCCACAGAAGTGATCCCCGGGATGAATCTCCCATTTCCCATCCAATCATCAAGATTTTTCTTGAAGAGTGCTAATGAGGAGTTCTGTTTGACATAGATAGGTAGTCTGTTCCAGAGTATGGGAAGTCTCTGGGACAGGAATCTATCCCTCCAGCATGTTCTGTTTATTGTGGTGACAAGGTTTAGGTCCCTAGAGCGTGTAGCTCAGAGGGATTGGGATTTCGTTAAGTGGAGCATGTCCAACAGCTCTGGGTTTGACATAGCTTTGTATGTTAGGCAGAGATCACCCCTGAGTAGGCGATATGCGATGGAGTAAAGCTCTAGTTTTTTGAGACGGTCTGCAAAGGGCATCTGTTTGAGGCCAGTAATCCTCTTTGTGAGGTATTTCTGTGGTCTTTCCAGTTGTTGTAGATGTCTTGTGAGGTACATACCAAAAGGAGCATTGTACTCTATAATGGGTCTAATGAGTGATGGTTAGAGGGGAACAATGACCTCTTTTTTTCTGGATGAGAATCCTTTTGTGATGAGATGAGCCATGTAGAAGGATTTCCTGACCACTGTGGCGATGTGATTATCAAAGGAGAGACTACTGTCCACCTGTGTCCCAAGGTCTCTTATCACATTTTCGGCATTAAGTAGACTAACAGCTATGTGGTAGTTCATGGGTACAGAGTTTTTACCAAAGGGGATGACAATACACTTTTTGGCATTGAGCTTCAGGCCATGGCTTTAACACCAGGTATCTATCTCAGTGAGGCCCTTTTGTAGTTTGTCCACATCATTAGGAGTTTCGATTATGGCTCCTAGTTTGCAGTCATCTGCAAACTTTGTTAGCCAAAGACCTCCTGTGCTGGCCTGCACTTCAGAGAAGTAGATATCAAACATGAGAGGACCCAGGACTGAACCCTGTGGTACTCCACTTGTCACTGGTCTGATGTCGGATTTGGAATCCGCTACTTTCACAGTGTGGGTTCTGTCCGTGAGCCAGCTGGCAACCCATCTTGTGACATAGGGATTTATACCTAGTTTAGTGAGCTTATCTATAATTCCAGAGTGGGGGATGGTGTCGAAAGCCTTGGCGAGATCTAGATAAGCTGTGTGAACCATTGTACCCTTATCTATGGCTTTGGTGACTGCTTCAAAGAAGTCAATCAGGTTTAGGAGACATGATCTGCCTTTTACAAATCCAAACTGGGTAGGGTCCAAAGTTTGGAGATTACCAATGTTTTTGTTTATGAGTTCCACAATGACACTTTCCATGGCCTTGCAGACCAGGCTCGTCAGGCTAATGGGGCGGTAGTTCCTGGGGTCCGTCGTGGCTCCCCCTTTGTGGAGTGGGATAACCATTGTGGTGCACCATTCAGTGGGTACAAAGCCTGAGGTGAGGCTATGATTGAACATGGTACTTAGGTAGGGTGCCAGTTCATTCTGTAGTTCATGTAGAATGCAGCCTGGAATATTGTCAGGTCCCATGGATGCTGTGTTCTTGGCTTTGGAGAGTGTTTTTCTTACCTGTGCAGCCGTGATTATAGGAACTTTGCATTCTTCCGGTATAGAGATGGGCCCTCTAGGGGGTGAGAGGGGGGTAAAGTTAGCACTGTACCTATCTGCTATGATGTTGGCAATATCAGTTGGTTCTGTATATTTAGTGCCATTGTGCTGTAACTCAGAGCAGATCTGAGTGTTCCCATTTAGATTCTTGACATAGCTATAGAATGCTTTGTGGTTGTCTTTAGAGTCAGTGGCAATTTTGTTTTTGTAACTAGCTTTGGAGGATTTTATGAGGGATCTCAGCTTCTTACTGAGGTTGACCAGGGAGTTCCTCCAGTCATGGGATTTTACTCTTTTTTGCAACAGTTTCTTTCTTCTGTTGTAGAGTTTGTTTATGGCAGAGGACCACCAGATTGGCTTCCTTTTTTGGAGGATAACATCTTGGTTCTATTAGGGATAGCATGATCCATGCACTTGTGTAAGTGCTTATAAAGTGCATTTGTGTAGGATTCAGCAGTCATACCTCTATTGTCCGTCTGCATGGGTGTCATGAAGTTTGCCACTTCTGTCTTAAGAAGTGTGAAGTTGGCTTTGGAGAAGTTTTTTACGATGGTTTCCCTAATTCGGGGTGTCTAGGCTGATTAGCTTGTGGTCGGATCTGACCAATGAGGAATTGACCTCTGGTGTGGAACACTGGTTTTCCATGTTGGTAATGTCCAGGTCTAGGATTTTGCTGCCCCTGGTGGGGGTGTGAATAAGTTGATCCAAGCCATTGGAATTTATGAATTCTAGAAAACGTTGAGCAAAAGAGTTGGTACATGAGTAGTTTTTCCAGTTAATGGTGGGGTAGTTGAAATCGCCCATTATTAGGATGTTGGGTTGTACCCTAATACTTTCCAGTGTATCAAGAAATGAGGAGTGTGAATCCTGGGGCATGGTGGGGGGTCTGTAGCAAGCTACAATTTGGATTGCGGTCTTGCCCAGAGTTAGTTGCACTTGGATAATCTCGGATGCATTATGCTGTGCAACTAGCCTGGAGGTGTGGATATCCTTAATGAATATGGACACACCTCTGCCTTTAGTGCTTCATTCTGGGTTAGGTGGCCGAAAGGTGTGGTATGAATTGTAGCCTGGTAATGCAGGGGTGCTCTCTGGAGCTTTGAACCAGGTCTCTGTCACTGCACAGATGTCAATGTTCTCCATTTTAAGGAGTGCTTCAAGTGAGTGCATTTTGAGGTTTAGACTTCAAGCATTGAGTAGCATTACCCTCAGATTTTGCTTGCTTGTACCTGTTACGGTGGTGAATTTGTCATTTGAACCTTGCCTAAAAAAGGCACTATAGGGGTGGCAAGAGCCTTAGCCAGTATCCGGAATCCTAAGGGCGACAGGTGCAGGCCATCTGTGGCAAAGCATCGTGGTCTGTCGATCATGTCGTCCCAGGCAGACAAATACTGGATCCCCTTAGAATGACACCAGAACTTAGCCAGTTGTTGAAGTCAATCATTCTGTCCTTGTACTGTGGTATCATTCTGCATGATGGCAGGATGCTACTCAGGGTTAGGGTCATACCTGCCTGGGATACAAGATCGGAGAGCTCCTCCATGTCTCTTTTCATGTAGTCCAGGGAGGTACGTCTCAGGTCATTCACACCAACTTGGACAATGACAGTGTCATATTTGTACTTATTGTGGAGTGACCTGAGTGCATGCGTTATGTGGCGGATCCTGGCACCTGACAGGCAGCTGACAGTAACTTTCTCCTTGTTTAGTCTAGTGAGTGGAACATCAGTGTGCCTGACTATAGAGTCACCTATGACCAGAGTGTTGGGTACGTTGTTATGCCTTATGGGCTGTGGTTGAGTGGCACACTGAGTTTGTGGGCTATGTGTCATTTGGGTTGTGTTGGGGGGTGGAGTTTGCTTGCGTTTATGCTTTGGATGTCCCTGATGCTTGGGCAGGTTTTTATTGACAGCCTCCGTGAATGTAGGTGTGTGTTTTGTGTTTCTATGCATGTGTTTTGGTGGTGTAAGTTTTGAGGGACTATGTGATGAGTGTGGTGTGGTGCAAGTGTTTACCTTCTCCTCTTGACTGCCTAGTCCAGTCTTGGGTGAAGAGAGCTTTGCTTCCAGTTTGGCTATATAAGTGCATCTCTCACAGGTTGTAGTGTTGGGTGGTAAGAGGAGTGGGTTGCCTGTGTACATGAGGCAATTGCTGCATTGCCCCAAGATGCCCAGATTCATCAGGTAGACAGGAGAAATCACTGGGAGCTGACCCTTAGACATGCCTGGATAAGTGCTTATTTATTAAGTACTAAAAACTGCTTTCCACTAGACAAGTGAGGAAAAGTGAGTGCTGTAGTAATTTGCAAACTTATGTAGTGCTTATAATGAGTTCTGAACAAGTCCTGAGTTCAAAGAAACAGATTTGAGTGCTGAAACTAGAAAACTGGCTAGTTATAAGAAACAAAACTAAGCTAGAAGGCTTCCCTCCAACACAGAAGGGCTTGGGGGCTCAGAAGCCTACAAACAGTCTAGACCACTTAACAGGAAAGGCAGGAAACGAGCTTAAAATATTTTTTTGTTCTCTTTCCCAGATGCTCTCTTTGTTCACAGTAGGAGTGCCTGAAATCAGAATATGATCTCACTGCACTCAGTTGAGTGAGCAAATGAGATGGGCCCAGAAGGAGTATCCAAACATAAATTTACAAGAGGGGTGGGCAGTGTCAAAGCCACTAAGATTAACACCAAAAGAGAAACAGGGAGAGTGGGTGGGAAAACTAACTGAAGAACAGAGTCAAAACTTCCAGTTCAGTTAATATTCATGCAACACAATTAAATCAATTTAAATACTGTATTATTTGAAAAAAAGTGCAGATAAAGGTATTTAAATTCTCTTATAAGTCCAGTTGAATACAGCTAGATCTGCTGCTAAGCTCGTGCACATCAGGTCAGCTGTTTGCTGAATCTCCCGGTGGCCATATTCCGTGCAAGAGCGACTACACTGTTCCTGCATGGAATAAAAAGCTTAATGAATCCTGGGGAAAGAGTAATTCCAGAATATTATAACAGTGTTCAGCTCCCACCTCACATATGCAGTGTTTAGGATAAACCATTTTTTCATCTTACCTTTAAGCATCCGTGTGACTAGCACTTGCTTTAAAATCTGCTGGAAAGAACTAGGAAGTCTTAAGCTGATACAAGCACTCAACTCTCCTTGTTAATAAGGAAAAATTAATCGTAGGCACTAAACAGCCTATAATTGCAAAGTACCTTGCTAAGGTAAGGGAAAACAGCTCTTGTACTTTACAAAAAAAAGCACCAAACCAGGCATGTCCAAGGGTCAGCTTCTGGTGATTTCTCCTGTCCACCTGGTGAAACTGGGCATACTGAGGCAATGCAGCAATTGCCTCATGTACACAGACAACCCTCTCCTCCTACCACCCAACACTACAACATGCGAGAGATGCACTTACATAGTCAAACTTGAAGTAAAGCTTTCTCCACCCAAGATTGTGCTAGACAGTCAAGAGGAGAAGGTTAACACCCACACTACACCTCAAGCAACACATAGCCATTCTAAACCACACCACCAACACCCACACATAGCAACACTAAATCCACATATGTGGAGGCCCTTAACAGTAACCTGCCAAGCAACAAGGACCTCCGAAGCTGAAAAGCAAACAAACACCAGTCACAACCAAAGTGTGCCACCCAACATCAACCCCTAAGGCAAGACAACATGCCCAACACTTTAGTCATAGGTGACTCTATAGTCAGGCACACTGATGTCCCACTCATCAGTCTGAACAAGGAGAAAATTACAGTCAGCTTCCTGTCAGGTGCCAGGATCCGCCACATAATGCATGCACTCAAATCACTCCACAACAAGTGCAAATATTACTGTCATTGTCCATGTTGGAGTGAATGACCTGAGATGTACCTCCCTGGACTACATGAAAAGAGACATGGAAGAGCTCTCGGATCATGTGGCCCACGCAGGTATGACCCTAGTTCTGAGTAGCATCTTGCCTTCGCCCAGAATGATACCACAGTATAAGGACAAAATGATTGACTTTAACAATTGGCCAAGCTTCTGGTGTCAAAGGGGATCCAGTATCTGTCTGCCTAGTACGACATGATCGACAGATCATGATGCTTTGCCAGAGATGGTCTGCACCTGTCGCCCCTGGGATTCAGGTTACTGGCTAAGGCTCTTGCCACCCCATAGTGCCTTTTTTAGGCAAACTTCAAAGGACAAAACCACCACCGTAACAGGTACAAGCATGCAAAATCTGAAGGTAATGCTACTCAGTGCTAGAAGTCTAAACCTCAAAATGCACTCTCTCAAGGCACTCCTAAAAATGGAGAACATCGATATTTGTTCAGTAACTGAGACCTGGCTCAAGGCTCCAGAGAGCACACCTGCAATAACAGGCTACAACTCTTACCACACTTTTCCGCCACCAAACTAGGACCAAAACAGTAAAGGTGGAGGAGTGTCCATATTCACCAAGGATATTCACAACACCAGGCCCAACACAATGCATCTGAAATTCTCCAGGTGCAACTAACACTAGCTAAGACTGAAATCCAAATTGTAGCATACTACAGATCCCCCACCATGCTCCAAGATTCTCATTATAACTTTCTAAACATACTGGAAAATATTAAGATACAACCAAACACCCTAATACTGAGTGATTTCAACTACTCTGCCATTAACTGGGAAGACTACTCGTGTACCAACACCTTTGTCCAATGGTTCTTGGAATTCATAAATTCCAATGCCCTGGATCAACTAATCCTTAGTCCCACCAGGGGCTCCAATATCCTAGACCTGGTCATTACCAACATGGGAAATCGATGCAACACACCTATGGTCACCCCCTCGTTGGTCAGGTCTGACCATAAGTACATCACCCTCAACATCCACATCCCATCCCCACCCCCCAGTAAGGAAACCTCCATAAAAAACCTCTCCAAAGCCAACTTCATGCTACTGAAATCAGAAGTGACAAACTTCATGACACCAATGCAGACGAGAACTGAAAGTTCAACTGCTGAATCCTACACTAAGGCACTGTAAGAGCACATCAACTCGTGCATGAATCGTGCCTAGGGTTGCCACCTTTTCAAATGCTCAAAGTGGGACATTTTTGGTACAAACATCAGATTTTGCAGGCTGAAACATACCTCTGGCTAGTATGAAGAACAGAACTTCACTTTTTTGCCTATATAAAAGCTTATTCTTGTAATGCTTTAGTTGCTTATTCTGTTTCTTATAACATTTAGGTGGTTTAGATACAGAATAACTGTTTTATGCAACTATTACATAAAATATAGGAAATAATTTTGTCCTAAAATCTCAGGACATTTGCCATTTTTATAATTTTTTTGCAGGACACAGCTGCCCAAAGAGGGACTGTCCTTCGCAAAGTGGGACAGGTGGTAACCCTAATTGTGCCATCCTCAATAGAAACAAGATGTTCTCCTCCAAAAAAGAAAACCAATCTCTAAACTGCTAACTGGTTTGTAATGCACAGAGTGCTATTTATAATGCATCCATTCACCATTCAGACAGCTCACTTGATTCAAAAATTTGACAAATGTCATACAAATGGTTCCTATGAGGGTATTTCTCACAAGGGCATTTGCTTGGTAGGTGTACATACACAAGCTATATATATATATATATATATATATATAGAGAGAGAGAGAGAGAGGTAACATGCAAAGAGGGAGCAGCACACACATGCTATGATAGTGTCAGTGACCCAACAGATAGCACACTCCTCTTTGGTGCAGAAGACTGGGGGTTCTATTGCCACACCAGGTGAACAGATTGCTGACATACTGCAATTCAGCAAAAGAGGGTGCTGAAGGGATGACATGTTAAACGGAGGTCTAATCTGCTTGGGTTCATGGTAGCTCAGATCCCATGGCACCTATTAAAAAAAGTACAGGAAGTTTCCTGATGCCCTGCCCAAATTTCACCTAGCAGTATAAATACTACTTTGGCTCTTCCCTGAAAAGAGGCCACCATCCTAGTGGGACTTCCCAGTGAGCAAAGGATAAATAAATAAAATAATTTACATTTTTGTTGTGTGTTGCAGATTAAGCCATATGTGCTCTAGAGTCCTGTTTGATTACCCCCTTACATAGCCCAGTATCATGCAAGAAATGACCTAATGACACAGCCTATGCCAAAACATAAATTATAATGTTGCATGTGCATTTGAACTGCTGAAGGGAAGCTTCCAATGTTTAGATACCTCAGAAAGTGGCAATACAACACTATCCAGACGTCAGCATTAAGATATTGCTATTGTGTGATGTGTCATGACATGGCATTGTGGAAGTAAATGGAGCAGTGTGTGATCATCATAGCAGATGTTCAATGCTGGTCATGTCGAAGCAGCATCACAGACAAGGCAAAGATAAGTGCAATATTTTGCAGTACTGACAAAGAGGTATCATCTGGTCCAGAACTAGGAGCATTGACACAGACAACACAGAATAAAATAATGCATGCAATTTCACAACCAGGCCATACAAGGCATTGCATGGAATAGCCATGTTGTCCATTAGACATGAGCATATCCCCTCATATTATGGGGTGGGCAGGGCACAGTCATCATCACTTGCACATGTGGGGGGAAAAAGTGACAGGTGACTGCAACACTATAGTATATGTGGTAAGGTGATGGAAGGTGAATATTGTAGCTGCATCTTGTAGGAAAATGCAGATTCAGTGATTGCATCCTCCAGAAGTTGGGTCAAGCTGTCACAACTTGATCACTGATAATGCCCACTTTGTTGGAAATGTGATGCTGGGACTTTATGTGGTCCATGCCAGGAAAGGGGTAGAACACCAGGACCATAAGCATGCATTCTGAAAGGTCAAACAATGTTTTGTATCTGATGAGTAAGATTACCTATAGTGTGAATGACACCTACAGCTAAGGGTGGCAGTCCTTTTATTTACAGGTGGAATGGAAGGAATGGGTAAAACTATGGGACCATATGTGTACCTGGGGAGGTTCCCAGGTATTGAGCTGATGGAGCAATATCCCTCATGGCCTGCAGGACACCCATGGTGACGGGTGGCAGACCACATGTTTACAGGTACTACTAATACAATCTCACCAATGGTCTGTACATTCTAGTTGAGACACCCTGTGATCAATCACCTTATATCTGGACCCTCCCACAGCCATGAACTGCATAGCCTATGGAGCTAGACCAGATGGCAGTTGCTATGTGTCTCATGAAGGCAGCTATGGAGGAAATATTTGCTACTAATGACCACAGCAGCATTGTATGCTTTCAGTTCCTATGACCCATATCATTATGCAGTTATTGCACAACCTTCTGCAAGCCACAGAGCACACTCGCCATGTCCACAATGCAGGTAGCAGTCATCTGTGCCTGGATCCCTAACCTACATATCAGCTGGATAATGCTGAGTTCTGCAACCATATCAGGCTCAGGGATGGAGTCATGGTCATGGTGCCTCATCCCTTATACACATCTCTCCCAGTGATGGGTATGTGCACCTCAGAATCGATGTGCATTTTGGAACACGCATTGTAGAGGCTGGCTTCAACCAGCAACTCAACCAGCATTGCTAGGTAGTGCAACCAGAATAACATCATGGTACTGTGTTTCCAGAATATATTTTGAATCTGAAGCATTTATCAACAGCTGATGAGTGTGCTAATATTTATACAGCCACTCATAATGGTTAGCACATATTTCTCAAAACCAGTTCTTAAGAAAGGACATCAAGTGAACAGAACAGAGAAGCAACATTAAACGTCGAGGTCAGTTACATGACAGTATGCTGAATTTCATTTTCAATTGACAGCAGAAAATTATTTGCTAATTTTGGTCACCAGGACAATATAGACCAGTATTTGGAAAGAGCTACTGCCAGGGGCAAGCCCTAACATGAGTTGAAAACTACTATCAGGAGTTCTTTCTGATTTAAAGATAGGCCCACTGCAATGATTTTACATGGTCTGTAGAATCACCATGGTGGGTCATTTCTATGGCCGTGCTAAATGCTAATGTGGTATTTTGGTATTTTGGGAGGGCAGTCTATGCTAATTAGCTATGTGTTCTCCCACAAAAATGCCTACAGCAAGGGATTTACATACTGTAAATTAACATGGCCTAAATGTCATGACACCTCTTGATTCCAGTGGAAGAGACTGCATTACAAGTAAGTATCTGCAAGTTTAGCAGGGAGGTAGTGGTGGTGGTGGGGGTGTGTGAGTATGGGGTCTATATTATAACATCGAAATCTACAAAGATCGAATGTTATAATATCAAACCCTAAACACCAAACAGTCAGAATAGCGATTTTTTTTCCCAGGGAAAAAAAAACACTATTCCGAGGAACATACACACAACACAAACGCACACAAAAAACAGCAATCCACACACATACACTTAAAATCCTACACCTAAACCTAAACTAAACTTTATATACACTACTAGCTATCCACTTACCTTAACCCAACCCTAACCGTGAGGTCCGTCACTATCGCACACTCACCTCATCCACACCCTAACCCTAACTCACCTAACTCGCCCCCTAACCCTAACCTACACACAACCGCACACTTACCTGAACCCGACCTGTAACGTTCCAACATATCGAATGCTGAAAACAGCAAAGCCACAGCAACGGCCCACCAAATTCTTTTTCTGGGAAAGAATTCGGTGTCCTGCACCTTCACTGTTTTCAGCGTTCGACAAAACTGGTTCGATATTATAACATTCAAACTTTATAAAATTCAATGTTATAATATAGACCCGTGAGTATGTATATGTGTATGTGTATATGTGTGTGTGTGTGTGTGTGTGTGTGTGTGTGTGTGTGAGTGTGTGTGTGTGTGTGTGTGTGTGTGTGTGTGTGTGTGTGTGTGTGTGTGTGTGTGATAGCATGTGTGCATGTTTGCAGTGGTAGAACTGATCTAGCGTGTGTGTGTCTGTGTGTGTGTGTGTGTGTGTGTGTGTGTGTGTGTGTGTGTGTGTGTGTGTGTGTGTGTGTGCATGTTTGCAGTGGTAGAACTGATCTAGCGTGTGTGTGTGTGTGTGTGTGTGTGTGTGTGTGTGTGTGTGTGTGTGTGTGTGTGTGTGTGTGTGTGTGTGTGTGTGTGTGCATGTGTGTGTGTGTATATGGATGAATGGGTGAGTGTGTCCATGAGAACGATCAAGTGTAGGGGGTGACATTAAGTGAATGAGTATGTATGTGACTGTTTGTGATTCTTGTGGGGGCTAACACACCTCAGTTGTAGTCAAGACATGGAGCCAAAGTCAGGATGGCATGATGACACCATGTGGACTTTTTAAATATTACTCTAAGCCACTTAAAAGGCTAATGCCTGTAGGCTCATGCCATAGCATTGTCATGTTTTAATACTGATGTACAATGCCACAGCTACATCCTAGCACAACAGTGCAATACTCCATTGCATGGCACGTGCACATTTTGCATCAAGAGGCATTTTCTGCAGAAAAAGAAGAAGAATGAAATGCTAATATCTGCAATTATTGACTGACTGTAATCATCCATGATTTAAGAGGGACAGGGCAAAAATAAAAGGCAACATTAGGGACGTTGTCTATGCTCAGCAACAATTCAGAGGTAACAGCATATGTACATGTGTGTGTGTGTGTGTGTGTGTGTGTGTGTGTGTGTGTGTGTGTGTGTGTGCGTGTGCGCATGTGTGCATGTGTTTAAAAGTGTGCAAATGTGTTTAAAGATGTGTATGTTTGTAAGAGAGTGAATGAGGGTGATGCTTGTGCTGATGAGATGCATGGGCTGACAGTGCTGATAGCTACAGGAAAATGCTGATTTGGACTAGTAGTAATACCTCATGATTCATGAGGTATTGGCGGCACAGTGGTGCAGTGGTTAACGTTGTCACCCCTGTCACCAGAAGGTTCTCGGTTCACCTCGGGCTGGGGTCTCTTCTGTGTGGAGTTTGCATTGTTCTCCTCTGTTGTCTGTGGTTTTCTCTCTGTTTGGGTCGTTTCCTCCCCACATTCCAAGACATGCATCTTTCTCCATCTCCTCCCCCTCAAACTCTGAAAAAAAACCCTAGTTGGACATTCCCGTCATCAACAATATTCAGAGACATGCAAATTACCTGATAATGAGGTTTTCCTTGTTTTGGCTAATCATGACTCTGAATCTTATTTCCCACATTCCCATAAGCTGGCACTTTTGGCCACAACAGTTTATATAAGAGCATGAAAGTTTTTTTTTTTTAATCCCTGCCATAATGTTTGGCCATTGCAAAGTTCTTTTTATGGAGTAGCTGCCAAAGTTTACATGTAAGTGACAGCAGATTCCAACAAGGAACTGCTAAGAACCTGTGTCCAGCATAATATGATTCCCTCTGCCCTTTCTTACAGATAATGTGCCACTGAGAAAGCCTCATAACCAGGTTGTGTGTCCAGTTAATCATTCATTTTCTTTTCTTTTAATTTACTTTCATTTGTTAATGGGGGTAAAGTACTGATCCCATTGGCCCATGTTCAGGTTCCGCTCGAGATCATAGACATAGGGCCACATTACTAAAGAAAGTTGCAGACAGGGCATCGTGCCGAAGGATGATGTCAACACTTCAGCAGTGGATGTGATTTTATAACGTGCACTAAAACAAGACAAATTAGCTATTATTCAGTGTAGAATAATTAAGGACTCTGTGCATGTCCAACCAAACTCTAAAACATGATGGGCAGGCCCAACACAATGTAAATGTGATGAAGTACTTCTCTGACAACTTTCTGAAAATGTTTAGTGGAGGCCATATGCACTTTATTGTAACACCACTATATTCCATATATTCCTAGGAATTCTGCAGAATCTTCAAACCTTACTGAAAAAAAGCAACCAGCATTTAATGTACTACAGGTGGCTGAGACACTGCAAGTCACACTAGAGGATGATCTGCAAATGTGTCCCAGAAGGCAGACAGCTAAGCAGTGAGACAGTCTACAGTTAAACCAGCTGTCTGACCAGGGAATAATAGCTACAGATTAGGCGGAGTGCTTGTACAGACTGTGTGGGACATGTGCACCCACATTTAAGCTTGCAGTTGTGGGGTAATCCAGTACCAATAGAAAAAAAAAACTGTCCCTGAGTCTAGAAATACTGGCCTCTGCAACATTTCAGTGGCACATAGGAAATGGTGTAGGAGTGTCCCAGACAGCTGACAATCACATCCTCTCACAATTCTAGGTAGCAGCGTTCACCAAGGTGGATTAATATAAACACTTCCCAACAACACCCATGGAGTGCAGAGTTGCCATACATCAGTTGCATGGCATAACCAAATCCCCCCATGTCCTGGGTGCAATAAACTCCACCAGCATCACAGTTATAACCCCAGCTGTACCTGATGGTGAATGGCATATTAACAGAAAGGGTGGCCATCATTCGCCAGGTGGTGTGCAAAGCAGCAGACAACCTCCTTACTAATATTATGGCAACACCCTGCAGTAGGGTACATTATGTTGCAATATAGAGGGAAAGCAGTCTGAGGGCCACTTTCCAACATGGTTACATTGCTGAGGAAATACTGCTCAGTAAATATAAGACACAGCTATGATGTAATCAAAATCCAGACCATTCAACAGTATGCATGTGGATTAAATATGTATTTTCTCCTTCCTATAAATAGGTGACTGCGGTTATTCACTGGAGCCTTGGCTAATGATGTCATACAGAGCCCCATCAATCCCTGCAAATGATGCCTACAACAGAGCTTGCAGTTTGTCTTGCATTTGGCTTAGAAGATTAAGGAGCTGTTAACGAATTGCTTCTGTGATCCAGTGGTGCACACTTCAATTCCCCTAAGCCTCTATTGCCTAACTTTGTGATTCTGAGCAAGTCACTTAACTAGGCATTTCTCTCAGGCTGATTTGGAAAAAGGTCCAAGGAGATCATTGCTCTACTTGTATAAAACAAATGCAAATAAAATAAAATAAATAAATAGAGCACAGACCATGACCCAAAGCACCACTAAACATGTGTTTGGCATTCTGAAAGCAAGATTCAGATGCGTGGATACATCCAAGAGTGAACAACAATACAAACCAGAAAATGCATCTCAGACATTTGCCATGTGTGCCATGCTACACAACATGATAGTAGCAAAACATGGTGGCTTGCCAGCTGCAGGTGACGGTGACCTACTTCAAGAACCCCAGGTATCTGATGATGAAATTTCAAAGCTGTCACATGATGATCAGGAGGACACAGTGGTGAGAAGAAATGGGCATGGGCAAATGAGGATCAGACAACATGACAGCATCTGACACACACCTTTGAGTCATGACAAGCCACACTACAAATGTATACAGACTAAACAGTGATGTTCATGTGTTGCCCCACAACATAATTACAGAGAATGACTAATGGAAAGAGACCATTAGTTCTCCACATTGAACCTCATAAACAACAGAAGCATAAGGTTTGCCAGTAAGAACATATTTACAATGTTCAGCAAGGAGCACATCTGGATGTATACATAGGAAGCATCACCACATGAAGTCTCAAGGTACATCTCCAAAGAGGACCACACAGGCAAATGTGTGGGATGCAGGATGTGTGCACAACAGAAGGTGCCATTGGATGGCTAGGAGATCATCATAAGGATAACTAGCATGAGAAGGCATCCATAAAATAGCCAGTCCCACAAGAAATCTATGCCCATGCAGTGTATGGGAATGTATCAACATAAGCATAACTGAAAAGCAGTGGCTGTACACCAACACAGATGCATCAAACATAGTATTTTGTGATGTGCAGTAGTGTGGTACAACACAGTATACAGCGTGCAGCAGCATGAGCAATTGCAAACATTCCAAGGACTGACCAGAAAGAAAGTAAGCACAAACAGGCTGCCCAACCCATGCCTGACATGGTATGTCACACAAAACGCAACACTTCAATGTACAGGTTATTGCTGCAACATGACTCATCTATCTTGTCTAGCCATCTTTAGGGCTGAGGGAAATTTTGAATAGGGATTTTGGCTAGGCTTGAAATGGTCTGCAGATGAATTGACTAGTACTTACCTATGAACCTAAAATACCATAAGTAACACAGGCATGTATATAGAGGCATAGTTGTGTATGCAGGAATGGAAGACAATAAGGAAATGTGTAATGTAGCAATCAATGCTGGATGACAAAGATAACATGCTGTTAATCTTGTAAATATGTGCTGTGTGTCATCTGGTAAGGAATGCATACATAGAAGCATCTGTACTGACATATACCAGTGACAAGTACTACATTTCACAACCTGAAGCTAGTCACCTATGTCAGAGAAATGATCAGAAAATTCCTGTGGCATCAGACATTTCTAAAATGACATACAGATAAATTAGCCAGTGTTCAACATAGTGGTCATCATTACCATAGGGTCAGAATGACACAACAGGATGCACATTGGATTAACTGTCAGTGTTACTCTGATGCCCTCTAAAGGCACCAGCTTGACAGCACAATCTGTGGTCTTGGTTGCCCCTGCCACAGCTGGAAACACTTGTCCCAGAGTGCTGTACCAGTGTTGGATGTGGTGACACTAGCATTTTGGAACTAGTGTGGGTAGGAGCAGTACTGCCATGTGACAGTCTGGATATGACTGCAGGATACACAGTTGAGTGACAAACAACAGACATGCACACATGTTACAGCACAGACATTGATGTCCAAGCATCTTATGTGGGTCTAATGAGAGGAAGTCTGCCTTTCCTCACTGGAGGTAATCTATTTAGTACTGTCAGGGCATGGATCACTTGGTTCATACTATGGCATTGCTGTAGCACTGCCATAAGAATGCTTTCAACAGAACATGCAACAGATAACACATAACACACTGTTATGTTGTGCGGCCAATGCTGCCATGACCTCTCCACATCTATGACCCTTACCTTTATCTAACAGATGCAGCTGGTGTGCAACACAATCAATGACACAGGCAAGTGCAGACAGGTCAGAGCCATGACATTGCTGTGAATGTTCATGTGCCTGTAATAGTAAGCGGACACCCGATGACACGAATCCAAGCACATGAACAACACTACTATTTTTAGTCCTAAAGGCAGTATTGGTTTGTTATGGGGAAGAATCACCATCATTACAAGACTCTGCATGAAGCAGTGGGTCATGGTCAATATCATGTCCATCATCTGATGTCCACATATCATCTGAATGGATGTACCCATTATCCTCCCTATCACTGGCTACACCATGAACCATGTGGCTGTCCCCTTCTGGGTCAGACAATGAATCCAATGCAGTGGCCTGTGTGCCAGAGCTATACTATCACAGTGAGGTACATCACATTCCACCTCAGGATCAGCAGATGGGCTACTGGAGGAGGTAGGTACTGGATGTGCTAGAAAAAGGGACAGATGACGTCACATATGTTCACAGAAATCAAATGATACAGAATAGTTCTGAAATCTGAGACAATGATATAACTACAGTGCTAACGATGATATGGATTTGCCAGGTCATCATGGCTGTTCATGGTTCGGGGATCCTATAAAACAGAGATATGCCATATAATTTACATAGCAAACAAATATAACAGATGATGTCAGTACAACTATTAAAACCTACCTGACATATTCTCCTCTACTCCAGCGCCAGTGATGAGGGTTAAAATACTACTGTCATGTGAAAAATAGACACACAAAGTATTAAGCACATACAAGGCATCATGTAGCATTCCACCTGAGGTATAAGGCACAGCAAATAAGATAGATGCATACCAAATGCAATGATGATGTGCAGATTACAGGTGTTTTACACAGGTGAACAAGATCATAGTAGTCATGAAGGGCACAGATGTAATTATCAATACTGAAATACAGCAACCATATAGACTACCTTACTAGGTATGTCCTCCCTAGTTGTGTAGTGTATCATCCACTGTAATGCGGATCCTGTATTCTAAAATGGCATGCAAACAAAAAAATATGAGTACACTCCACAGTCATAACAAGAGGCAGAGGCACTCAAAACTATGGATTTCACTAACAGGTTATGAATACACTTAGGTGACAAACAGTGCACATGTCAGTCAAATGTACCTGTGTAGGGAACAAGGCAGAATTAATATCCTAGATCACAAGTGTGCTAAACAGTACTACACAATAGCAACCAGATGAACAACCTTACCAGCATGACTCTGAACTGTACAGATTTTCACAGAATGTCCAGATTTTTGTCTCATGTTTTTGGTCCATTTTTCATAAAATTGTGGTTTTCTGGCAAATTAGTGGCAAATCATTCATGGTTGAAGGTAGAAAATAATGACAGACATTTGAGTTTCAGACGTCATACCCTTCAAAAAATTCATGCTAATGCAAAACCTGCTATTCTATCAACTTTCTGAGTTTGTAAGACCAACATTTAAAAAATGTCCCTATTTTTGGAACATTTTTGTCCCACTTTTATTTATGGCTTTGCCCAGATTTCTTGCTTAAGAGGTTGAGAGGTATGCTTACCACATCTGTCTGTACAGACATCCTTCTGGCCAATGTCTTACAATGATGAATATGTAAATTAGAATGAAACACAACATGCGAGCATATGCCACAGTCATAACCAGAGACAATGGCACACAACAACTATGGATCACACTAACTGGATATGGAGACTTTTATTTGATATGGGTTGCTGCTGTTCAGATGTTGATGGGCCTATGTAATTGAAACACATATCACACATGTTGCTGAGAGTGTTATGTATGTACTGTGTTGGTATGATAGCCTATAACACTTACATTGTGCATCCACATCAGGTGTGCTTTCACGTTCACAGTTTAGTTCTGCTGCTGTGACACAAATATAGCATAACAGAAGGTAGTGTGAATAAATGCCTTTCAATGAGAACTGTGTATGCTGTAGTGTTTGTGAACATTTCACATACCTGTACGTTCTGGAAAACCTGCATCAATGCCTTCCCTGGGTATCTGATCATCCTGGCAATTGGTATGATGTGAGGCCAGGAACATCATTATCTCAAATGGGGAGGCAATGGTGGCTGACCTGCAGTGGCATTCCTCTCACTCTCATAGGGTGGAGTCTGTTGGCTACTTGAATGATAATATCAGAGCAATGTCACCATCAGGTCTTCCTGTATCTATTGTAACCACCCACAGCACTGAGCATGTGTGTTAGATCCGGCCACATTTGATTCCTCCACACAGTATTGCCCATCTGCCCAAGAAGGTTGTGGCCATGCTGGTGCAGAGCCTCTATTTCTATTTCATTTTCTCTGTACAAAAAAGTGTCTCTCCTATTTCTGTTTAGCATCTGGAAGACAGGGCAATATGCATATCTTAGTGTTTATATAAGGGATGACTTATTGACATGGCAATGTTAAAAGCCTACATCAAATGAATGGCTCACCTCTCACTTACAGTTTATAGTTATGCAAAATAATGTGTGTCAAGTGTACCACTGTTTTGTACAGATAATCTGAACGATCATGGAAACCTGTCTGAATTTGTCATCTATATAGCCTAACAACATCAGCATATATGTGCACATCTATCAAACAAGTTTGTACAGGTCCTATATACAGAGATAGGATGTGAACCTATGTCAGTAGATATTTTGACAATAAAGGGCAAACATAACCAATGTACCACAACTCCGGTGCTATAGCAATGTTATTGCCACAGTTACATGCACATGTGAACACAAGAAACAATTATACCTCAAGATTGTAGCATGCATCTTAAATATTATTGCAGTCAGTGACAGACGTCATAACAAATGTGACTGTCATGATATGGTACGCAACACACCTACTGAAATTTATACAGAAACAATGCAGTAAAATATCAGCATATGAAAATAACCTGTTATGCAGTCATGCCTATTTATCATCACAAGAAACAAACTAAAGCCATCCTGAAATTGCCTATATCCCACTGAATATACTCACAACTATTACTATATGACTAAGCATCAGAAAGTATTTGTAAATCAGTCACTGAACATACAACTTGCAGAAATCCTCATAAGTCATCTGTCTCTGTAAACATATGGCAGACATCACAGCTCATTCAGCAATAACTGTTTCATACCTCTCAACTGTACAGATTTTCACAGAATACCCAGATTTTGACCTCATATTTTGGTCCATTTTTCATAAAATTTTGGTTTTCTGGCAAATTAGTGGTAATTCATTAATGGCTGAAGTTAGAAAATAATGATAGACATTTGAGTTTCAGACGTCATCGATAGTTTTATGTTTAACAATTGTTTAATTCTTCTCAGTGTGCCAATCCCAACTTGTCAAGAAGAATGATTATTCTCTTTTTTGGAGACAGATGAGATCAGACAAGAGGCCCCGTGGACTATGATGTTTGCAGATGACATTGTGATATGTAGTGAGAGTAGGGACCAGGTTGAGGAGACCCTAGAGAGGTGGAGATATGTTTTAGAGAGGAGAGGAATGAAGGTCAGCAGGGCTAAAACAGAATATATTTGTGTAAATGAGAGGGAGGGTAGAGGAATGGTGAGGATGCAGGGAGTATAGCTGGTAAAGGTGGATGAGTTTAAGCACTTGGGATGAACAGTTCAGAGTAATGGTGAGTGTGGAAGAGAGGTGAAGAAGAGAGTACAGGCAGGGTGGAATGGGTGGAAAAGAGTGTTAGGAGTGATTTGTGACAGACGGGTACCAGTAAGAGTGAAAGGGAAGGTCTACAAGAGGGTAGTGAGACCAGCTATGTTATATGGGTTGGAGACAGTAGCATTGACGAAAAGGCAGGAGTTAGAGCTGGATGTGGCAGAGTTAAAGATGTTAAGATTTGCACTGGGTGTGACTAGGATGGACAGAATTAGGAATCAGTATATTAGAGGGTCAGCTCAGGTTGGACAGTTTGGAGACAAAGCAAGAGAGGCGAGATTGCGTTGGTTTGGACATGTGCTGAGGAGGGATGCTGGGTATATTGGGAAAAGGATGCTAAGGATGGAGCTGCCAGGTAAGAGGAAAAGAGGAAGGCCTAAGATAAGGTTTATGGATGTGGTGAGAGAGGACATGCAGGCAGTTGGTGTGAAAGAGCATGATGCAGAGGACAGGAAGAAATGGAAACAGATGATCCGCTGTGGCGACCCCTAATGGGAACAGCCGAAAGAAGATGATGATGATGATGGAGTCTTCTAACTTTTACGAGGAAGGTAGTTACAAAAAATTGGAAGAATGTCTCAACCCCATCAATGAAAGAATTTCTTAATATTGTAACCGAAGCTTGTCAACTGGAGATACTATCAATTAAATTAAGAACTTGTAAAGCAATGCCAGCACTTAATTCATGGACTAAACTCAAGAATCTGCTAAACAAACAATCAACAAACAATCATTAAAAGGCTCATAATTTGAAAAGCAATCATTATAATGAATATAACAGATATCTTTCCTACTCATGTAGACACCTTGTAAATAGTTAATGTAATTGTTTTTGTTGTTAATGAAATATTTGTTTTTACTATTTAATGTAAATATATTTATGATCAACATTTCCTTGTTGTCTAACACTTTTTTCTTAATATAACATGTTTTGAGGAAAGAAATTCATACTAATGCAAAACCTGTTATTCTAACAACTTTCTAAATTTGTAAGAACAATATTTAAAAATTGTCCCTATTTTTGGGCCTTTGTCCTAATTTTATTTATGGCTTTGTCTAGTTTTCTTGCTTTAAGAGGTTGAGAGGTATGCTGTTGATATATGTAATTCCATCTATATCTGTAGTTCACTGGGGCTGTTTTTTATCCATACAACTGCAAATGGGGGAAAAACTCCTGTTAACTGATTGACATATATCCTTATGTATGCATATTGTTTAATTCTACTCTCCTACTTTATGTAACAGACAGACAGATTGTAATGCAGAAAATGTCAAGGAACATTTTCATAAAACATGTTTCCGTTGTTTTATACAGCATAATGATAACATAAGTATGTGATCATAGCACAGTATTTCACCACAGCAAAGCCAACAGGTGACAGCATACCTTTGGAAGCTAGCTGTAAGTCACCTATACCCCAGAGTGAGGTTAGCTAAGTACACACAGCTTTTAAGTACAGTTTGCACAATGCATAATTAATGAGGTTCATTAGCAGTCTGTCAAAGGAAAAATCAAAGATCAATGCAGCCAAGGTTCAGTTAAGGTTCCTTTATTCTTGTACAAGGAGACAAAAATGCAGTTCAGAAATTTGTCTGACATTATACAGGAAATACTTCATTATTATACTGTTCTGTAAGCCATTGCCCTCTAAGCTGATGTAGTCAAATATAACTCTAAGCATTGTTCTAAAACAGGTGTTTACTAAGTTTTTCTGCTGATAACAATTATAAATGTTCACATGAGAAAGTTTTCTCAAAAACAACATGGCCTTGCTGACCACCGGTCTGTAATGATTTGGTGTTACAATTCGTGATTCTTTCTTACTTCGAACACAAAGCATATACTGATTACAGCCTTTAGTTTTATCTAGTTCCTCTACAGCTGCAGTGTTCACTCAACATGAACAAGGTTATTTGCTTAAGTCTAATAACATTTTAGAATACTGTATTGTTCTATTTTCCTAACGCTATCAAAATCATCTGTTTCTCAGTGTATGAACAAGGTCATTCACTGAGCTGACCAGAAGCAAAATCAGAAAGTACATGCGATTATTTTCAAGCCTGTAGCAAAATAAATGTGTTAACCCATTTAGGCTTCTAATGCAGCAAGCATAATGCTAAAACATATATGAATACATATTTTACTATATATGTGAATACATATTTTTCTTACATTTCCCCCTATTAACACTTTTATTCTCTTCAAAAGCATAAACAGTTAATTTCTTCTCCCAACCTCTTACACGTGGGATTTGCGGTTAGGTGAGTTATTTAGTTTAAACTTCTGAAAGCATTTCATTTTCCAGCAATTTATCAACTTCAGTGTTTTGATACAAGGTTTCAGATACTGACATGTCTATCAATTCTTTAATCAGTTTTTTCATGCAGGGTATGCCACAACACGCACACACTCCCAACAGGAGTATCCCCACACAGACAGCTATTAATATGTTCATTATGAAGGTACCCCACCCCCCAAACAGATTCTGGAAAAAGTCCGTCAGTGGGTTGGGGCCTGGTTTGGTCATGGCCGACACTTGCTGTATCACCTGAAGGTGGTCGTTTATCTCATGTTGATAATCAGGTATATACGCACAACACTCTTCTTTGATTAAAGCGCACATACCACCTCTCGCCGCTAGGGTGAAGTCGAGAGCCATACGGTTCTGGAGCACTACAGTTCTCATAGCATTCAGTTCATCAGTTATCAATTCAAGAGCAGAAAAAGTTGCATTACTCATTACTTTGAGAAGTTTAGACAGTTTTCGCAGTTCCCAAATCGATTTTGCCACTCCATATGCTGGTAATATGCCTGCCCACGATATGACAGCATCACTCAAGTCCATGTGTGTTAGCTTGGTATCCACGGTATGATGGTCTTTCCATCCCGCCTCGATCCGTCCCACTGGATTCTCAGGCTTTCTGACAGTTTTCTTGGCTACATCTCGGGTATTTCGAATATTTCCCTGAGGCAAAACTGCAGTGTGTCATATGGCCGGAACCAGGTACCCCAAAAAACAACTGCCAGACCAATTCTCAGGTAACCATTTATATGCTTTCTTACCACACACAAAATAACAATCCTCTACTTTAGTAGTTACTTTACTATGAAATGGCTGCCCTGCATGAAACATTTTCCTATCTATTACAGACAGCTGCTTAAAAAGTACAGGATTACATTGCACTTCATCAATAGTCTTATGCATGGACTCAAGAAATGAGTCATAATTTGAATTACAAACTGTATCCATTCTGTTTGCTTTGGTTTAACATTTGTAATGTACATTCACATTGCACCTACTCCAACCCACTTGCATTGTGTCATTCTTATAAAAACATACAATTCCCTTTTGTGTCACAGGCAAATACAGTGCTACCTTATCATGTGCTTTGATAGCTACAGTTTCATAAACCACATTTTCCCAGGTCTCATTGACCCCTAGGGGGACTGCAGTCATTAATAACCCCCCGTATGCTGTTGGTATGGCTGTGCAAATCCAGCAATTCGAAACATTAAAAGTCTCAGCATATACACGTGTAATTGCCTGATAAGTGTTAAAGTTCGGGTGCCAGTCTATAGTCGGCTCATCACGTTTATTCAGTTCAGCTGGTGTGGCCAAAAAAAGGGTGGGCCACAGCAAAAAGATTATTGCTGTCAGTACAATTAACAGGATAACCATGCAATACTTCTGGGGTTGTTCTGCATTCTTGTTTGCTCTAGATTCTGTCATGTTCAGTCTTTCTGTGAAACAGCAAGATTTTTATCTAGCTCAATGTTTTTGCAAAGTTTACAGTGTGTCAAATGGATCCAAGAGGATTTCTCACCGATCTTGATTACTGTGGGTGTCGACAAGAGGACGTGGTAGGGTCCCTCCCACTTTGGTGAGGTCCAATTCTTCCGCTTGATAATCTTCACCCAGACCCAGTCACCTGGGGCTACTGTCGCTTCCAATGGTTGATTTGGCTCTTTACCTGAAACAGAAGACTGCAAAAGATGTTTAGAGTTCAGCATACGCCCCATATATCTTGCTAGTGTACAGTCTGCTTCCTGGTCCGTGGGCATGAGAGATTTCCACTGAGGGGTATAGTATGCCCTCCCAAATATTATCTCAAAAGGGGTCAATCCTTTTGCATTCGGAGCAGTTCTCATGCTCAACAGTGCCAGGGGCAGGCAGTACACCCAATTCTTTTGTGTATCTGACATCAACTTCCTAAGCTTGTTCTTTAAAATCTCATTGTGCCTCTCCCCCAACCCTGCAGATTGAGGATGATATGCACAATGGTTTTTCAAAGAAATTCCAAAATATCTACTGAGTTGCTGTATAGTTTGATTTACGAAATGTGTGCCATTGTCACTGTAGATCCTTTCCGGTATACCAAATCTAGGAATAATCTCTTTAACCAGAGCCTTTGCAACCATAGCTGCATCTGGCTTTTTAGTCGGAAAGGCTTCCACCCATTTGGAAAACATATCTACAATGACAAGGCAGTAACGGTTATTTTCACATTTACTCAATTCTATGAAATCCATACAAATAGTGTGAAACAGATACGGTGGTGTAGGGAAACTCCCTTGCTTGGGCTTTAACGCCCCCTGTGCATGATGTTTGTTACAAGTGTGGAATGATAAACAAAATTTTTTTGTATAGTTTGTAAATCCGTATGTAGTAAATACCTGGTTGACTAACTGTACCATCCCCCCTGTTGAGACATGGCATTGCCCATGGCTCAACAAAGCTGCATATCTAAACAAATTAGATGGCAATATTGGTTTTCCTTCTTTGGAGATGTACAGTCCTTCCTTGAGGAGTGCTCCTCGCCTTACCCACTTTTGTTTTTCTGCCTGTGTAGTAAGTGTTTGCATTGTTTTCAACATTTCTAAGTCTAAAATCTCAGAAGGTTGTAATTCGTCGTTCAAAAGAAATGCTTCTGAGGCTGCTTGCTTTGCAGCTGTGTCATCTCTCGCATTGCCTTTTGAAATCCTATCTTGTTGCTTGGTATGAGCTATGCATTTACAAATAGCTACTTTCTGAGGTAACTGAATTGATTCTAACAAATCTAAAATAAACTGTGCATGATTAATCGGTTTGCCAGTAGATGTCACCATTCCTCGATTTTTCCACTGTTGCGCAAAAACATGTACAGTAGAAAAAGCATACTGGCTGTCTGTAAAAATGTTCACACATTTACCCTTTGCTAAGGTACATGCTTGTGTCAAGGCAATAAATTCTGCTGCTTGTGCAGATAAGCTATGTGGTAAAGGTTTTGCTTCTATAATTTCAGTATCAGAAACTACTGCATATCCTGTTAGGTTCCGTCCTGTAGGACCCTTTCTGCATGAGCCGTCCACGTAATATGTCACCTCGGCATCATCCAAGGGAACATCCTTGAGATCTTTTCTGGGCAGTGTCTTTTGCTCAATTACCTGCAGGCAGCTGTGCGGTGTGCCATCTGCAGGAGTTGGAAGCAAGGTAGATGGATTCAAAGTTGTACAGCATTCAATTGTCATGTGAGGTTGGCTCAACAAGATAGTCATACAGGATAGATGCCTAGCAGGGGAAAGATATGCTACCTTCTCTTGCAGTAAAATAATTGCGACTGCATGAGGCACTCTCAATGTGAGAGGGTGGAATAATACTACTGAGGCTGAAGCCTGCACTGCCATTGCAGCTGCAACTACTGCTTGTACACAGTGGGGCAAAGACCGCACCACTGGGTCCAGTTGTGATGAATAGTAAGCAATAGGGTGTTGCTTGTCTCCATGTTGTTGTGTCAATACTGATGTCATATAAACTTGCTTACAATCTACGGTTTGGAAGAAACGTTTATGATAGTTTGGTAATCCTAAAACTAATGAGGATGCTATCAACTGTTTCAGTTTACAAAAAGCTAATTCTGCTTCTGGTGTCCATTGTATTAAATCTTGCGCTGCCATAGGTTTCTTAAAAATCAGGTTGGTTAACGGTGCAGATTCCAAAGCATAGTTTGGGATCCAGCTCCGACAAAAATTAGTCGTGCCAAGAAAAGACATCATTTCCTTCTTGGTTGTGGGTTTTGGTGCTTGTAAGATTGCTATTTTTCTGTCTTCATCTAATGTCCTACCCTCTTTGGATATTACATATCCAAGGTACTTAACTTGTTTTCTCCAAAGCTGCAATTTATTTTTGCTTACTTTGTGTCCTTCAGCGGCTAAGAATTTCAATAATGCTATGGTGTCTTCCTTACAATCTTGCTGGGTGGGGGCTGCCAGCAGGATGTCATCAACATAAAGTAAAATCTGACTATCTTTCGGTGGGGTAAACCCCGCCAAGTTACTTGCCATCTCTTGTGAGAATATCGTTGGACTTTCACAATATCCCTGTGGTAGTCGCGTATACTTCCCCTGAAATGTAAATGCAAACCAATACTGGCTGTCAGGGTGTATCGGTATTGAAAAGAACGCATTGCTAATATCTACCACAGAAAAATATTTTTATTGAGGCTTTAGATCATTTAATAGGGTGTGTGGATCTGGCACCGTAGGTGCCCTTGATATTACTGTGTCATTTACAGCTTGCAAATCTTGGACCATACGCCATTCTCCATTTGCTTTCTTAACCGGGAATAAGGGTGTGTTACATAGTGAATAAAGAGATTCCACCAGTATTCCTTCCTTAAGTAAAGCCACTATGATAGGTTTAATACCTGCTTCTGCATCTTTTCTTAAGGGGTACTGCCTTTTTTGTGGTGTAAATGCTGACTTTGGCATGATGGTAACTGGTCCTGCTGTATGAATAAGTCCTACATCTGATTTCCCTGTTGACCAGAGAGTCTCTGGTATGTCTAATAAAGCTTTTTCTTCCTCTTCTAATAAGAGTGCTTCTCAGCTGTCCCCGCCTGACTGCAAGTGTACAGCTGGGTGTGTCTGTGTTATCCAATTAAATTTCTGTCTTTGTACTCCTTGTTCTGATAGTTCTGACTCTGTCTCCTTTTCCCATTTTGTGACTTTTTCTCCTAGATCTACCCATTTCATACTCTTGTCCTTAGTTAAACTAACATGTGGTAATCGATTTGATTTATACAGTGCAAAGAACTCCTGGGGCAATGAACAGCTAACTACACTGTTCCCTTTCATGTCCCAATACAGATTACGCAATACTAATCTGTTTGCATGGTTTTTAAACAATTCTTGCTCATATTCTTTGTCAGGTCCTGGTGTATTACAATAATACAGAGTACAGTGCAACAGATGTTGTATGTCAATGCAAAGGGAGGGGAACTTACTGATAGTTACATTCATTAACTCTCCAGTTATTGCCCCAGGACTGGTCTTAACCAAGTCCTGGCTGTACCAATAAAATGTTTCACCCTCCGATTGCACTGCAAAAGTATTAATTTGTCACTGTGCTTCCATACCCTGCATGGTTGGGACTACTGCTATGCCAAATAGTTGCATAAGGTCTCTGCCCAAAAGGTTCAGTGGGCATTTCGCAGAAACAACAATTTTACTTTTCTGGGTTAATCCTGAAACAGGATCTGTTATTGCAATATTATGGGAGAGAGGCTCCCGATACAGCTGTCTATTAGCTGCTTTCACTAATATGTAATCATGTGACTCTGAATACTCCGGTAGTTTGGAGGGGTGTACCAGTGTTCGTGATGCCCCTGAGTCACACAGAAATTTGACTTCCCTTCCCTCTACCAGGAGTGTAACTTCTGGTTTCGTGTCAGCCAAATAGAGCTCCAAGCTCAATAAGGCTAGGTCTAATATTTCATTGTCTTCACTATCGGTAGCTTCCTGCACTTCCTCTATTTCTCCTAACACATTCTCTGCTCTGTCTACCACATTCTCATTTGTCCTTTCTTCGTTATTCCTATCCAGTGATTTTGACTATCATATAGTCAGTCCTCACCCTCTTCATTTTTATCCTCCATAGCTGCCTTCTTATTTTTCTTGCAATCCTTTGCCATATGTCCCTTTTTACTGCATTTGAAACATTCCCCCCTTTTCTTTTGCCCTTCAAAGTCCTCTGATCGCTGATCAGATTGTTTGTTTCCCTGGGCATTCTTCTTGCCCTTCTTTCCGGACTGTACTATTTATTTATTTTATTTTACATTTGTTGACCGGGCTAGTCCAACTGGATACATGTCCTTTTTCAGTGGAGGCCCGAGGAGAAAAGCTCCAAGTACACAAAACATTTAATATCACAAGTTTGTTAGATTTACAGTACAATAATGTATCACAATACATTATGAAAAATAAGATTGGTACATAGCACAATGGGAATTAATTATATTCAAATGATAAGAAGGAAAATACTAGAGAGGAGGTAGGGAAATTAAGGATAGAAGAGACATCATTCAGGATAAGACTAGACTTGTAAGGATAGTTGGGTAGGTGGGTTAGGTTGTGAAGCTATAGAGTATAGAGGACAGTGAGTAAAGCAGTTCTAAGAAATAGGTTTTAAATTAAAAGTATGAAGGAAAACAGGGTAGTACATAGGAAAAGCAAGAGAGGAGAGATTAGTCAGGGTTATTACAAGAACATAACCAGTGGTTGGAGAGGAAATGTTTAAGGTTAGATTTGAATAGAGGGAGAGATGTAATAGCTGTAAGGTCAGTAGGTAAGTGGTTCCATATTTTCCCAACAAAGTTAGAAAAGAGAGAGTCTCCTGCAGAGTTATAAGAGAAAGATGTTTGCATCTGCATTTTATTAGTAGAGCGTAACTTTTTAGGTTGGAATATGGTGTTATGAGTGTGGAGAGAATTGGGGTGTTATTGGGTTGATGAAGGACTTTATGGGCAATAATAAGTTGGTTGAATTGTAAAGGTGAGGTAACTCTAGCCAACCTAGTTGTTTAAGGTTCTGACAGTGATGTGTCCTATATGGTGAGTTAGTGGCAAACCTGGCAATGTTATTATATGATTTGGCTAGTTTCTTAAGATTGTTTTGAGACAAGTTGGTGTAAATGGGGGAGGCATATAATAGGGTAGAGATTAAGTGAGTTGTTGCAATTATAGTTCTGGCTAGTGGAGTAAGAAATTGTTTGATTCTGTACAGGGATCCTAGTTTTTTGTTAGTAGATTGTATTGCAGTGTGTATGTGAGTGTTGAATTTTAATTGGTTATCTATTGTGATACCAAGAAGTTTGGTGGTAGTCTCAGGAGATATAATGGTACCATTATTAGATTTCAAGGTAAACTGAAGAGGGGGAGATGAGTGTGAGGGTGTAAAGAGTAATAATTTGGTTTTTGGGTTGAGGAGAAGACAATGGTTTAAGAACCATTTTTCTATAGCTGTGAATGATTTTTGCGTGAGAGAAAGAAGTTCAGTTTGGGAAGACGCTGAGCAAATGATTGTGGAGTCGTCAGCATATTGTATGCAGGTGGAGAAGGGAACAGAGAGATGTAGATCATTGATAAAAATGGAGAATAGTAGTGGACCTAAGATAGAGCCCTGTGGGACTCCTAGGGATGTAGGAAGAAGTTCAGAAAGATTATTCTGCCAGAGTACAGCTTGTTTTTGGTTATCCAGGTAGGATGTAAACCAGTTCAGGGCAGAATTATCGAGAGATAGCGACTTTAGAAGGTGAAGTAGAAGTTTATGGTTGACCATGTCGAAGGCCTTAGAAAGGTCTACAAAGAGTGCTGACGACAGGGAATTATTGTTGCGATTTTTGTTGATACAGTTGGTAAAGGAAAGAAGGGCAGTGGTAGTACTGTGGAAAGGGCGAAAGCCATGCTGACAGTTGGATAAGAGATTATGGTGGATAAGGTTGGAAATGAATTGTTTATGGATACATTTTTCCATAATTTTGGCCAGTGGAGATAGTAAAGCTATGGGACGGTAGTTTGAGTAATCAGCAGAATCACCTCCTTTGTGAATAGGAATAATATGTGAGATTTTCCAGATAGATGGAATAGTACTTTCTTTAATTGTTCTATTAATAAGTATAGAGATGGGGTAGGCAATAGCTGTGGCACCTAGTTGGAGGTATTCCCCTGGTAAATTGTCAGCTGAGGGGGTAGAAGGTTTAAGTTTTTGAAGTAAGGAAGAGATATAGGAGGTGGATATTGGTTCTAGGTGGAATGGAGGGGGTGTGGGGTTGGTAGCGGGCAAGTTGGCAGTATCTGGATTTTGTTGATTAGCTAAATTTTGTACAGCTGAAGTAAAGAAAGTATTAAAAGCATTTGCTGTTTGTGTAGGGTCATTAGTGTTGGAGCCAAGTGGATGTGGTGTGTCTAGTTTACCTGGGGATATGAGCCTGTTAATAGAAGTCCAGAACTTCTGAGGTTGTTGAAGGGAAGATTTTTGTAGTTGGATGTAGAAGTTCTTTATGTCCTGTAGGATAGCTTTTTTTGTTATGTTTCTTTGTTGCCTGAAATGTTGATGATCAGTTATGTGTTTCGAGGTGCCATTTTGCCCAGGATTTATTCCTGGATAGGATAAGTTTTTAGTCTGGCTTGTGAGCCATACTGCTGGTTTATTTTTCACTCTGATGTTATGGATAGGGGCATGATGGTCAAGGATTGTAAGGAAGGTATTATTGAAATAGGATACTGCTTCATTTATTGGAAGGGACTTGAGAGGTTCCCAGTTACAGTGTTTAAGTTCATTTAGGAACAGTTCCTGGTCAAAGTGTTTTTTACTGCGTGCAGTTCTAACTGGGGAAATATTAACATTTGTTTTATGTCTAATTATGTATATTAGAGAGTGGTCGCTAAGGTCATCAGGTAGGGTTCCTGTTATATAATTATCCTGTGGACGATTTGTTAGTATCCAGTCCAGGATACTTTCTTTGTTATTAGATTTGTTGATTCTAGTTCCAGAATTAATGAGTTGTGTAAAATAATGCAAGTTGATCAGAGACGATTGATTGGCATTATTGCATAGGTTCCAATCAGTGTTAACGTCTCCTAGTAGTAAGGTTTCTTGTGGGTAATTGAGGGAAAGACAACTTAGTAGGTCTTCTAAGTTATTTTGATTGTTACCTGGTGGGAGATAAGTGCAAATGATGTTAACTGATTTCTGGTTGTTTAGTTGTAGTTTTGAAATAATTATTTCTGCATTGTTATCAGAATGTGATTTATGGTTTATTTTGTTGATTTGTAATCCTGCTTTATAAAGTATTGCTACCCCCCCACCTTTTTTCTTAATGCGGTCCTGTCGAATGATATTGTAGCCCGGGGGAATAATTTCCGTATCTAGTATTGTTGGTTTAAGCCATGTTTCAGTTAAGCATAGGATGTCGAAATGGTGAACTTCTAGGAGAGCATGGACTTGAGTAATTTTGTTGCAGATACTACGAATATTAAGATGGGCAATTAAGAGTGATTTAGAGGATTGGGCTGATAAACAGGGGGTTGAATGAGACTGTTTACTGTTAGAATAGGATAAGTGAAACTTAGGGCCTGGGTTAGGATGAATGTCTCCATCTATTACTAAATAAATTTCTCCGTCATCTACAGCAAATACTTGGACTTTCTTTTTCTTTTTGTTATTAAAATGCCTTTTGGCATGCCTAGCATATTCAAGCAGTGACTGTAATCTGCTTGTGCGATGATCTACCATATGCTTCGTAATAAAACTGCTTATGGGTGCAATACTGCCTTTTAAAAATGCATTCTTTAACTGCTGCTCATATGGGGAATCTTGTGTCTGGTCTTCAGGAATCTGCATTCCACAATGGTTATTAAAACATTCTAATAATCTGGCATAATACCTATCAACAGTTTCACCTTCTTGTTGGATGCATTGATTAATGCAAGTCCAGTCTGCCCTAGGCTTCCATTTCTCAGAGATTCAGTCCATTAGACCTTTCACTCTGTTGTCTAACTCTGCGCTGCTATGTGGGAGGGGCTTAAGCGCAGCGTCACGGGGATTCCAGTTGCCACTGATCATGTGCCAATCTGGTCCTACTATTTGTCTGACTACTTTTTCTACTTCCTCTCCGTTTAAGTGATAACTTAACCTCATACCTTCCAAGTCTTCTAAAAACTTTCTAAAATTAACTTTTGGATGGGGAATTCCCTCTGTGGCTTTCCGGATATCTTCTGGTGTCCACGGTCTGTATACTAGGAGAGTTGGGTCCTGCCCTTCTTGTCCTGCCTGAGGATTTGGTACTTCTATGAGTGGGCATATCTCCTCTTCACTCATAGATCGCAAATTTTTATTTATTTGATATAACTCAATATCCCCTCTCAAATTGTGTGTTTGAGACCTAGTCTCGACAGGATCTCTGACAAATGGCTCTGCTTTTGTAACACCTCTACCTGAGGGAACAGCAGGGTATCATGGGGGTGGACCTGCCTATTCACTCACTTCATATTCTGGCAAGGGAAGCAGAGGGGGCAGAGGGGCTGATGCTATAACCAAGTTATTATCCTCTTTATCTAAAAACATTGCTTTTGAGTTCTTATTTATTTGTTCCCTTCGGTTCGCTTCCTCAATCCACCTGTGTGCCTGAGGAATTCCTAATTTGCGCTGTCTTTTTACCTGCCCTTTGGAATCAGTTTTGAGTTGTTTTAAAAGTTTGACAAGTGAAGATTTTTCTAGTTTACCATCAAATTCATATTTATTAACCCACTTCATGTAGTACTTAATGTTATCGGCACGTCGTGACCGCATGTATTCTGCGTCTTCGGTTAATGGCGGATTTTGGGGCCGTTGTATACACTTATTACCCATTTTGTCCTAACCTTATAAATGTTACGTAACCCTTCTTATTTTTAGATTCATAGGTTCATAGGTTCATACTAGGCTATCTGCCCAAGGGCATTTATAAGCCTAGCCCATAGTTATGTGGCTTTCGCCACCCCTTTAGTTTGAATAAAAACTATGCCTATCATTTTAACGTGGTACCACAAAGATTTTATAGTCCCTTCAGACCACCTGCCTACTTATTCTGTTTCCCTGATCTATGACAAGATAGAAATTTTTCTGTCCCTGGATTTACACAAAAATCCTGACAGAACAAATACAATCAAGTCTCAGTCAGACACCCCCGGTTAACAAATGTAAAATAAAATAAAATAAATAAATAAATAAGTCCCTGATCTAAAACAGAAAAAAGTAGAATCACCTTACCTGAGCCTCAGCAATTGATCACCCCGGTCCGATTGAAACCTGCCCGTCAGCCGCAGATCAGAAAGTGGCCGGCCTCTGTTTATACGACAATTCAGTCGGAGGTCTTTTCGAACAAGAAGAACCGTTTCGGTAACTTATTCCGTATGGATTCAAGCCACCAGGCCTGTCTGATCCGGGATAACCGAGAGGTTTCCGGTCAACGAAGGACCAACTTGTCAAAGGAAAACTCAAAGATCAATGCAGCCAAGGTTCAGTTAAGGTTCCTTTATTCTTGTACAAGGAGACAAAAATGCAGTTCAGAAATTTGTCTGACATTATACAGGAAATACTTCATTATTATACTGTTCTGTAAGCCATTGCCCTCTAAGCTGACGTAGTGAAATATAACTCTAAGCACTGTTCTAAAACAGGTGTTTACTAAGTTTTTCTGCTGATATAACAATTATAAATGTTCCCATGAGAAAGTTTTCACAAAAACAACGTGGCCTTGCTGACCACCGGTCTGTAACGATTTGGTGTTACAATTCGTGATTCTTTCTTACTTCGAACACAAAGCATATACTGATTACAACCTTTAGTTTTATCTAGTTCCTCTACAACTGCAGTGTTCACTCAACATGAACAAGGTTATTTTCTTAAGTTTAACAACATTTCAGAATACTGTATTGTTCTATTTTCCTAACGCCATCAAAATCATCTGCTTCTCAGTGTATGAACAAGGTCATTCACTGAGCTGACCAGAAGCAAAGTCAGAAAGTACATGCAATTATTTTCAAGCCTGTAGCAGAATAAATGTGTTAACCCTTTTAGGCTTCTAATGCAGCAAGCATAATGCTAAAACATATATGAATACATATTTTACTATATATGTGAATACATATTTTTCTTACACAGTCAAAGTTTTGTAATCCCTTTAGCACATCGGTGTAAATTCTCGAATCTTGGTGCATTAACCAATAGCTCAGTGTAAGTATACAGTGCTCAACACAACTGTCCAATAGATATCAATAAACAGGAATATCTGTAACACATGTCCAATGCCCTCCATTAGTCTACCACCATCCTAAATGCTCCAACTTTAATATGTGAAGTTGATACATATCCCTATCATACTATTGCTACCTGCAAACTGGTGGGACCTCAACATTGTTTGGAAGATGTTTTTGTAAAAGCTTCAACACCAATATGAGGATTTTGATGGAGAGGAGGTTCAGCATGACTGGGTGCCGAACTGGACAGATGAGGAAATGACCCAGGTGCTCACTGTCTATGCTGGGCATGAGCAAGAATTGAGACCACACCCCAGGAACTTTGCCATGAACAACATCTGGAAAAAGATTGTTAGGGGGCGCAATAAAAGGACCAAGATCTACCACACTGGCATGAAAGTCCATCACTGCTATGATGAGGGATGCAGAGGATCGTTGCTGGACGGTCATAGAGGTCTGACACCAACCACCAGATGCCTGTATGTATGTACTAAGCATCTGTGTTTCTGTGACTCTGTGTTTCGAGGATATTCTATGGGTATCTGTGTTGATAATAGTAATTTATATAGAAGAAATTTAGTTCTATTCATTAAAGTTAAAATTCGTATAACAACACATTCTGAGGTTATCTGCAAATATACTGGTCCAGTGTACATATTATGCAGGACTGTTGATTATGACTGTCTATTAATATGGACTTCACACATATAACTATTATTGCTATTCCATAATTTTTGCTTTTATAATCTACAATAAACTGTAATGTCTCTTAGCACAAATGGTTAAGCAATATAGCAACAAGACTACTGTTTCCCTATGTGTGGGTTCAAATCCCAATGTAGTTTATTTTTGTAAAAGTATCGGTGGTGATTCATGTAATATTTCACATCACATATAGAAGATGTTTGTTTGGTAACTTATACAGTTCAGATTTTTGTACATCTAGCATGGCCATGGCACATTGACTCCTGTAGGGCTTAAGCTGCAAATGACTATGTATTTCTCCATTATCCACAAAGCTTCTAGAAACGTCATACAATATACCTCTGCATATGTGAATGCTGAGTAAGACATATATCACAAAACTCTAATTTAAAATTCACAGCAGTCTTTTATAATCCATGTCTACTTTCATTAGTTTAATGAATGTAAAAGCAATGCAGGTCATCATGGCTGAAATATGTGTGAGTCTTGTAAACACAATGCAAGTACAAGAATGTGTGAATTTGTAATTCTTATACTGTCTTATGGCTGTATGGTTAGCACTGTATGTGGAAACTTGTGGGTTTGAGCCCCCATGGTTGTTCATCTAATTCCTTTAATGACTATTTATTTTTTAAATATATATTCTAATGTTTTTTGCAAACTATGATTGTTAAGTTCAATGTGCTGACACATGATAGTTTTATAAGGCAGATAAATCTGTATTCCTTCATTATCCCATAGTCTTTTACAACATTAAAAGAAGTGTGCTGTCCATTAGCTGAAATGGTTAAGCAATAAGCCAATACATTTTTTTTACTTATGTGTGGATTCAAACCTCAGTATAGCCTATTTTGGATATCTTAGCAGTTATACACTTCCTATTGAACAGCACATATGAGAGATCTATACCTGGCTGCTAAGCTATACAATGGAGATTTTACCAATCTAGCATGGCTGTAGTCTGCTGAAGCACATAGCACTTAGGCTGAGGATGACTACACATATCTCCATCATCTGCAAAGTATCTAGAGGCATCATACTTCTGTAAGTAATGATGTATATGTAAATGCTGGGCAATACATGTGAATGTTACCAGTTAGAATCCATTACTGCTGTCCTTCCTAAATTATATGTGTTGTAACACATCATCTTTTCCTGTTTGCGGCTGATGAAGGCCACACTAGAAATCATGCATTGTGTATTAAGTGCATGTACAGGCTTGAGGAGCAGTGGAGGGGGATATGTAATGTGTTAGCATTTTACACCTTTATTTCTCTGGAAATACTATTGTTATAGGACAAGACCAGCTTATTAAAATGTATATTAATTTCAGTTTATTAATGATTCTATAACATGATTGTTAAAAAGCAAATATAATTTGTATGCAGGACTAAGAAAAATACAGCTTCATAAGCCCACAGTATTGCTGTTTTTTTACTGCATTCATTTAGTATGTAATAAGAGAATAATACGTGTTGCATGAAGTGAGACATGTAGCTATACAAAAAGGAATTTGTTAGACTGACTCCTCCAGGCTAAGAGTGCGCTGTTGCTAAAGCAGGTTTGAAACATACAAGGTCAGAAACAAGACCCTTTGAAAGCAAGTGAATCATGTATAGGAAGGTGTTCACGTGAAGTCTAAAGTGAAAATCACGAGGGATGAGAACATTTGCAAAGTTTTCTATAGGACAAAGTCATTGTAATGTAATGAAAGTGCATGACTAGGTTTGATAAGAAAAATGTATAAAAAAATGTGGTTTGTCTCTGTTCAGACAGACTATTTTGACATCTGCTATGAAGACTGTCTCCCAGCGCTGTAAGAATAAAATCTGTTTACACATCCTGAAGTGTTGTTCCTGACTGAAGGCATATAAGGTAAATTCTTAATGTTATTTATTGATGACTATAACAATTTGGTGCCATTCTCTGGATCTGAACTTTGGTATTGTTGCAGGGCAGTTCTGGAATAGGGCCCATCACAGATTTTCTGTGAATTCCACACTGCTTTGTATGGAAGAGTCAGAGACTTGTATTTGCAGCTATTCAGGGTGTGCAAACATACTAGCCTTGGCAGGGAAATTGTTTTGTAAGGGGAAAAGGGTTGGCTTGTGTGTTTTTTTTTGTCTTCTTTTTTTAGACAATTTTAGTAAATCTAAGTGCATAACTGTGTTTGTAGTATAAGTGCATGACTGTGTTTTTGTTTGACTGAGTGGTTGTAAGATATACAAGTAATAGTGGGAGGACCCCACAGTAAATGAGTAAAGTAAATGTATGTGCACATACAGTAAAGGACAAATCAACACAAGGAGGTGCCTTGTGTCGAGGGCGGTACCCTCAGGCTTGAAAGGTAAGAAGTACGAGAGATGGGTTTATCCTGTCAATGTATGAAAGTATGAGAGAAAGAAAAGAAAAAGTTAAAAGCTAAAAATAAAGTTAAAACAAGTTCATGAACCCACCGTATGATTGGGACGTGGACTGTAAAGTTAAAATAAGTTCATGAGCCCACTGCATGATTGGGACGTAGACAATACAACAAGTTCATGAGCCCATAGCATGATTGGGACATAGACTAGATACTGTTAAAACAAATTCATGAATCTACCACATGATAGGACGTAGAGGTATGCTTTGTTAAAGTAAATTCATGAGCCCAAAAGCACGCTGGGACTTAGTGTGATTGTGTGAAAGTATCCTCAGAGGGTCCAGAAGAGTGGTAATTTCCTGACACAGTATCTATACACCCTGTTATCCCGACTGCAATGCTGGAGCTGTAACTTTTGAGCTCACACAGGGATGAAAGCAAGGGGGTGCTGTGGGAAAAGGCTGATTGAAACCTCTCCTCTGTTGCTGCACGGTGACAGACTTCCTACCCTTCCCTCCCTGTATGATGTGTGGATTACTACAGTTATTTTCTGTCTTCGGAATTGCCAGAATCCAGGAGTTGAAAGTTAAGCCTAACAGTTTTATTACTGACTTATAAAATAAGAAAAATGGGAGCAAAGATAAGCAAGCAAGATCAGATCCCTGAAAAGGGAACACCTGCATATTTTATGTATTTTAATTATGGGAAGGAAAGTTGTAAATATCTGTATGACTGAATTCATCTTACTAAGAATTGTGCTGGTGGGGTATTTCCATTAAATGGAACTTATGATAAGACTAAATTGCTGACATTGAAAGGCATTTTAGAAGAAAAAACAAAGCAAAGTAAGTGAGTAACAAATGCCAGTATTTTATTCTTGGTACACCGAAGCTCTTGAAAGGGAAAAAAGTCAGCATTATGGGGGTTACAGAATGCTAATAAACAACTGTTGCAGCAAGTAAAAGATGTTAAGAAAGCAGTACAGACCAGTAAAAAGGGATCCCTTTATCCTGTCTTAGCAGGTTTGGAACAAACTGAAAATGGCCAAAAAGCAGAAACGTCTAAAGAGGATAATAATCCTCCAGTAGCTACTGCACCCCACCCCCATATGTACCGTTATGGGTGGCTCCTGTACAATATTCTGCTGTTTCTCAGACCTCTGCATTTTTTGAGCACAAGCTCAGCATGGTACTGTTACATCTCAACTTAGTTCTGCTGTTAGCTCTCATCTTTAGAACAGCATCTGCAGTTGATAAGTTTTTTCCTTCCTTCTTCCTATCATTCTCAACAAGCTTCTACCTTTCCAACAGGAGCACTAGTGTTTGACACTCATGTGGCTCATCACAAGCGCTCACATGATAGGGTAGGACAAGAGGCTATTGCCTCTGCAGAAGATTGTTTTGGCACCTTTAAAAAATGGGGGGGGGGCTAATGCTGATTTGCATACTATGTCTAAATGTTTTCTAACTGAAAGAAGATAAAAAAAAAAAAATATCCATAAAGGTTTAAGGAGGAATAGAGAAAAAAACTATTACAACCCTACGTTGACAGATTTGAACCAGATGCTTCGGAAAGGTACTCCAATAAAGTAAGAACACAGTTACTTGAAAAGGCTAAAATAAATTTTGTTCCCACAGGAAATGCACTAATAAATAAAAGGATAGCACTTGTAAATTACATAAGTGTGTCAGGCATGTAGACAAAATTAAGAGAAAGCCCCTGCAGATTATTTGAGTCATCTTAAAGCAGTGTTTGCTAAACATTTAGAAATGTCAGATCCAAATGAACAAGCTAACCGGCTATTGCAGTTGCCTTCATGCAGGGTTTGCAAACCCTGTACAAAAATCAAATGAAACAAGTGCTTATAACCTGGCAAGAAAAAGACACTAAGTGCTGAAAATCACCGTACTGACTATGGCATGGTAACAAAACAAAAATAAATCTTAATCCCTCTGCTGGCACAGAATCAAAAAGGATCCTATCTTAAAGTAGAAATAAAAAGCCAGTTCTATTCTTGGTGGAACTAAAAACACTAGGTCTGTATTAAAAGTTACTCCAGACAGTTAAACATCAGTATAGTAACAAAAATAAAGGCAATTGGTCTAACAAATGCTGCTGTTACATATCCTGCTTCAGAACCCATCCCCATTTCTTTAGTTCCGATTGAAGAAAAGCATTCTTTTCTTTTGAGTACTACTGCACCAGTAGACCTACTAGGATGAGATTTGTTATGTAAACTGGGTTGTACTATTTACTGTACTCCAGAAGGGGTGTATCTAAATGTTCCAACAGAATCAGAGGGGGAAGTACTGGCAGTTTTAGCAGAAGCTGAGGAACAGCCTGCTGGAAGCATTCAGGCAGATGAAGAGTTACTACAGCAGGTACCTGCCAACTTGTGGGCTAAGCATGCAAATGAAGTAGGTATACTGAAATCAGCAAAACCAGTAAAAATAAAATGAAATCTATCAAAACCTCTCCCCAGAGTTCCACAATAGTCACTAAAGCCAGAAGCAGAGCAGGGAATCAGACCTGTAATTCAGTCTCTAATACATCAAGAAATAATAATACTAGCTAAAAGTACTTGTAATACTCCTATTTTTCCAGTGAAAAAGTCAGGAAAGGATACTTATAGATTTGTCCAAGACTTAATGGCTGTAAATAATGCAGTACTACCTACTTTTCCTGTTGTTCCAAATCCAGCAACAATACTGAGTTCCATACCCCCTACAGCTAGTTACTTTTCTGTGATAGATTTATGTTCAGCATTCTTTTCTATACCTATTCACCCTGACAGTCAGTTTCTGTTTACTTTTACTTATAAGGGACAGAAATATACCTGGACACTGTTGCCACAAGGATATACTGAATCTTCTTCATTATTTTCTCAAATTCTAAAAAAAGATTTGGAAAATGTGACATTTCCGGGTGGGTCTGTGTTAGTACAATATGTAGATGATTTACTAATAGCACCAAATTCCTTTCAGCAATGTTAACAGAATACCTTGCATATTCTGACTATCCGTGCAGGAAATACCTTGCATCTTCTGACTATCCTTGCAAAAAAAAAAAAAAGGACACAAAGTGTCAACAAAAAATAAAAAATTAATTACAGCTGTAGTTATCCCTCAGGTATGTTATCTTGGTCATTTAATATCTCAGAGTAGGATCTTACAGTAGTTATCCCTCACCCTGAATAATCATTATTACTTAAAATGAAACTCATCCCTTCTTGACTGCACGTCTAACTAGCTATAAACTTACACTTCTTTCTGATCCATCTATTTTTCTGATCCACTGTCCTGTTCGAAATCCTGGATCTGTGTTGCCTACTGCTGAGGATGGTAAAGAGCATAATTGTGTGTATAATTAATTATTTGCTTTCTCCTAGGGAGGACTTAAAGGGCACTTCTACACCCAATGCTGACATGCATCTGTTTGTGGATGGTTCCTGTGGAAGAGATCAAACAGGAAAGTTGATCTCGGGAATAGCAGTCTGTACTGAGGAAACAATATTGTTGCAACAAAGATTAGAGGGTGTTCACTCTGCTCAAATAGCTCAGCTAGTGGCTTTGCAAAAAAGCCTGTGAGTTAGCCAAAGACAAGGTGGCCAATATTTTTACAGGCAGCCATTATGCTTTTGGGGTGGTACATGACTTTGGGCAACTTTGGAGAGAGAGAGGGTTTTTAATCTCTTCAGGATTCAGGGTACATAAAATCATTGTTAGATGCACTTTTGTTACCTAAAAAGCTGTCTGTAATCAAATGTTGTGCACATCAAAAGCAGTAGTAAATTGTTGTAAACATCGTTGTATGCTAACAGCAACAGACTACAAGAGTAATGATGTGTTTGATTTTGCAAAATGTTCAGCCTTTCAAGCTGAAGCATCACAGGGAGAAGTTCTGAGGTGGCTCAAGGATGGATGTAGAAAATCCTCTGATGGCATATGGTGACATCCGGATGGCCGACTGGTGGCGCCTGTCTCTTTGCTACCGTACCTAGTAAGGGCATATCATCTACCGGCCCATACAGGTAAGACAGCTTTATTTAACTAAATTACCCGAAGTTGGTATGCCCCCTCATGTCTCCTCTTTGATACTTCAGTATGTACAAAATTGTAGTATTTGTTTGTAATATAACATAAGCAAACATGCCAACAGCAAATCTGCATGTTTACCTCCACCCTGGAGACCTTTTGTTAATATACAGCTGAATTTCATCCAGATGCCTAAGACTAATAATTTACAATTTATTTTGGTGGTAGTGTGCATGTTTTCAGCATGGGTGGAAGCTTACCCATGTCGCAAAGCTGATGCAGGCACAGTTATTAAAAAATTTTCTGATTATATACCGAAATTCGGTATACCCAGCATTGTTAACAGTGACCAGGGAACGCATTTTAATAATAATCTGTTTAAAGAGCTATGTAAAGCTTTTAATCCTAAGTTGAGTCTTCACTGTCCCAATCACCCCCAGTCATCCAGATTAGTGGAAAGGGTAAACAGGAACCTTAAAAATACAATTTTGAAGATTTGTGCTGAAACCCACTTAAAGTGGCCCGAAGCCCTGCCCTTAGCATTGATGAGTATGAGACCCTCACTGAATGCCACCAGGAAATTGAGTCCATATGAGATATTAATGGGGAGATCCATGGCCCTTCCAGCTACAGCTCCAGTGGGAAATGCTGATTTAACTTTGTCAGATAATGTTATGATTTCTTATTGTAGGAGACTCCTCAAAATTTTGCAGCAATATCATCAAACAGTACGAGCAGCCTTACCAAAGCCTCCTGACCAGCCCTGTCACCAAATACAACCAGGTGATTGGGTTTACATTAAAACTTTTCAGAGGAAAAACTGCCTGAGCCCGAGGTGGAAGGGGCCTTTCCAGGTCCTACTCACCACTGTAACCGCAGTTCGCTGTGCAGGACTACCAACTTGGATCCATTCATCTCATTGCAAGAAGACCTGCCATGTAGAGACCCCAGATGAATCATCCCAGCCAACAGAGGGAGATCAAGATGTGACAGATAAATCATCTGCCCAGTAAGAAGGTCAACTTCAGTAGCAGTCCATGATGAATCCAGTGACAACAGGTACGTTTGCTTTGTTTCTGCTGCTGTTCCCTTCTATAAACTGGTCAAGAGAAAACAGTTTCTTGCTGGTCTTTCAGCAATATGCCAAAAATCTAAACACAACAAACTGCTGGATAGGGATTCCCATGATTCCCATCCCTGCATCACAGGTGTCATTTAAAAAGGACCTTAATGACATCAGCTTAACCTGGCGCAATGTAACTGATTTTTAAAAAGTTGTGTGTGTCTCTCTTCAACTTGCAACCACACAACATGGAGACACATGTTATGCCAGAAATGGGACTGTACCAGTAGGGAAAAGCATATGTAATGACACCAGGCATGAAAGTTTTCTTAGACTCTTTGCACTTAAAAAGCTATGATTGGGGGCGTGGCATGGGCATGATAAGTGACCGTTACTACATCTGTGGCAATCGTGCCTACCCCTGCTTGCCAACAGACTGGTCTGGATGTTGCTGTATAGGCTATATTACTCCTGCTATTCAACATTTTGAACACCCACCAGCAGGTAGACTGAGAAATAAGCGAGCAATCCACTGGACTGAGCAAGTATTTTCAATTTATAATCTTGGGTATGGAGTACAAAGGACAATGCTTGAAATCATCATACTTGCCCAAATTCTACAGGAGGTGGCCAACGAAACATCACATCACATCAGGATGGCAAATCGAGAAATGACTAAAATGCAAACTGTGGTGTTACAGAATCAAATGGATCTTGATATAATGCTTGCTGCAAAAGGGGGTCATGTGCCCTCATAAGGAGTCGTTACTGTTCATGTATTAGTGACTATCATAATGAACAAAAAAAAAAAAACTGTCACACTTCATGGAACAAAGGACAGTATTTTTGGTAACCTGGGAACTAGCATAATCCAGGGTATTGTCATTGTACTTTTTATTATATTTGTGATCATTTTGGCATTTTCTATTCTAAAGGCAGTGAACACAAGATGTTTAACCTCACCTGCACATGAAATGCCACTGCATGCACAAATCAATGACAGTTCTATTCTGACAAAAAATGATGATGACTACTATGATGCTGAGGCATATTTTATCAAGTTAAGAAAAATAAAAATATAATTATATGGTATGACACTGATCGTGTCAGAGGGACAAAACTGTTATGGGACATGACCAGCTTATTAAAATGTATATTCATTTCAATTTATTAATGATCCTATAATATGATTGTTAAAAAGCAAATATAATTTGTATGCAGGGCTAAGAAAAATACAGCTTCATAAGCCCACAGTACTGCTGTTTTTTTTACTGCATTCATTTAGTATGTAATAAGGGAGAATAGTACGTGTTGCATGAAGTGAAGCATGTAGCTATACAAAAAGGAATTTGTTAGACTGACTCCTCCAGGCTAAGAGTGCGTTGTTGCTAAAGCAGGTTTGAAACATACAAGGTCAAAAACAAGACCCTTTGGAAGCAGGTGAATCATGTATAGGAAGGTGTTCACGTGAAGTCTAAAGCGAAAATCATGAGGGATGAGAACATTTGCAAAGTTTTCTATAGGACAAAGTCATTGTAACATAATGAAAGTAGATGACTAGGTTTGATAAGAAAAATGCATAAAAAATGTGGTTTGTCTCTGTTCAGAGAGACTGTTTTGACATCTGCTATGAAGACCGTCTCCCAGCGCTGTAAAATAAAATCTGATTGCACATCCTGAAGTGCTGTTCCTGACTAAAGCCATATAAGGTAAATTTTTAATGTTATTTATTTATAACTATAACACTATTAGCATATTTATATCCTCAGGTTTAGATGTGGAGTCTTATGATATTCAGGCATGTTAATGTTTATGTCATATCCCCCACAATGCATTTGCAAGGTAAGTGTAATACTTAGTGATTTATTGTGAATAACAGTAATGTGTACATCATTTTAAGTGGAATGCTGTCTCAGGTATTATCAATAGGAGTATTTTTATTAAATTGTGGTTATGCGATGTTTGTTGACACAACCTAAATGAAAGACATCTATGTTCAACTGGCATACAAATTTTTATTTAAATGTTTTATGTGTAAGTTGCTTTTCAGTTACTGGTGTTTGAATAGTTTCAAGTGGTGAAATTTTATGTGAAGTGTAGCATGTTTATTCTATTGTTTAATGGGTCTCTGCTGTTTCATGTCCTTAATGCTGTTGGCAGACCTTCATTGGTATGTACTTCTTAATTACCACTTCTCTTGCAATGCTGTATAAATACGTTATATGCCACTTCATGTCATCGGTGTGCCACAGGCCAGTCATGATTTTATTGTATGCATAGTATAATCATGATCATCATTACATTTTTTTAACTGTGCAGGTATATATGTAAGCATAATATAAACATAGACATGCAACATTTGTAAAGGGACAGTTTATATATATATATATATGTTTACTATCATATTCTTGCACCAACATTGTGCAAGTGTTCCAAATCAGAATATTGGAAATCACAAGAACGAACTAAATAAATGTAGAATGAAGTATTTTGGTAAAGTCGACATCTCAGAAGTATCAACTTTACTGAAAATACTACACTTCCTGTCAACAGTAACAGAACATTTTTGCAGGGGGGCCGGCCCCCCTGCAACCCCCATGTGTGGTGCTGCGCCCCCCTCCACACCCCCTGCTACTTATATATACAAACTCCGAGATCACACTACAGTGAAGGAAAAGGTACATTTCCGATCCCCACTATAGTGCGATCTACATTCAAAATGTTGAAATGCACAACAGCGAATGCACACTAGCATTCGCTGTTGTGCATTTCAACATTTTTTTTCATTATTTCAGGATGTCGAATTGGGCGATCAGACATACGGAACGAAGTCCAACTGCCCATTTGATAGTAAACCTATATATATATATATATATATATATATATATATATATATATATATATATATATTTATATATATATATATATATATATACACACACACACACACACACACACACAGACACATATATATATATATATATATATATATATATATATATATATATATATATACACACACACACACACACACACACACACACACATGTATATAATATATATATTTGCATGTTTGTGTGTATCATATACATAATTTCTAGCTATTCCATGGTGTTGATGTGCTTGTGATTGTCCAGTTGTTTGAAAGCTTTCAAGTTCCATTCCGATTATATGATGTTTTGATGTCACCCATTAACAATGTTGCATTGTTCATCTCATTTTCTTATACATTTAAGTGTATCATTGCTTGTTAATCTTACAATATATTTTAAACACACATATTTTAATCAATGGATGTTAGCATGACACATTAGCTGCACACAATAATTTACAGTAGAAATTTAAATCTTATATTGACACCTCAACATAAATATTTCAGGCACACATTGAGTAACAAATATGGGCCAGACTTGTAAAGAATTTACCTTAGAGTCTGTGAATGATATTGGTGTAAGACTTCTCCTTTACACCAGAAACTATCTTTCCAAAGGTCTAGTATCAGTGTTAACTTACACTTGATCAAGTCTTTTGGAAAGGTGCCCCATGCCAATGTTGTATGCCAGACTGGCATGGCATACTTGTCTTGAAGCTTACTGATAATGTCTTTGTGCTGTGTACATGTGTTTTGCATACATTCTGAAGGCTAATATGTCAGTAAATGTGCAAGTAATAATAGAAGCATGTCTGATTGACCGAGTACTACATGCCATGTAATGCAGTGGAGTTATATAATGACAGCGGATGATGGGCTCAGTGACCCATGCATGACCTTCTATTCATCTCATCAATATATGAATATTAGGGCATTTAGAATGTTGCATACCCATGACAGTACAGTTGTTACTATTACACCTTTTGCCTTTTATTATATAATGTAAAAATAAACCTTATGGGCCAGATCTCTTGGCTGTTATGGTGTCACAACAAATGCATTATGCTGTTATATAACTTAGGCAAACATTTTCTTTATCCTGTTTCATAAAGTTTGAAGTTGTTAATTGCATATCATACATTGTCTGCAATTGTGCTGGTGTACATCTGATTGTGTTTTATTACAGACATGTTTGGAATATGACTATGATGTATGTTACACACCATTTTGTAATTTAGTATGGATTGGATTTGTGCCTGACCTCACATACTGTGTTAAAGCTGGATAAGATGAGACACTAGTGTAACATCACATATGTAATAGTTACACCAACATCATCAATATCCTTTTCTCCATTTTCTACATGAGGTTGGGGTGTCATGTCAACTGCCGTCATCTCTCTGTATTCAGTACCACTCCCCTGCCTTCTTCTGCACTCATGCCTAACTGTCACAGGTTTTCTCTCCCACAATCCATCCACCTCTTTACTGAACTCCCTTGTTTCCTCTTACCTTCTTCCTTTCTGTCTCAAATCTTAATCGCTAGACTGTGTTCTGCTTTTCTGAACATGTGTCCGAACCACTGTATTATCTTCTCTTTGACCTTTTCTGCAATTGGAGCTATTTGGCTTCTGTTTTTATGCCTCATTTCTTCATCTATCCCATGGTGTGCATCCTACCACCTGTCTAGGGCATTTCATTTTCATCACTTCTAGCTTCCTCAGCTGCTCCGCCTTTAGTGTCCAGGTTTATATGCCATATAGTAGTACTGGTCACACCACTGTTTTGTACACCTTACTTTTCATCTTCTTTGGCATTCTTCTGTCATATACTACACCTGACACTCTGTGCCAGCTGGCTGCAGCCCTTCTGATTTTAGCTTTGACCTCCTCATTTAGACTTCCTTTCTCCTAAACCACCCCTCCCAGACACTTGAAGCTGTTAAACAAATCCACTATTTTCCCTTCTATCTCAATTCTCAGCTACTTATGAACTCTATCATTTGCTGCTGTTGCAACAGTTTTATCTTTACTCAGTTTCATCCCATGTGCCTTCAGTTTTGAATTCCATTCTCCAATCCATTACTAAAGTTCCTCCTCAGAGTCTGCCTGTAATGACACATCAGCTGCATACAGCAACTGTGTTGATCTGTCTGCTCCGACATGTTTGCTAATGTAGTCCATTACAAGTAGAAGCAGCAGAGGGCTCACATCTGAATCCTGGTGCACACACACTCCCACTGGGAACCCCTCTGTAAGACCGAACACTGTACTTGCATCATTGGGTTCTTGTACATAGCTTGCACTAATTCTACCAATGTTTCTGGGGCTTTAAATGACCACAGGATTGCCAAATCATCTTTCTTGAGACCTTATCACAGGCGTTCTCCAAATCTAGGAATGCCCAGTTGGACTTTTTCCTCATCTCTGGTTTCTTCTCAACTATCTGCCTCACTGCAAACATCAGGTCAGTTGTGCTGTACCCTGATCTGAATCCAAACTCGCCCATCTTACTTTCTACTACTTTGCATATTCATTTACTAAACACCCTCTCCAGAACTTTCATGCAAAGTGATAGGAGTCTGATACCTCTGTACTGCCACAGTTGTGAATGTCCACTTTGTTCTTGAACTCTGCAACTAGTGTGCTTAATCTGCAGTAATCTGGGATATGCCTTTCTCTCTACACCACTATGACTACCTCAGGAGCCATTTCTCCACTATCTCACCTAGCATCTTTGTCATATTTGCTTTGACTTCATCTGAGCCTGCTGCTTTCCCAGACTTCATTTTCCTTAGTGCTTTTCTTACTTCTTCTAGAGTGGACTCTTCTTTCTTTTTCATGCTAGGCTGTGTATGGGGTGGTACAGCTTCTGTGATATTTTCTTCATTCAGCAGCTGCTGGAAGTACTGCTTCCTTCTGCCTTTGATGTCTTGTGGACAGGTGAGCAGGTTGTTGTTGGCATCATACCTCTAAACCTCTTCAAGCAAGAAATCCGGATAAAGCCTTAAATAAAGTTGGGGCAAAGGCCCAAAAATAGGGACAATTTTTGGGCCTTACAAACTTAGAAAGTTGGTATAATAACAGGGTTTGCATTAGCATGAATTTTCTGAAGGATATGAAGTCTGAAACTCAAGTGTCTGTCATTATTTTCTAACTTCAATCTTTAATGATTTACCACTAATTTGCTTGAAAACCACAATTTTATGAAGAATGGACCAAAAAATATGAGGCCAAAATCTGGACATTCTGCAAAAATTTGTACAGTTGAGAGGTATGTCTGGCATCCCTTAATAAGGGTATCCGACTATCTTCTTTATATTTTTGTCTTTGCCTTGCAACCTGATTTTGTTTCTTTGTGCCACCTGCAGACTTACTTTCCAGAAGCTGGTAGAATGCCTCTGATGCCTTGTTCTTTGCTATTGCAACTCCTTTCTTAGCTTCTTTCTTAGACAACCAGTATTCTTTTCTAGCCTGGTCCATCATTTCTATCTCCCACTTTTTCTTACAATGCTTCTTTCTTTTGATGACTTGCTAGACTTCGTCATTCCACCACCAGCTTTCCTTATGTACCTTTTTTCCATGTCTAGCTTAGGTGCATATCCATTCTGTAGTCCTCACACATGCTGTTCTGAAGCACTGCCATTTTTCTTCATCTCCACCTATTTCCCCTTCTTCTAGAGGTGCTATAGTCCTGAGGAATTCCTTGACATGTTGTGCTTTCTCTCCAGTCAACTTCTAGTTCTTCAGCCTGGTCTTTGTTGATTTTAGGGCCTTCTCTGACCACTGCTTGCAGCTAATTGTGGCACCAGTGGTTTGTGCTGTGGTACAACTGTTTCACTGAGGATGACTTTGCAATCACTGATTCTACCACAGTGCTATTTCCTTACTAGGAGTATGTCTACCTGAGTTGCATTTTGGCCACTGTTGTGTTGGCTACTATCTATCCATTTCCCAGACAGACATCTAGAATGACCTCTCCTTCTTTATTCCTGTTGCGCCACCTATGTAGACCCAGGCAGTCATCATATCTTTTTCTGTCTGTTCCAATATGTGCATTCAAGTCACCTATTATTAACACAAATTCATGTTGTCTTGCTTTATCTAGTAGGTTCTGCAACTGCTGATTGAATGCACTCTTTTCCTCACTATCATAACCCTGCTGTGGGGCATAGGTTCAGATTATGAATACTGCCTTATCATTAGGCCTAAGTCTGATTGCCATGAATTTGTCACTAATTCTGATGACATCACTCATTGTCTTCTGAAGCCTCTCCCTCACCACAATTCCTTCACCATTTCTGCCTGTCTTCTTCCTGTGTTGGAGACTCTGGATCCCAAACCAAGCGGCTTTGTTGCATTGCCCTTCCATCTTTGTCTCTTGGATACATAGGATATCCAGCCTCCTCCTAATCATCATGGCATCTGCTTCCAAGCTGCATCCTGTCATTGAGTGTAGCAATTCTTAGTTCATGTTTAGCAGGCTGATGGCTTTATGTAAAGAGAGCTATCACAGATAACCCAAGCTGGGCAACTGGATACTGGCTCGACAATAGGGGCACATACACCCCACCCACCATTAGCATGAGTCCCTGGCATATGTCAGAGTAGGCTGGGTCCTCAACCCACTTATCACCAACAAATACCCATGCCCACTTGGTGACATTAGTCAACATGACTGAATTGACACAACTGAGTGGCTAGCCCTCCCACGGTGAACAGTCTGTGATCTGTGTTCTTCTCTCATGAGGATACTGCACATCACAGTAGATACCCAAAGTAGTTGGTTTGTACAACTATTACCCCTATAGGGCACCATGTAGAGCCTGTACTGCTGCCCATAGCTCCCTTCTTTGGTGAGTCTGAGATACTCAGCATGGTTTTTCAGAGGTGGGAGGAACCCCACAGTGGCAAAGACCGTAACCATTATACCAATTGTAAATAATAACTACAACAAGTAGATTTTGTAAGTTTGTATGATGTTTTAATTATTTATTGATTTTAGGTTAATACCTACTATGAATGTATATATTTTTTTCTATGTTGAACTTTGATAGAGTGTGGGACCCATGCCAGCTCACCAATCAGACAACAATGAAGTGCCAGACCCCTAAGAGATAATGATGATAACAGACTGGGACTTGCAAGTGCCATTGTTCCTCCAGCTCAGCATAGATGCCATCCACCACCTCACCAGGCAGATGATTGTCAGGACCAGATCCAGAACATAGTGACCAATGTCTTCCAGACACAGATTAGGGACCTGATGGGTAACTTCCTTCAGGACATGCTACAGGCCATGAGCGACTCCTTCCAGGAGGTCGTTAGAGAGATCTTTCATGATGCTGTATCCCATCAGGGTGGTCCCTCAGCTCCATAATTGTTGTCTCTGTGAACTCATTTTTGTAATGCTGCTACCACAATGTTTTCCATATTCAAATATTTATGGGATAGGCACATGTAGACATCCCATATTGCTGCCATGCTTTTCTGAAATATGTTATAATGCACATATCAGGTCATATGTTCATAGGTTCATAGGAAGGTACTAGGCTATTGGCCCTAGGGCCTATATAAGCCTAGCCAAAAATATACCCTGGCTTTCGCCACCCAAGAAAATTATTTTCCTGTGCCCTTGTCGAGCAGAGCTGCAGAAGTGATCCCCGGGGTGAATTTCCTATCTCCCATCCAATCACCAAGATTTTTCTTGAAGAGTGCTAATGAGGAGCTCTGTTTGACATAGATAGGTAGTTTGTTCCAGAGTATGGGAAGTCTCTGGGACAGGAATCTATCCCTCCAGCATGTTCTGTTTATTGTGGTGACAAGGTTTAGGTCCCTAGAGCGTGTAGCTCAGAGGGATTGGGATTTCTTTAAGTGGAGCATGTCCAACAGATCTGAGTTTGACATAGCTTTGTATGTTAGGCAGAGATCACCTCTGAGTAGGCGATATGCGAAGGAGTAAATCTGGAGTTTTTTTGAGGCAGCCTGTATAGGGTATCTGTTTGAGGCCAGTAATCCTCTTTGTGAGGTATTTCTGTGGCCTTTCCAGTTGTTGTAGATGTCTTTTGAGGTACAAACCAAAAGGAGCATTGTACTCTATAATGGGTCTAATGAGTGATGAGTAGAGGGGAACAATGACCTCTTTTTTTTCTGGATGAGAAACCTTTTGTGATGAGGTGAGCCACGTAGAAGGATTTCCTGACCACTGTGGCGATGTGATTATCAAAGGAGAGACTACTGTCCACCTGTGTCCCAAGGTCTTTTATCACATTTTCAGCATTACGTAGACTACCAGCTATGTGGTAGTTCATGGGAACAGAGTTTTTACCAAAGGGGATGACAATACACTTTTTGGCATTGAACTTTAGGCCATGGCTTTGACACCAGGCATCTGTCTCAGTGAGGCCCTTTTGTAGTATGTCCACATCTTTAGGAGTTTCGATTATGGCTCCTAGTTTGCAGTCATCTGGGTGCCAGTTCATTCTGTAGTTCATGTAGAACACAGCCTAGGATATTGTCAGGTCCCATGGATGCTGTGTTCTTGGCTTTGGAGAGTGTGTTTTTTACCTGTGCAGCCGTGATTACAGGAACTTTGCATTCTTCCGGTATAGAGATGGGACTTCTAGGGGGTGAGAGGGGGGTAAAGTTAGCAATGAACCTATCTGCCAGGATGTTGGCAATATCAGTTGGTTCTGTATATTTTGTGCCATTGTGCTGTAACTCAGAGCAGATCTGAGTGTTTCCATTGAGATTCTTGACATAGCTATAGAATGCTTTGTGGTTGTCTTTAGAGTCAGTGGCAATTTTGTTTTTGTAACTAGCTTTGGAGGATTTTATGAGGGATCTCAGCTTCTTACTGAGGTCGACCAGGGCGTTCCTCCAGTCATGGGATTTTACTCTTTTTTGCAACAGTTTCTTTCTTCTGTTGTAGAGTTTGTTTAAGGCAGAGGACCACCAGATCGGCTTCCTTTTTTTGGAGGATAGCATCTTGGTTCTATTAATGATAGCATGATCCATGCACTCGTGTAAGTGCTTATAAAGTGCATTTGTGTAGGATTCAGCAGTCATAACTCTATTGCCCGTCTGCATGGGTGTCATGAAGTTTGCTACTTCTGTCTTAAGAAGTGTGAAGTTGGCTTTGGAGAAGTTTTTTACGGTGGTTTCCCTAATTGGGGGTGGGGGTGGGATGTGGATGTCTAGGGTTATTAGCTTGTGGTCAGATCTGACCAATGAGGAATTGACCTCTGGTGTGGAACACCTGTTGCCCATGTTGATAATGACCAGGTCTAGGATATTACTGCCCCTGGTAGGGGTGTGAATAAGTTGATCCAAGGCATTGGAATTTATGAATTCCAGAAAACGTTGAGCAAAAGAGTTGGTACGTGAGTAGTTTTCCCAGTTAATGGTGGGGTAGTTGAAATCACCCATTATTAGGGTGTTAGGTTGTACCCTAATACTTTCCAGTGTATCAAGAAATGAGGAGTGGGAATCCTGGGGCATGATGGGGGGTCTGTAGCAAGCTAAAATTTGGATTGCGGTCCTGTCCAGAGTTAGTTGCACTTGGATAATCTCAGATGCATTATGCTGTTCAACTAGCCTGGAGGTGTGGATATCCTTAATGAATATGGACATGCTTCCACCTTTAGTGCTTCATTCTGGGTTAGGTGTCCGAAAGGTGTGGTATGAATTATAGCCTGGTAATGCAGGGTTGCTCTCTGGAGCTTTGAACCAGGTTTCTGTCACTGCACAGATTCATAGGTTCATAGGTTCGTACTAGGCTATCTACCCTAGGGCATTTATAAGCCTAACCAGAGTGTATGTGGCTTACACCACCCCTTAGGATGAGAATACTATGCCCTTTTAGGGTTTAGTTTACTATGCCTCTGTCTAGTAGTGACAAAGAGATGACCCCCGGGGTAAACCTACGATCTCCCATCCACTCGTCGAGATTTCTCTTGAATAGAGTCAGTGAGGGGCTCTGCCTAACATGGACTGGGATTCTGTTCCAGAGTGTAGGGAGCCTCTGGGTTATGAATCTGTCCCTCCAGCATGTTCTATTTATTTCTGTGTTGAGGTTTAAGTCACTTGTTCTCGTGGCTCTGATGGATTTGGATTTTCTGAGGTGGAGCATGTCCATTAATTCAAGATTGGACATGGCCTTGTACGTCAGGCACATATCACCTCTGAGTAGGCAGTATGCGACTGAATAGAGCTGGAGTTTTTTCAGTCGGGCAGCATATGACATATGTTTAAGACCCTTTATCCTCTTGGTGAGGAACTTTTGGGGTCTTTCCAACTGCTGCAGGTGTCAGGTGAGATACATCCCAAATGGGGCATTGTACTCAATCATTGGCCTGATAAGAGAAGAGTACAGGGGCACAATGACCTCTCTTGATCTAGATGTGAAACCCTTCATGATAAGGTGGGAAATATAGAAGGTCTTCCTAACCACTTTGGCAATGTGAGTGTCAAATGAGAGGTTACTGTCAACCTGGGTCCCTAGGTCCCTGATTACCTCTTCCGTACTTAATGGATTACCGCCTATGTGGTAATTTGTCGGTACCTTGTTTTTCCCAAAGGGTATGACTATACATTTTTTGGCGTTTAGCTTAAGGCCATGGCTCTGGCACCAATTATCCGTTTCTATGAGGCCTCTCTGAAGGATGTTTGTGTCCGCTGGAGTATCAATTATGGCGCCCAGTTTGCAGTCATCTGCGAACTTTGTCAGCCACAATCCTCCTATGTTTGCCTGTACCTCGGAAAAATAAATGCCGAACAAGAGGGGTCCCAGGACTGAGCCCTGTGGGACACCGCTTGTGACTGGCTTAGAGTCTGGCATAGCTCCAGCAACTCTGACCCTGTGGGTTCTGTCCTTGAGCCAGTTTGCAACCCATCTTGTGACATATGGGTTTACATTTAAGCTGGTGAGTTTGTCTATGATGCCCGAGTGGGGTATTGTGTCAAAGGCTTTTGCAAGGTCAAGGTAGGCTGTGTGAACTGCCTTACCCTCATCAATGGCCTTAGTGACTGTTTCAAAAAAGTCGACCAAGTTCAGAAGGCAGGATCTGCCCTTGACAAAGCCAAATTGGGTAGGATCCAATGTCTGTAGGTCCCCAATGTCTTTGTTTACGAGTTCCATAATGATCCTCTCCATAGCTTTGCAGACCAGGCTCATCAGGCTTATGGGGCGGTAATTTCCAGGGTCCGTAGAAGCACCGCCTTTGTGAAGTGGGACCACTATTGCCGTACGCCACTCTTTGGGTACGTATCCTGTGGTAAGGCTAAGATTAAACAGCAGCCTTATGTGTGGGCTTAGTTCCTCTTGGAGTTCATGTAGCACACATCCCGGGACACCATCCGGTCCCATTGATGCTGTGTTTTTAGCTTTAGAGAGGGCGGCTCTCACCTGGGCATCTGAGATGTTAGGGAGGCTACACTCTGCTGGGATAGTTATTTCTCCTTTTGGGGAGGGGAGGAGAAATTTGCACTGAACCTGTCTGCCAGAATGTTGGCAATGTCAGTGGGTTCAGTGTATTTTGTGTCATTTTGGACTAACTCTGAGCATAGCTGGGAGTTTCCACCCAGGTTTCTAACATAGCTAAAGAAGGCATTGTGATTGTCTTTTGTGTCATTTGTGATTTTTCTCTCAAAGTTAGCCTTGGATGATTTTATGAGTGATCGTAGTTTTTTGCTAGTACTGATCAGAGATGCCTTTCCTTTTAGGGATTTTGCTCTGTCATGTAGTAGCTTCCTCCTTCTGTTGTAAAGTTTGTTTATGGCTGGGATCCACCAGACCGGTCACCTGCCTTTGGGGGAATGGGTCTTGGTTTTATTTGGGATTGCATGATCCATGCATTCTTGAAGGTGGCCATAGAAGGCATTTGCAAGGGATTCAGCAGTGTGGGTTGTGGTTTCCACTGGCCCAGGGGCCTTGAAAGATACCACTTTAGTCTTAAGAAGTGTGAAGTTTGCTTTTGAGAAGTTCTTCACTGTGGTCTTTTGTGCAGGGGGTGGGGGTGGGATGTGGATTTCCAGTGAGATTAATTTATGGTCTGATCTTACCAAAGAGGGATGTACTTCCGGTGTGGAGCATTTTGTCCCCATGTTTGTGATGATCAGGTCTAGTATATTGTCTCCTCTTGTGGGAATGGTGACTAGTTGTTCCATTGCATTCGAGTTTATGAATTCTAAGAACCTTTGGGCTAGAGTGTTGGGGCTTGAGTAATGTTCCCAGTCTATGTTTGGGTAGTTGAAGTCTCCCAAAATGATGGTATTTGGAGAGACATTCATACTCTCCATTGTCTTCAGGAAGGCTGTGTGGGGTTCCTGAGTTTGAGAGGGTGGTCTGTAGCATGCTACAAACTGTAAGGCAGTTTTGCCTATGGTTAGTTGCACCTGGATAGTCTCCGATGCTTCGTGCGTTGCCACTAACCTGGAGGTGTGGGTATCTTTGATGAAAATGGATACTCCCCCTCCTTTTGTGGTTCTGTCCAAGTTTTGGGGCCGGAAAGCTGTCGATGTTCTCCATTTTAAGAAGTGCCTCGAGTGAGTGCATTTTGAGGTTTAGACTTCTAGCATTGAGTAGCATTACCCTCAGATTTTGCTTGCTTGTATCTGTTACGGTGGTGAATTTGTCATTTGAACCTTGCCTAAAAAAGGCACTATAGGGATGGCAAGAGCTTTAGCCAGTATCCGGAATCCTAAGGGCTACAGGTGCAAGCCATATCTGGCAAAGCATCATGGTCTGTCGATCATGTCGTCCCAGGCAGACAAATATGTGCCCTTATCTTGCTGCTGCGGTATGATACACATTACTAAATAACACATGCATTACCATTATAATTTACATAATCATCCCATGCTGTCATTACTGTATACATTGCTCCATATGGGCAGGAGTGCAACTCCTTTAAACTGTGTGTGTGTGTGTGTGTGTGTGTGTGTGTGTGTGTGTGTGTGTGTGTGTGTGTGTGTGTGTGTGTACTCCTATGCATGCAGTGCAGCATAATATTGCTATGTTTGATATACTCTGGCCCTGTATGTGACAGATATGACTGCTGAGGCTAGCATTATGCAAGTGGAACATGATTGCTCTGCTTGTGTTGTCCCTGTATATACTTAGGACGGATGACAGAAATTCACATACTGCATTATTTCCCCAGTCTTCTCACATAACACAGTGAGGACAATTAAGTGTGTTTGTTTACACATTAGCCATGTGTATGTATTGCACCCATTTATGTACTGGTTATTGTTGTCTTTTGTCTGCTCAACAACATGACATGTCCTTGATCTTGTAACTTATGTAACATTCTTGGATCATGCTGTCCCACTGGCACAATGCCCTTGTGTGTTGTATGTACTAGCAAATATTATGCCATGTTGATTTAGAGTACTGTAACTGGTACATATGAACATGTATCCTTCACACACAATGAGTTGACATTCGCTAGTCCCTTAACGAACCTACAAAGGTGACATATCTCTCAACCTGGAAACACCAAAAATCTGGACAAGGCACAGGAAAAATAGGTACAAATCTGTACACTGATTAACATAAAATGTGCATACATAATTCTGTAACCCCACCCACTCCAATGGAATTGTGGGATACCAACTTTCAAACACAAACTGAAGAAAAAACAACCAAAATATGGCACCAGAGTCCCCCTGCAGCCATTCCAATGTCCCATTGCCTGGCTATTTCACCCCATTTACCATAAACACTAATGTGTGCATACTGCTTTATGCCTACAATGATTATTTGGATTTTATTTTTATATTTTATAGCACAATGCACAAACACTAATAGACATCTGCTAAACAAAGCAATACTGTCTCACAATGAAAACAGACTTGCATTAAAACTTCTCTGCTTTTTAAAAATATTAGTACTATTAACTTAAGAAGCTGACATAATATAAGAATGTAAATTAGCAAGTGTTTCTAAAGTAAAAGAAGTCTATAACTCTTCTCTCATTATTTAAATGTATGCGCTCTCTCTCTGCACACATCAGTTGCTTTGTCAGGTGTCAGCTATGCTCTCTTCTGCCTCTTAAATAACCTCTTCTGATTCCAAAAACAGTTCTTGCTTTGATCAATGAATCAACCAAATATTAAAATTCACACTATTGCAGTCTGTGTTTCATTTCAGTCACATAACATCTCTTTACTTTTTGAGACCTGTTCTTTCCAATTAAAACTAAACACATTACAAATTTAAGATTCTTCAACTCATCTCTCTATCTTTCAAAATTTGCCCATTTTAAGACATACATTTCTCTCCTCCTGCCTAAGTATAAAAGCTCCTTAAAGCCAGCAATTATAAACATCTTCTGGGCTACCTTGCCTGGAACATGAATAAACATATCAGGCAGTATTTTTCTGTTTTTTTTTTTTTTTTTTTTTTTTTGTAAATCCACTCACAGTGCAAAAGAGCTAAGAATGTTGAGTTCACATCTTCTAGTTTCCCTTTAGCTTCAGAAACTTTGATGGTTGTTGGTGCAGTCATTGCAAGTCACGTATTAACAAAATACGACTGAAAATACAGTAACTCAGTGTGGTAAAGTTATATGTATACAGAGAGAGAGAGAGATCTATCTCAGAATATCCGGTAAGATTAACTAAAGTTATATTTCAGGACACATCTGTGTGATAAGAGAACTGGGTATTTATGACTGGTAATAAACTTCCATTTAGATGTAATGTCATAGAAGTTAGAAACACAGCACTATAACAGATAGGGCTGTTGCTTCAAACTATGACGGCAAGAAATTATACAACGATCACCAACTTCTAAACTATTTTGGTTAGATCCCCTACTTGAGAATAACTCCAGCTCTTGTTGTCTTTTTGTCAAATTAGACTTTACACTGCTTGAGCAAGTTCAGAGGGATTTACAAAATCAAGAAAAAACAGTTTGTCTCTTCCACTACGAATAAATGCTAGAAAAAAACAGCCCAACTCTTCCACCTTTAATTGTTTTGGGGCTGTTTTGTAACTGCATTTTCATTCTTTTTAGACTTTTTGTCACTAAATTGTAGTTCTGTTTGGAAATTTACAAAATGCATTTCAACTTGTACTGGTATGGCACATGGTGAAAGACTATTCTTTCTAAAGTTGTGTGGTATGTAATACAGAAATATTAGAAGTGAATTATGCCTAGCATGTAAAACACTTTATAATGAAACATTAAGAACTGTTTTGGGTATGCAATTAAACAGCTGTACCAAAACTCACAGACATGAAACTACTGTGCTCTGTATTTTTAACTTCAGGACAGACAGACAGAGTCTGATAGCAGACCATAGGCTCACTATATCCATTAAACAAGTATTAATATAACTCATAAGCTTCTTTGTATGCAAATATATTAATACCACTGTGTCAACCCCAAAAGCTGTATGCACCCTACTGAGTCTATACAACACTTGTACCTACTTTCAGCATGATATTTTCATAAACTGTACATACTTTCATTATGCCTGTCTATTTTTGTTTATTTTGTTTGATGAAACTAGCCTGATTCAGTGGGCCAGTTTCAGATTTTAATTTCTTACAGTATCAGAAAATACATTCACAAGATATAGTTTAAAAAATGATTTTACTCAAGACAGTTGTTGTTGTTTGTCTTTCGGCTTTTTCCCGGTAAGGGGTTGCCACAGCGGAACTCTGGTCCGCTAATGATAGGCAGTAGATTTTTACAAAATGCTGAGGTGCCAGCTCGACGCCCAACCTTCAACGAAGGCATGCCCATTTACCACGCATGTCTTTCGAATGCTACCCAACCGCGGGGAGGACATGCAGACTCCACACAGACAGCACTCCCAAGCTAAGCCGAGAATCGAATGGGAGAACCTCTTGCTGTGATGCAACAATGCTACTTCTGCACCATCACGGCATTTTTACTCAAGACAGTATGAAACATTATACATGGAATCACAGAAAAAAGGAGAGACAAAAACCATGATACAAGATTATTACTGTATTTTAAGCAGCACCAATGGTAGCTGGTGACTTCAAATCAAAGGGGGGGGTTGTAGGAGACAGGGGAATAGGTGGGGTGAATGGGAAGGGGTGTGACCAACTAGAGAGGGGAGGAGCTATGCTCAAAACCACAAAAACTGTAACTTTAATTAAATACGCTGCCCTGGGTGTCAAACCATCATTATGAGAGTCCAATCAAGACAAAATGAAGGTAGAAGAAAAAAATATTTCAATGCCTTGGCTGCATGACAGCTTACTTAATATCCAGATGGAAACAAAAAGGTTGTGAGGCATGAAAAAATAAATTACTTTTTAAATACATTACTGGAATGCCAGTCAAAATCAAGTACAAGAAAAACAGGCAGCACTCAACTCAAACCACTTCTCCTTGCACTGCAGTTCTAATTATAATTTATATTCAGTTTTATTAAAGTACCAAGTAACATGCTGAAAGTAGCAATCTCTGTGATATCCCCACTTATAAAAATGTTTCTTTTCCAAAAAAGACTTGCTGCCTGACAACTATCTACTTGTTTCATGGGGAAAACATGATCAAAGTAAAAACTGAAAAGCAAACAAGAAGCAAGCTCAAGATACATTGCTTAAAGGATTACTGTACAGGTAATGGACCACACATGATAGATTGGTATTCTGTTTGGTTTACAGGTAAAGCCTGCAAAGATGACTGCAAGTCTCCAACAAATATAATGAGCTTCTTAAAATAATGTAATCTTGTCCTTTATGACAAATACTGTCATATGCATTTCAATACCCAAAGCTTATACATTATCTAGTTATGTAAGTATTCTCTGCATGGCAACAACAGAAAGGCTTTCAATGTTGGCAATTCTTTAACAGTATGCTTATTAAAGTGTACTTGCATCTTACAATCTCAGACAAGCTTACCTGATGGTCATTAAAGCATTGCTACTTAAACACAGAGCAACAGGCACTTTCTGAGTAATAATAAGCATAAATCAACAGTATAAAAATATGACAGAAACCAGAACATTCTGCAACATCAAGGACAGAATAAAAGTACCACTTGTGTCTACCTTGGATGGGGGGGGGTACTCTGCACATTTACACTGCATAACTGCTCCTTGCCTTGCTTGGACACATCCAGAGTCACTACATGGGGGAGTGGGGTGCAACAAGCATGTTACAATTTGAAATGTCTCTGGCTGACTGTGATGGCCCTGACACATTTGTCATTCCTCTCAACCTCAGAACAAGAAATATGGACAGAGCCATACATAGAAGTGGGAAAAAGGCCCAAAAATAAGGACAATTTTTAAATATTGCTCTTATAAACTTAGAAAGATACTAGAATAGTAGGTCTTGCATTAGCATGAATTTTCTGAAAGATGCGAAATTTGAAACTCAAATGTCTGTCATTATTTTCTGACTTCAGTGTGAAAATGCCCCCAGGTGCTATGGTGGGTGTGTAGGAATGCCTCTGGGCTTGAACCCTGTACCTACTTGAAGGTGTTTTTGTAAAAATTCAGATTTTTACCTCATATTCGATCTGATCTGTTCCTCATAATATCTGTGGTTTGTAAATGTTGCAATGCTTGATATTTGATGGCGTACTAGTAACATTGTTGCCTCACAGCTGCAGGTGGGTTTGTTTCTCTTTTGTGGGGTTCCTCTTTTGTGGGGGTCTCCTTCTCCCTGTGTTTGTGTGCTTTGTTTGCTCCCTCTGATTTGTTCCAAGAAAACAAAATTCTTTCTGGGCCTCTGCTGAAATTGTTTATTTTGTTCCAAGTCAGACTGTCCTGATTAAAAAATGTTAAATAAAAATGTTTGCATTTCAGTTTCAGGCTTGTTTTCTTCTGTGAATTTATGTTTATGTATTTTTGATTCTGGTGGTGGTGGGTGTGTAGTGTTGCTGTGTTTTTGCCTTTGATGGTTTTGTTTGATTCTTCTCTGTAGCCCGTATTTTCCAGTGTGAATCTGTTTGCTCTGTGTCCATTGCTAAAAATTTTGCCTGTTTGCCCTTACAATTTTACAAAGGGCAAAAATTTTTTTTGTTCTAAAATTGAAAAATGTTTGTTCTGTTGTAATTTCAGACTTCAGGTTTTAATTCTTTTACTTCCCTTGTTGGTTTAATTCCTTGTATAATTGATGGTGCGGGTGGTGTCTTTAGCTTCTCTGGCTTATTTCTTTTGGTTTTTTGGCTTGGTCTGCATCTCCCATTTGTATTTGTGTGGATTTGCTCTTGTGCTGTGCTTGGTTACAAAGACGTTGCTGGTTTATTTCTTGGTTTCTGTCAAGGCATCTGAATTGTTTTTGTGTATTTGTGTGGTTTTGTTTGCATTTAAATGGTTTTCAGGTTTCTGTGTCTGCAGTATTGCAGATTTCTCTGTGCAGCTTTGTTGGTTTGACAGGCATTTGAATTTCAGACTTCAGGTTTCTGAATGTTTAATTCTTTGCAGATTTGATGGTGCAGTGGTAGTATTGTTGCCTCACAGCTATAGTTTTCTGGTTGATTCTTTGTTGGGGGGGCTTCTGTCTTCTGCATCTCTGCAGATTTGATGGTGCAGTGGTAGTATTGTTGCCTCCACCCTATAGGGTTTTCTGGTTTGATTCTTGGTGGCTTCTGTGTCTGTGTAGTCTGCATCTCCTCTCTGTGTGTGTGTGGCCTGGTGCCCCGCCTGCCATTTTTACAAAGAGTGTCTGCAGTATTAATCCCTGCGGCCTCTGCTGAAAATTTGTTTTGTTCTGTCCGCAGTAAAATTGCATTTGATTTGAATTTCAGATGTCATTCAGAATATTCTAGCACTAGTAATTTCTTTTTTTTTCTAAGGTTTTTTCTAAGTTTATTTTTTGAATTTTTCATTCTTGTCCCTACTTTTGGTTCCCATTTCCCCCATAGGTCTTTGTGCCCAGGTTTGGATGCTCTCTGATGCCTATATTTTAACTGAATGTTCTCTGTGTGGTAATCCTAAGTGTGCACTGAAGAATTGCTTTTTGCACTGTCCAGCATAATGGTGGACTGTAGAATTGTGTGGACTGTAGAATTCAGAATGGTGGACTGTAGAATTGTGCATATTTACTAATAATGAAGAAAACATGGAGGGTTTACAATTAAGAAATAACTGTAATAATCAAAAATATATTACTTGAAGAAATGCATGTAGATTCTTTTTTGTCAGCTGCTCAAGGTAGCAGTACTAATATTAAAGTGTCCTTCTTTGACTTGTCAGGTAGAAGCTGTATTGTTATTCTATTTTATATTTTTTTGATTTATTTTTGGTCCATTTTCATAAAATTGTGTTTTTTAAGCAAATTAGTGACAAATCACTAAAGAGGAAAATGACAGACATTTGAGTTTCAGATTTCTGACTTCAGTCTTTAATGATTTGCCACTAATTTGCCAAAAAAACATAATTTTATGAAAAATGGACCCAAAATGTAATGCAAAAATATAAAATAGCCACACAATACAGCTGGGAACCTGTCAAAGAAGGGACACTTTTTTAATATTAGTACTGCTAACTTGAGCAGCTGACAAAATAAAATAATCTACATGCATTTCTGAAATAAAAGTAATCTATAACTCTGATTATTACAGTTATTTCTTAATTGTAAGCCCTCCACGTTTTCTTCCAAAATTGCTATTTCACGGTGGGATTATTAGGGGAAGAGCAACATTTTGAGCCAAAATTGGGGACAGTTGAGAGGTTGGATATGCCTAATTCTATAAAGCAATTTATTTTCGCATACCTCTCAACCTGTTAATGCAGGAAATCTGGACAAGGCCAAATATACTGGGGGAACATATAAACAGTACTATAAATTGTTGTATAAACTGAGACAATTGATAGAATAACAGGTCTTGCTTTAGCATGCATTTCTCTGAAGATTATGAAGTCTGAAACTCAGTGTCTGTCATTATTTAGTGACTTAATTCCTAAATTATTTGCCAGAAAAACACACATTTTATGAGGAACAAACCAAAAATAAGAAGCAAAAATCTATTCATTCTGTGAAAATCTGGACAGTTGACAGTATAGTTCAGCTGGGGCTGTCTTTGAGTTTGCCACCCTTCCCCCTCACAAAAATCATGCTCGAATGGAGCCTCCCTCCTGCAGCCATTCCAGTGAACCATTACTTGGCTATTTCACCCCATTTACCATAAACACTAATGTGCATACTGCTTTACTTGTATGATGATTTGGACTTCATTTGAAAGTTTTATTTTGCATTTTACAGCACAAACACGAAGACAGCTGCTAAATAAAGCAATGCAATCTCACAATGAAAACAAACTTAGCATTAAAACTTCTTTGCCCTTGAAACTCACATTCATTGAAACAGCATTGAAGCCCACATTCAAAGAAAATACATTTTGCCAGTGGCAGATAAAGATTAACTTTGGGCTGTTTTCAAATCATAGGCCTCTTGCACATGAAATACACATGGTCTTTGATACACCTTCCTGATTGTATTACATTATATTCCTTGTACGATATAGTACAGTTGTTAGAGGGTGTTTTAAATTTGTTTTGAACATTTTTCCAGTAAACCATGAAACAAAATGCATGCACCAATATTGACAAAATTGCCCAATTCAGAACATTTTTCCAGTAAACAATGAAACAAAATGCATGCACCAATAACAACAAAACTGTCCAATTCAGAACATTTCTATCATAAAAGTCTACTCAAACTTCTACAGTCCACCAGTATCAGTAAATATGCACAATCTCTGAAGAAGTAAAAGTCATTTAAATAATTCTACATTAAAGAAATCTGTAACTAATGAAGAGGTTGCTGCTAGCAACCAACTTTATATTTCTTTGTTTCATCTACAAATAAAGTGCCTTTTGCCTTTGAGGAATAAATTGCCTAAGCTGCATTAAAAAAATGATAAGCTAGTAATATTGCAATAGGGAATGTATGGCAAACTGATAACAGGTTCATAGTTACTAGATATCTTCACCAAAAAGGACTGCAACATCCACCCCCTTTACAATACAGTACAGTATCAGCAATGCATTTACTTACTGTGGGAGTAGAACCCACAGCCTTCTGCATCAAAAGCAAGTACATTACCTATTATGCTATTAACAACGCAAGCAGACTTGCCCTAAGCAGCACTAAACTTTTGTTCCCCTGCAGCTCTCAGCTTCTTTTAAAATTTACTTGACACTCAGCTGCATCTCTGAACTTTGCAGCACAAGAAATATGGAAAAATCCAAAATTTAGTGGAGGGGGGGGGGCAAAAGACCAAAAAACAGGGACACATTTTAAACATTGCTTGTATAATGTTGGAAAGTTGTTAAAATAAAATGCTGGGTTACCACCATACATTTCACTGCCAAGTATTGAACCCAGCACCCTGTGCAAAACAGTAAGAGCAACATACCATTATGCCAAATCATCTGTTTTATGGAAGAAAGGAAGACTGAAACTAAAATGGCTTCCATTTAGTGAATTCAGTTCTCACCATAACTGTCAACATCTTAGCACAAAACACCTGAACAAAGCCAATAATGGGGGAATACAGCCCCCAAACATATTCAGTGAGTTCAGTTATCAGCATAGCTCTCAACCTTGGCACAAAAAACCTGGACGAAGCCAATAATAGGGGAATACAGTCCAAAAAATAGGGAATATATAAATTGAGGACACCAGAGCAAACCCACACAAACACGGGGAGGACATGCAGACTCCACCCCAACCAAAAATCAAGCCAGATAACCTGCAGCTGTCAGGCAACAATGCTACCACTGCACCACTGCACTACTGGCTGTGTTAAGTAACAAAAATATAGAAACCACAGATTTTATGAGGAACAGAACAGATATGAGGCAAAAATCTGCAAATGTTTTACAAATGGTGGTAGGTAGGGAATTCAGGCTCTTGCCACTTGGTACCCAAGGTACAGTGTTCAAGCCTTATTCTCTACCCACCACCATGTAGCAACACTTACACACACACCCACCCTACCTCCCTCCAGCAGATCCGATCCTCCATGGCAGCTGTCCTCTGTAGCAGCTGAAATCTGTTCCTGCAAGCAGCCTGATCCTCCATGGCCAGCTATGTCCTTCATAGCAGCCCACTCAGGCTGCTCTGGATTTCCCTGGGAGACATGAGTAGGCTGGAGCCTGCGGATGATGCAGTCCAGTTGTCTTCTGGTCTGTGCAGTCATCACCGTATAGACGTCTGGGCTGGCAGGGCGGAGTTCCCTTCCTTCTCTATCCGAACTGCCTAAGAGTGCAGCCTGGAGTGTAGGAACTAAGCATGCGTGCGTGGAGTTCTGGACTGCCTAATACAGCAGTCAGGAACTAAGCACGCACGCGTGGAGTCCCGTTCCGGGACTCGTGAATTTTTTTTATTTTTTATTTTCTACAGTGGTACAATTTATTTGACAGTGCGTACAATTTATTTTGACAGGTGGGGTGGGGCTGAAGTCCTGCAGTCCTATAACATGAGCCACCCCTGAGCAGCACACATAACATCAATCCAGGCCTGGGCAACAGCAGCTGTCCAGGCTGACAAGGTAATGCTAGTGGTGCTGAATGATACTGATAAACTGACTGCTAACTTTACTCCTGTCTTGTTTCCATTAGGTCTTCATAATCCTGTTCCTACAGACAGCAAACCCGTACTCTCACTGGTGGACATTGTCATACACACACACACACACACACACACCAGACAGTTCTCCATTCAGATACCTTACCTGCTCGTTTCCTGAAGCAGTAGTCATTAGTCCTTCCCTTCCCGCTCACACAAGCTCTGCATCAGCAGTAGTACCCAGAAGATAATGCAAGTCCTTCCCGCTCGCACAAGCTGTGCAGTAGTAGTACCCCGAAGCAAGTCCTTCCCACTCGCGCATCCATTCAACCAGCCAGCCGGAAATGCGTGCACGTGAGCCCTTGAGCTCAATTCCGACTGGGTGATGGAGCTGATGTCATTGCACACATGATAATGTCAGCTCAAAATGCGGAAAAACAAAAAAGTTTAAAAAAAGCTGGGAAAATCAGAAAGGAAGGGGTACCATTCTGGAATCATGGCACCCCATTATTTGATCCCAAAACTCGGTAAAAAACGAGTAATTCAATATGGTTGGGAGGTATGAAAGGTGATGTTCTGTTTAGCATCATTCATGACCCACTTTTTTGTCCATGTCTTGCTTGTGTCAATAGCAGATCTTTTTAATAATAGCTTATATTAGGACATGTATACATGGATTTGCATACATGTCCATGTATATGCATTTGCAGCACACACACACACACACACACACACACACACACACACACATATATATATATATATATATATATATATACTGATTTACATGGATATACATATGTATGGCTATAATATGATTGACACATGACCCCTCCTGTAATATGTGACTGGTTACATCCACATATTCCAATTTTCTGTGCTGTATTTACGTACACAGGACTGTCCTTTAATAAGTCCTACACATGTACTGTGATATTTATATCAGTAACAGCAACTGCGCCACTTGCTATATTATGTTTGTGTGGCAGTGAAACTAAAACATACTATTGTTGTGTTCCCATGTCATTTTCTATTTAACTGTTGCACATTACTTCATTGTTTGTGTCATTTGTACACAGACATGTTTATAGCCATTCCCAATGCACTATGCATATGTATCAGAATTTGGCCATTTGTTTCAATGTACCTTGTGAGGACTTGCACTCTGTCTTGTGTTTTGGACACATGCATGTCCACTGTGTCTCCTTAGCTAAGGTTATCCTGCTTTATTCTGTGCCTACTTTCTCTTGCTAGCATTTCCTCACTAATGTGGGCCTGTGTTGTCCATCTCCCTACCCCCTTACAGCTTTGGACTACATGCTTCACATATACATGGCATATGTTATGTGTATGTTTACCTATCTTTATGGTATCATCATCATAATATAGGTGTACTGGTGAAATATTACCTTGTGCCACCATGTTGGGTATCATACATGTGCAAAGGATATGCACACAAGGGGGTGATGATTGAGTAGATTCCATCAGTGTTTATGCTGTACTGACGTGTTGTGCATTACACAGGGATATATATGCTTCCTACCTATGTACAGGCTTGCATTCCTTAACTTTCATTAATTATATATTTATCACCATTTACTTAATATTCACTGTCGTTGGTATGGGTATATGTGACCAACCTTTTTTCTGTTTGGATGATGTTATATCATTGCATGTCACAGATATATGTTGTATACTTGACAACCCATTTGTGTTGCCTCTGGCATGACATATGTCTTTGATATATGGATCCCATTTCTCCTGTGTTTGTGATGTGTATACTTATTTGTTTGTTACACAGCCACAATAATGTTTTGCTGTGGTACTGCTGTTTGGCACTATGTTTGGTTGTTTGCTTTTTGCAGGGTTGGATGTTCTAATCTGCTCTCCATTTATCTGCTCCTGTATTTCCTTGCCTCTGTTTTCTCACACTTTCACTGCTGACAGCCTGGTTGGTAATTATATTTGATATCCATTGTGTACAGCAATGACAGCTCTCCCCATTTAGTGTTCTCCAACACACACCTACCATCAGTCATACTCATTCTGGTATGAGTGTCCCACAGTTTGCAGCATCTCAGCAATGATGTGTGCATTGGTACATATGTATTTTTGTATTGCTCCATGGCTGATATGCATCCCTACCCTGTCTGCAAATTTTCCTTCACTTATGCTGTGTAGTATGTAGGTGTGCTGTCTATGTACATTACCTATCCTTTATGTGAATGTATGACCTTTGTCACATATTGTGGTATTTATTATATCTTTGTATCTACTCTTTTGCTCATCTCCTCTTTCTGTGTCTTTTCCATTCCTTCTATTCTTGATAAAACAAAAAATGGGACCTATTCCCACAAAAAATGCCCAAGACTCTCTATCGCTCCTTCTGAACCTCCTATTCCATCATGCCTCTTGTGCATCCCTCTTTTTCACCCTCACCCTACATCTGCTTTTTATTCACCCTATTTCCTTGGGTGTACATGTCACTCCTATTTCCTTGGGTGTATATGTCACTCGTGTTCCCTGAAAGTGTCCTTCACCCATATTGTTAGCTAATATTAGCCAAGATGATGTAGCTGTGAGTACCTTTAACCTTACTTTAATATTTTTTATTAGAACATTTTCAGATTACATCAGATTCTGCAGAGTGTGAGGGGTATATTTATATATGTCAGCCTACATATTACTACGATATCTGTAATCGTATGCAGATATTTGCCACTTTTCTGACATGACAGCTGATGCACTTTTGTCTTCATTTGGTACTTTCCACCTATTACTGAAAGTTCCATTGGGCTTGTTTACCATCTATATTTGCATTTGTAATGTACATATGTATCTTACTTTTTGAGCAAGTTTTCTTACAACTTTAGCATGACTGATTGTGGTTGTGCTGACTTCTTATGTCTGATTTGCGCTGATGCATTCTCCATAGACTGAGGCATATTTGCATATTACTTGGTTACCCACAATTCTTAGGCAGTACTAGGAGCAATCCAGCAGATTTCACAAACTTTATGGAATCTGACGCATAGAAATAGTCCAAATAAGGAAAGAAATTAGTTTATACAATTGAAAAGTAAAGACAAATGACTATATATATAAATATAGATATCTCTATCTCTCTCTATCTATATTATGTATTACAATGGTAGTGAAAATTATTTGATAAAACATAGAATGAAAAAGGCAGTATAATAATAATAATAATAAATGCAGTCTTAATTTCTAATGACTTAATACAAGCAGCATTACAAAACCAAATGTGGATTTATGACAAGTAATGAAAGAAAAATGCTTAAGAATCTACAGCTGAGCTGCCTGCCGCTGTCACCTGATAAGGATTAAATCTACTTCCTTCCCACTAAGGTGAATTGTAACATAATGAAACAGCATCAAAGTAAATGACGTGACTCTAACATAATGAAACAGTATCATAGTAACATAATGTACCAGACTGCACAGCAAATTCAAAGTAGACATCAACAGCAGTAATAGGTTTCTCAGTTTTCAGCTTTTGTAGGAATCCAATATCACTGCAGAGTATAATATGAAGTGTAGACAGTAAGACAAAAGGGTTAATGCTTGTAGTCAGACTTAGTTATAAGTGCTCAAGCATCTCAGGGTTTAGGGAATGTTCTGATGACCCTCAAGGGGGGTGACCTAGTATCTACTCCATCTTCCCTGCAGACAGAGCCACAATTAAACTCGGAAATGCATTTTTAATATAACATTCGCCTCAACTCCCTACCGAGCTATTAAAGTCAATATTGTAGAGTTAAGTACAGAAGCAGTAGCCGGGTAATAAGTTGAAGATGCTGTTGCCATCATCCATTTATGCCAGATGAGGACTTTTTATTATTTATTAACGATTCAGCATCAGATTTTCTAGGTTTAATATTGCCTTTACATTAAAGACTGCACTGAGGATTGAAACAGCATTTCCAGGACAGTAGGGAAGCAGGTCAGGAATTTGCAGTGTTATTCAGTATGACAATACCAAAATATCATACTGTATTCAGGTTCTCAGACATACCATCATTACACAAGAAATGCTGAGGTATGTATACTAACCCAAGAATAGAGCTTATGCTTCAGTCCTACATAGTTACTGGCCAAGGAATATAGGGAAAAGCATTCTGAAGGTCTTTCTTCCTATCAAAAATGTTGTTTTGATAATTAACAATAAAAACAGAAAACATATAAAAGTATGCAGCTGTATATAGCATCTTTCAACGTATGTCCCCTTATTCTTAAGATATACAAGACAGAAAATGAAATTAATATTAACAGAGAGAGGTACACAGAAGGAGAGCTACTATCATTGGCTCTACATGTGGACTTGTAAAAACATAATACCAACTTACATAGAAACTGTAAATCATTTAAGAATAGTGATATCGAAACACAGAACCAGGCAGGTAAAATCTTGGACTATATACTGACATGCAGTAGATAGAGAGATAGATAGATAGATAGATAGATAGATAGATAGATAGATAGATAGATAGATAGATAGATAGATAAGATATTGTTTGTTTATAGATATTAAACAGACAGAAAAAAAGTAACAAACAGAGCAGACAAAGAAAGGTAGACAGACAGAAAGCCACCCTATTCACAGTACATTAACCAAAGAGATAAGCACTTAGACACAAGCTGTAAAGCAGATGTTATCTACAGATACTTGGGGGTGTGGGCCTGCTCAGTCTGGTATTTCTCAATGCCTTTATCAATACCTGTACTCCAATAACTTGTATCCTACTATTTTTTAAGAAAACTTCTCCTGTTTCACCCCCATGATGCATTAAACTTTGCAAGTGTTTTTTAGACTCATCAGTCCTCAGAAAAGCTTTTTCAGGTGTCTCTCCATTTTATATTTATTTATTTATGTTAATTTGCATTTGTTAACAGGAGTGCTGGTCCAGCTGGGCCATTTTCAAGCAGAGCTGGAGAGCAGATAGAATACATTGTAGAAGCGTATAGTACAGACGTATATTGATCAAAGTCCCTCACAGTTTGTGAAAAATATAATGCCCGTAACAAGTTCTTTGTATCTTTCTTAAAATTGTGTTTTCTTCACCTTTTTCTCCTCCTTCTCCATTTTTCTTCTGAAAAAAGTTGCTTTTCTGGGCATCTCTTTCTACCCTGCACTGAAATCATTACCATTTACCAATTCTATTGCTTCATCTCAACCTAAAACAGTCTCGCACTACCAAGGACTGATTTTCTCTCTGCTATCTAATGTACTATACTTTCCATAATCTAATTTTCTTGTACTCTCTCCATACAAAATGGTCCACCTAACCTGCAAAGGGCTAATAGCTACTTGTTTAATGTTTACTTACAAAGACCTTATTTGACAAATATGTATTTTTCTGCAAATGTTCATTTACCCAACCAAAAGGGCTAGTAACCTTCTGTTTAAATGTTAACTCACTAAAAGCTTATTACATAATCTATTATATTTCTGTAAATGTTTTAATTGTTCTGTACAAATCTTTGTTATTCTTTTGTAACAGTAATATGTAACTTGCAATATTTGGAGCTTTTCTCCCTGGGCCTCAACTTAAAACAGGCTCTTTATGGCCCAGTGGACTTCCCCGGTCATCAAACTCAAATTAATAAATAAATAAATAAATAAATAAATAAATAAATAAATATTTTTTTATTCTTGTGAGGCAGTTGGATATTATTAATGCTGCATTGCCTTTCCATGCTCTTCTTTAGGACAGACATAAAATATACTTAAACCTCTTCCACTGGCTTCTGGTGTAAGCCTTGTACCATGTTGGGTGTTAATCTACAGTTTGCCTCCATCCTTGCTGTCTTTGGAGTGAGTACTCTTCATTACTGTACACTGTGTCCTTAACTAATGTTTGCAGACTGTATATATACTGCAGGAATAACAATAGTCTTTTGCTAAAAATGTTTTACTAATATTTCCATTATCCCTTAGTTCCCCTTAGAAGCAGCTCAGCCTGACTGCTTACTTTTGATCACTCTAATATATCAACCTTCACAATAATTTGTATTTTCATTGTTTTACCAGACCCCCATTTTGTGCACATCCACTGGCATTTACTCCCAGATGCATGAATCTGATTATTTTTCCATTACATCTGTGTTGTTATTTCTGTCATATTTTTTTTTTTACTTTACAACGTTTCTCATATAACCCGTTGTACATAATTTTTAATATCATCACTAAACTTCACCCTTCTGCTGATATACATTATGAATGAAAAATTCATTACAGAGAAACAACACAACTCTTGATCCTGCTTCATACTACTGCTAATCACCCAGACACTATTCATATATATGTTACATGCACAGAGCTTCAAAATGTACACTCTTCATATATATATATATATATATATATGTGTTACATGCACAGAGCTTTGAAATGTACACTATTCATATATATGTTACATGCACAGAGCTAGCTTTGAAATGTACACTATTCATATATATGTTACATGCACAGAGCTTCGAAATGTACATTATTCATATATATGTTACATGCACAGAGCTTTGAAATGTACACTATTTATATATATGTTACATGCACAGAGCTTTGAAATGTACACTATTCCTATATATGTCACATGCACAGAGCTTCGAAATGTACACTATTCATATATATGTTACATGCACAGAACTTCAGAATGTACACTATTCATACACACGCACACATACATATATATATATATATATATATATATATATATATATATATATATATATATATATATATATTACATGCACAGAGCTTCAAAATGTACACTATTCATATATATATGTTACATGCACAGATCTTCAAAATGTACACTATTCATATATATGTTACATGCACAGAGCTTTGAAATGTACACTATTCATATATATGTTATATGCACAGAGCTTTAAAATGTACACTATTCATATATATGTTACATGCACAGAGCTTCGGAATGTACACTATTCATATATAAGTTACATGCACAGAGCTTCAGAATGTACACTATTCATATATATGTTACATGCATATATACAAGAGCAAGCCTAATAGTTCAAAATGTTTATTATCATGCCTTATCACATCACAGCTATTTTGCATCTATATTAAGCTGTTTCTTCAAATAACTGATATTGGTTGATGTTTCTAGAGTGCTACTTCTCTCTCACTGAGTCATTGAAGTCATTTAAAACAATTACTAACAGCATTAATCTAAGTTCCTCATCAGTCAGACCACATTTATGTGTATTTGTTTGTTTTAAGTATTTGTTTAGCTGTCTGTATATTTATTCCTTTAATAAATTCAATAACAAAACACAGAATGGAATTCTCACCTAGTATCTTATTTATTCCATTGGTAATTAAATTGCTGAATTATTCATTCATTTTCAACCACAACCCAAAACAAACATAGTAAAGAATATGAAAAGACATAGCAAACAATATGAATGGAATTACATGCATATTTAGCAATGTTACGATCAGGCCTTTTTAAAAGCAGTCTCTTAGGTCTAGTTTGAACTGATGCTCATCCTTAGAGTTAGATCTAAGAAGAAGCTCATACCATTATGATTACTTTGAACGATGTAAGGTCTTAAAAGCTGAAAGGCTGAATAAGAACACAGGAGCAATGCTAGACAACTGATCACAGTGACCATTAGATACTTAGCCATATACATCTGTCAAGGACATCACAGCCTCTTGAGGGTAGTTTTTAAATGTGCTCCAATGCATTGATATCAGCAAAGTTTAGGAAATGCTGATCATATCCATTTTTTGAGGTGCAAGTGTGTCAGTCAATGCTTAGGTAGTTGAAGTCCCCTAGTAAGAAGATATTCGGTTTGATATTTAATCCTCAGTGGTATTGAGGTAATTTCCATGATCTTTGGTGAATGTTGATGGGAATCTGTACCTAGCAGTGAAGTAAAAGCTTAATTTTTAAGGATGATTTGGATCTCCTGGAGCTCAAAGTCTGGGATATAGGTAATTTGACATGAGGTGATGGTGTTCCTGACAAATGCAGATAGTAACCTGCAGTTATACATGATAAATGCTAAACACTGGCATACATATATATTTGCACTGAAATCATGTCTGAGTAGCTACACAGATCTCATTGTCTTTAAGATGCAGGAAGAGATTATGTTTTGACATCCATCTGTACAGACTCCTGCCACTGTGATGGTTGAATCTGGTTGCAGCTTGCTATGTTGGAATGTCCAGTTGAAAGATGCTGCCTAAAAAGGCACTATGGGGCAACAAAGGCTTTAGCCAGTATGAAGAATCCCTGGTATGAGAGATATAAGCCATCCAAGGATGACACATACTAGATCCCCTTAAATGACACCAACTACTTAGGCAATTGTTAAAGTCAGTTATCTTGTCTTTGTATCTAGGCACCATTCTTGCTGAAGGCAAGATATAACTCAAGGCCAGTGTCTTTCCTGCCTTAAACACACCCATAGCAAGTTCCATCATGTCGCTCTACATGTCCCTATGGGTGGAGTGCCTCAGGTCATTCAGTCTCACATGGGACACCATTAGATCATAGTCATACTTCTCTAGTTTAAGGACCTTAGGGCCCTTGTGACATCACTGATCTTAGCATTGTACAACTAGCTTTCAATCACCCTAGTCTTGTCTAGTCTGGAGAATATGGAGTTTGCATGCCTAACTAGGCAGTCACATTTGACAAAGAAGTTTCCCTGCATGGAAGCAGGCTTTGGTTTACTTTCCTGGTGACTTTTGGGTGGTCCATGTGAAGTTGTAGCATGTGGTTATGAGAAGGAGTAGATGTTGCCTTGTGAGTTGGGGACTGATATCATTTAGAGCATGTTCTGGGAGACTTTGCCATTTTTTTCTTTGTAGTCTCAACTTGTTATGGGCTTAGTGGTATGTTGTGATTAATGTAGTGTTGTGGATGTATGATGCTTGCCTATAGGGAGCTGATGTGAAAGGTGTGCCTCCTTATTCTTAAATATCTACATCTCTTGCAGGTTGTACTATCAATTGGTAGATGCAGTGAAGCATAAGTAAGCCTAAGATAGTTGCTACACTGTCTGAGAAAACCTAACAAAATCAGGCCCCAGATGGGGTGAGAACAGACTGTTGAGCCATGTTGTCAGAGAGTAGGGGAATAGGGCTGATCATAGTTCTCTATTGAAGATACTTAAGATTTAATGATGAAGTTTGTAGGGTGATACTCTGAATTTAGGTAAGACAGTGGCTAATACATCAGTACTCAGTTAAAAAAATAGAACTGGATCTGCCTATAATGATAAACAGTGGTGATTTGCATACTGGCTGTGACAAGGCTACTACTGGTACTGGTCTCACCACAAATACGCTTCAGCTAGGAATCAATGTCCTTTTGCTCCTTCTCTAACCAGAAACAAAACAGTAGTACTAATCCCAAGCTGGTTCCTGAGAACTAATGACAGGTTCTTTGGTGATAAATAGTTTTTTCGCAACTGTTGCAGGAGTCTGTAGGTTGTTGTAATCTCTACCTTCTCCTGGTAGATGCCGGGGACAGTACATTCAATAGCTCTGTACAGGAGAGATAAGCTGCACAATGGCCATTCAGGGAAGATGCCTACACATCGCCCATTCAGAGACAGCCAGGAATCAATGTCCCTGTGTTCATGTGTCAGCAGGATCAAAGCAATAGCACTAGTCATTAGCTGGCTCTTAAGGAGCACTTTTTAGGCTTTTTGATGATTGTTAGTCCCTAGGAAGGCTGGACAATAATATCCCTTTGTTCATTCTCTCACAGGAGTAAAACAGAAGTACTTATTCCAAACTGATTCCTGAGAAATGGTTTGTAGGCTACCAGTGGTTGGTAGTCTTGCCCCGATGTTTGTGATTTAGAAAGTAATATGGGAGACAATGGGTTAATATTATAAGTATTGCAAGTGTGGACCAATTAGTGGGAATCTATAAAGAAAGAGTAACAGATGTTTTAACAGTCTAAGGGGAGGGCCTTATCAGTTTCAACTAATAGTGCTTATTGTATGAGCAGATAGTATAAAAAGGGTCAGAAAAAACAGGAAAGGACCACCACGAACTGAAACATAAGCAAGGTTTATTCCAAGGACATAAAATAAGCGCTTTTACATGCTACCAAGGCACGCTTCATCAGATTTCAACAAACTGGTTAAACTCAAAGATATATACATATATATATATATATATATATATATATATATATATATATATATATATTCATTCCATCTGATTCAATTAACACACATCATATCAATCAATCAATCAATCAAATAAAATTAACTCATTGTTATACTTCAGTAGCTAGTTTTCATGGCTGCATTATACAATATATTAAAACCTTATTCACAACTATACAGCTAGTATTAAACCTATTCTTGCTGCATGTAGATAGGCAGATAGTTTAACAGGAATACTCAATTTATGCGAATTGTTGTTGTATATATGGTAGTAATATCTATTGTATTATTATAGATTAACTTCAATTGCAATTTTATTTATGGTGATATTTCATTTAATATTATATATTATGGTTACATTTGATTTATTACTTATTTATTTATATGCTTATTTATTTATTCTGTACATGCACATATATGTATATTTTTATTTATTCCTGTTTTTACTTGATTAGAATGAATTTGTTATATGATATCCCTATATGGATTTACGAGTATTGGGAAAGCTGTATAGTTGTGAATAAGGTTTTAATATATTGAATAATGCAGCCATGAAAACTAGCGACTGAAGTATAACAATGAGTTAATTTTATTTGATTGATTGATTGATTGATTGATTGATTGATTGATATGATGTGTGTTAATTGAATCAGATGGAATGAATATATAGTAGTCATCTCACATAACCTGCACTCAGTTTATTTGTATATGGGCATAGCCGTTCTCTGTGCAGATAACTGTGTTGCAATTGTGAACCTTGGGACTACAAATACCATTCTAAGTCTAACTGATATGTGAGAGGAAATGAGAAGAATAATTTATTATTTAAGGTAAACAGAACAAGAAAAGGTTTTAATCTTTTGGAGTTGCCACTGATCTTTAATTGCTTCCGTTGTGTCACTCTTGAATGGCCTGCCCTGACTGTACATTTGAATTTAGAAGCCCTTTTTATACTATAATAATAAATGAAGGTATCGCTGTCGTCCAAAGGTCCAACTCCAGAAATAAAAAAACAAGTATCAGAAAAAACAGGAAAGGACCATCACGAACTGAAACATAAGCAAGGTTTATTCCAAGGACATAAAATAAGAGCTTTCACATGCTACCAAGGCACGCTTCATCAGATTTCAACAAACTGGTTAAACTCCAAAATATATATATATATATATATATATATATATATATATATATATATATATATATATATATATATAGTCCCAAGGTTCACAATTGCAACACAGTTATCTGCACAGAGAACGGCTATGCCCATATACAAATAAACTGAGTGCAGGTTATGTGAGATGACTACAGCAGTGCGAAAGCCTGTGTGAAGTAACACCAACTTTCTATAGCTACTTAAAATCTGAAAAATATTGTTTTTATTATATGGGAATTATTCCATTGATATTTAATTTATTTATTTATTGCATTTGCTTTCCAAGATAGTCTGAATGGGCAGAAAGCTACTTTTTTCAGTGGAGGCCTGGGGAGAAAAGCTCAAGAAAAATTCCAGCATTACATAAAGAACATAGTAAACAGAGATATGCAAGTAATCAACACATATACAGAATTTAAACACAGATCATTAATTAATAGCAGCATTATTTAATTGGCTCTGAAACATTTTCCAGGGAGAAAAATTCCAGAAAAAACATTACATAATTAATATAGTAAACAGAGATATACAAGTAATAAACAGAGGTACAGAAGGTACCAACAAATATACAACATTTAAACAGAGTATCATTCATTATTAGAAGCAGCATCTAAAGTGCTGTGGAACATAGTTAATATTTAAAGTGTTGTTTTGATTTTGGAAATTTTTGGGAGTTGTGGGTGAGCAGAGTAGTGAGCAAGCCTGCTTGAAGTAAGAGCAGGCACTTAAGGCAAGCGGTGCTCAGTGCAGCTATTCATTATGAGTTAAAAAAATATCAATGTTTTTTATGTATTGTCTCTGGGGTGCCCTTGTTTAGACACCATGATTGGTTCATTGAAAGGTATGAAAGGGGAAGTTAGAAAATATGGAAAATAGTGAGACATAGTATAAGGGACATTAAGAAGAAAGACATCAAGAAAGTAATACTTGAGGGGGTGGGACAGGATGGGTGGTATATTTTTTGTGTGGGATAGATGCCCTCATTTATAATTTTGTATATGAGAGGGATGTTTGGCAAGGGTAGATGGTATAGAAGAGAGGGTTATGGAAGGACAGAGATCAAGAGGAGCTGAAGTCAAGCTCGCCCTTGTCCAGAGGACCCCAAATGTTTCCACTGCATGTTGGTTGTGCACTGAAACCTTGATATTGAAGGGGCAGAGGCCTCTGGTGGTACAGTGAGCAAAGCCAACTAGGGCAGTAAGACTTGCATCCACTATAAAAGGTCCTGCATAAACCAAAGGTGCCTCACCTCTGCCCACTGTCCCACATTCTTGACCAGGACCCAAAGGTCAGAATTTCCATGGCTTTCCAGGCTATGCCATGTCATGGTACCTCCAAGAATGGAGCTACTGCTGTGATTCTGTGAGGATGTCTGTGGTATGTGGAATGTGATCTGGAACATTCCCTAACCTTGGAGAAATGTGATTGTGTTGATACTAGGATCTCCGAACTTGTGGAAAAGGGAACATAGCTGAGAGAGAAAGGAAAAAAGAAATTCAAAGTAATGCATAATTAAAATAAAAAAAGAGAGCAAGAGAAGGAGAGTAAAGAGACACAGTACATTCATTCAAATGTAGATGTCCATCATTGCATACTGTATTGACAATGCTTACTAAGCATCTAATATAGTGGTATAACATATAACATGGTGATACATTTTACACTAAGGAAATAGTGAGCAACATAGTACTGAAACAGATTGTTACAGAAAGCTTATTGATAGTATAGTATTTCTGCAATTATGTTTTCATTATTACTTATATCGGAATGGTTACTTAAAAATAAAGACTACTTTCAGTTTATATTCCCCGGAATGCTTTGGTTAATCATAAATATTGATATTATAAGCATAAATGATGCTTGCATACATGCAAGTACCCTCTGTAAGCCTACCCAGCCTTGTCTAGGCCAGACTTGTGCTATCATTGATCTCTACTTCAGCTAGAGAGAGAAAAAAAGAAAAAAAGGGATGCATGCTTGTTTACCCATCATGCAATGCGTATGTATGCATATCAGTCAGATGTGATATAGTTAGTAAACAACACAGTAGGCCTTTATATACTAGTTAAATATTCCAAATAAGGGGGAAAGGACTTATTTTTATTCTGTGATCATTTTTTACTTCTTACTTCTTTTTAACTTTGTTTACTGCGAGTAAAAGCAAAAGGAGGTCAGTACTTCTGCTTTGATAGATTTGTTCTTGCTCCAATTTGTCTGGATGGTGGTGAGGTACATCTTACAACTTTTGCATTGGTATTTTTTTGTCTGTTTGTTTTGCTTTTGATTTGCATTGGTATGTTTTTTTTTTTTTTTTTTTTTTTTTGCTTTTGAGTGTCTGCTTTGCAGTATGCCTTGCATAGTTTAACCATGTTTTCCCAAATATAAACAAAGTAATTTTAAAGAAGATACTTAGATACTTCTTAATTTATGGGAAAAAATGAACACTGTACCCTACATAAAAATGAATGCAGGTCATTAAATTGCTAGCTTGCCCTCCCACCCCAACTCTACCTACATTGTGTTTTCTAACTCTGGTCAACCATCTATAAGTGCAATGAGTATTATGAAAATTATGGCTGTCTTCCAAAATTGGCACATTATCAAAAGATTTTTAACTGATACTGTTCAATGTATTTTTAAAGGATTTACGTATGTCATAAAAATAATTATTTTGTTAATAATTACTACATAATTTTTAAGTCTGTATGTATGAATGCATATAGAAACATATATTTATATATATATATGTTTGTGTGTGTGTGTGTGTGTGTGTGTGTGTGTGTGTGTGTGTGTGTGTGTGTGTGTGTGTGTGTATATATATATATATATATATATATATATATATATATATATATGTGTGTGTGTGTGTGTGTGTAAGGTCTATATTGAAACGTTGAAGAATTACATTTCAATGCAGTGAGTTGAATTAGCAAATGGATCACAACAACAGCAAAAAAAGATTAAAACAATATTTTTCCAATGAGACAAGCCCCCTGCATCCCCCACATCCCCGCTAATTGTATATACCAACTCTGAGATCACATAACAGTATAGAATAAGGAACAACTCCACACCCCACTGTTAGCAATCACACACAAACTGCCAAAAAGAAACCCAAATTTCACACACACAAGCAGACAGGCTTACACACGTTAACACAAATGGATCCATTCATACACACATGCATACATTCACATGCACATACACATAAAACAGTTACAAACACACACACAAACAATCCATTTTAACTTTGTAAGTACAAACAAGTTTTATGTAAGAAATCAACAAATTAATTGTACTCTAGATATATATTTTTATATACATATAGTGTAGATATACATTATAGATAATAGATATATGTATATGTATGTGTATATATATATATATATATATGTATATGTATGTGTATGTATATATATATATATATATATATATATATATATATATATATATATATATGTATGTAGGTATATGGGTGGCCTGTGTTTAATCTAAAATGTCCTTGGTTGACATCCGTTTAATTGACCAAATTTGGTCGACTAAGCAGATGGTCAAAAGGTGTGTAAGAGCGCACAATTCATGGGGTAAGGGAATATGCTCCTTCCTCGACAGAGTGTACTCTTGAAGTTAATATATATAAATAATAGGGAATGTGGGTGGTGCAGGGGCCTTTTCCTGCAAAAAATTATGATTTTTTTTTGTTTTGTTTTTATTCATAGTTTAATGATTGCATGTGCCATGGTTCTTTCTTGGTAAATGTATGCTAGCATACCAACTTTTGTTTAGTTGATCTTTTGCAGCCAATGTAGGAGTTACTCAACAAATGGAAGTATACCTGTGTGTGTATATATATATATATATATATATATATATATATATATATATATATATATATATATATGGGTTTCTATGAGTACAACGAAAACGCATTATGTCGAATGCGTTTTCATCGACACATGTAGAGCAAACAGGCAAAACAGCAAAGCGGCTGTTCAGCGAATGTTTTCCCTGGGAAAGAAGTTGCTTGACCGCTTCGTAGTTTTGCCGTGTTCTGAAGTGTAGTGTGGTCCCTTTCCCAGTATAGCTCCCAAGCGTGATTGTTCATAGGTTCATAGGTTCATACTAGGCTATCTGCCCAAGGGCATTTATAAGCCTAGCCCATAGTTATGTGGCTTTCGCCACCCCTTTAGTTTGAATAAAAACTATGCCTATCATTTTTCTGTGCCTCTGTCAAGCAGTGACACTGAAGTAATCCCTGGGGTATATCTGCGATCTCCCATCCATTGGTCAAGATTCCTCTTGAACAAGGCCAGCAAGGTGCTCTGCCTCACATGTACCGGGATTTTGTTCCACAGCATAGGGAGTCTCTGGGTGATGAATCTGTCCCTCCAGCACGTTCTATTGATAACCGTGTCAAGGTTTAAGTCTCCCGCCCTTGTGGTTCTGAGGGATCTAGATTTTTTGAGGTGAAGCATATTCATCAAATCTGGGTTTGACATGGCCTTATATGTCAGGCACAGGTCACCTCTGAGCAAGTGGTATGAGACTGAATAGAGCTGGAGTTCTTTCAGTCGGGCAGCATAAGACATATTTTTGAGACCCTTTATCCTTTTGGTGAGGAACTTTTGGGGCCTTTCAAGCTGCAGCAGGTGTCTGGTCAGATACATTCGAACGGGCATTGTACTCAATCATAGGTCTAATGAGTGATGAGTACAGGGGACGATGACCTCCCTTGATCTAGATGTGAATCCCTTCATGATCAGGTGGGCGATATAGAAGGTTTTCCTAACTACTTTAGCAACATGAGTGTCAAAGCGAAGGCTACTGTCAACTTGGGTCCACAGATCCCTGATGACTTTTTCTGTGCTCAGTGGATTACCACCTATATGGTAGCTAGGGGTAACCTTGTTTTTCCCAAAGGGTATGACTATGCATTTTTTGGCGTTTAACTTCAGGCCATGGCTCTGGCACCAGTTATCCGTTTCTGTGAGGCCCTTCTGGAGGATATCTGTGTCAGATGTGTTTTCGACTATGGCGCCCAGTTTGCAGTCATCTGCAAACTTTGTCAGCCATAACCCTCCTATGTTTGCTTGTACTTCAGAAAAGTAGATGCCAAACAAGAGTGGACCCAGGACTGAGCCCTGTGGGACACCACTTGTGACAGGCTTTGAGTCTGACATGGCTCCAGCAACTCTGACCCTGTGGGTTTTGTCACTTAGCCAGTTTGCAACCCATCTTGTGATGTATGGGTTTACATTCAAGCTGATGAGTTTTTCGATGATACCTGAGTGGGGTATTGTGTCGAAGGCCTTTGCCAGGTCGAGGTAGGCTGTATGGACTGCCTTTCCTCATCAATGGCCTTGGTGACTGTCTCGAAAAAGTCAACCAAGTTTAAGAGACAGGATCTGCCTTTGACAAAGCCAAACTGGGTTGGATCCAAAGTCTGCAAGTTCCCTATGTCTTTATTTATGAGTTCCATTATGATCCTCTCCATGGCTTTGCAGATAAGGCTTGTCAAGCTAATGGGCGGTAATTTCCAGGGTCTGTGGAGGCACCGCCCTTATGAAGTGGGACCACAGTCGCCAGCGCCACTCCTTGGGTCGTATCCTGAGGTGAGGCTAAGATTAAACAGCTGTCCTAACTGTGGGTTTAATTCCTCGTTGAGTTCATGAAGCACACAGCCGGGGACACCATCCGGTCCCATGGATGCTGTGTTTTTGCCTTAGTGAGGGCAGTTCTCACCTGGGCGTTGGAGATGTTTGGGGGCTACAATCCTCTGGAATAGATATCTCTCCTTTTGGGGAGGGGGAGTTTGCACTGAACCTGTCAGCCAGTATGTTAGCAATGTGTGTAGGTTCAGTAATTTTCACATCATTTTGAACTAATTCTGAGCATATCTGGGAGTTTCCTCCTAGGTTTCTAACATAGCTAAAGAAGGCCTTATGATTGTCTTTAGAGTCCTTGGCGATTTTTCTCTCAAAATTTGCCTTGGATGATTTTATGAGAGCTCTTAGTTTTTTACTTATAATGATCAAAGGTGTCTTACCTTTCAAGGATTTTGCTCTATCTTGTAGTAGCTTCCTCCTTTTGTGTAGAGCTTGTTTATGGCTGGGGTCCACCAGACTGGATGCTTGCCTTTGGTACAGAAAGTCTTAGTTTTGTTTGGGATTGCCTGATCCATGCAGTCCTGCAGGTGCTGGTAGAAGACATTTGTAAGTGATTCAGCGGTTTGAGTAATGTTTACCACTGGCTCAGGGGCCTTAAAGGAGACCACACTAGTTTTTAGAAGTGTGAAATCGGCTTTTGAGAAGTTTTTCACTGTGGTCTTTTTTGTTTCAGGTGGGGGCGGGATGAGGACCTCCAGCGAGATTAGTTTATGATCTGATCTCACCAGTGAGGGGTATACTTCCGGTGTAGAACATTTTGATCCCATGTTCGTGATGATGAGATCAAGTATGTTTTCTCCTCTTGTGGGGATGGTGACTAATTGTTCCATGGCATTTGAGTTTATGAACTCCAGGAATCTTTGGGTTAGAGTGTTCGGGCTTGAGTAGTGTTCCCAGTCTACATTAGGGTAGTTGAAGTCACCTAGTATGATGGTGTTTGGAGATACATTTATCCCCTCCAATGTTTTCAGGAAGGCCATGTGAGGTTCCTGAGTTTGAGAGGGTGGCCTGTAACATGCTACAAATTGCAGAGCAGTCTTGCCTATGGTTAATTGCACCTGGATGGTCTCTGATGCATCGTGCGTTGCCACCAACCTTGAGGTGTGGGTGTCCTTTATGAATATGGACACCCCTCCTTTCTTGGTGTTGTCTGGATTTTGGGGCGGGCATGATATGAGGTGAAACCTGTTAGTGCTGGGGTGCTCTCAGGAGCCTTGAACCAGGTTTCTGTCACAGCACAGACATCGATGTTCTCCATATTGAGAAGGGCCTCGAGTGCGTGCATCTTGAGATTGAGACTTCTGGCATTGATCAGCATTACCCTTAGTTTTTTTCCTTTTTGGTGTTCTAGGGTGGTAGGTTTAGAATTTGAGCCTTGCCTAAAAAAGGCACTAAGGGGGTGGCAAGAGCCTTTGCCAATATCCGGAAGCCCAGGAGTGACAGGTGCAAGCCGTCCCTTGCGAAGCAGCGTGGCTTGTCCAGCATGTCATCCCAGGCAGACAGACATTGGATCATGTCATCCCAGGCAGACATTGGACATTGGATTGTGCAACAGTTACTGACCTTAGGGTTAGGGTGCGGGTTAAGGTAAGTGCATATGTATGAAAGTGTTTACTGTTTTATATTTTATGTTAAATGTATGGTTGAGTTACGTGTGTATGAGTTTTCAGTTGTTTACTTTTGTTTTGGGGGGTAGAGTTAGGGTTAAGGTAAGTGTGTATGTGTTTGGAGCTGTTTATGTAAATGTGCGAGAGTTACTGACCTTAGGGTTAGGGTGCCGGTTAAGGTAAGTGCATATGGTTTAAAATGTTTACTGTTTTTTTTTTTCGTTAAATGTATGTTTGGGTTATGTGCATATGTGTATTTAGTTGTTTGCTGTTTTTTGGGGGGTATAATTAGGATTGGGTATGTGTGTATGTGTTTGGAAGTGTGTAATGTGTTTTTGTTGTGGGGGTTGGAACAGCGATTTCTTTCCCTAGGAAAGAAATCACTGTTCTTTGGATTCGACATTTTCAGTGTGTTGATGTAACATCGTTCGCTGTTTTAAGGGTTCGATGTTGCAATATAAACCCTATATATATATATATATATATATATATATATATATATATATATATATATATATATATACATATATATATATATATATATATATATATATATATATATATATATATGTATATGTATGGATTCACTTCAGAATCTCGAAATACTGAAATCTCGAATTTCAGTATCTTGAGACCATGAAGTCGAAAATCCATAAAGCCGAAACCCCAGAAGTGTGAAATTTAAAATTGCGATTTCTATACAAAGCATATCACATACACAGACACAAACATACACCTCCCTACACATACACAAATACAAACACCTCCCCCCACACCCCCCTACTTAAATATACTAACTCCGACGTTGCACTACACAAACACACAAAAACACCACTACACAAGTTATATTCCCCTCACACATGCACATCACACTAACAAAACACACAGACACACACTAAAGCCCCTACCCAAAACCCATAAAACACAAATACTTACCTACATTTCCGACCATCCGCTCACACACTGCAACACCAGAACTGCTAATTCAAAATCTCCAAACTTTGGGATTTTGAATTTCGCACTTCTGGGGTTTCGGTATTCTGTACTTTAGCCTTTCTGGTCTCGGGCTACTGAGATTTGGGATTTTAGTAGTTCGAGATATCCTGCAGGTCACATCATCACAGCTAGTCAGCATCAAGCTCACATGCTAGCACTTCCTCTCGATCACGGGCACCATAACCCACACTACTCTTACAGGATGTTATATATGACACATTTGACCATCTGTAATTCAGGGTAGACACTGCAACTACTGAAAATGTCACATGTGACAATTCACCAGCATGTGTTTCACTAGACTAATGGCAGTGCTCAGAATAAAAGGAAAGGGAAAAAAGGGGGAAGGAATATCTGCAGAATATAATGTACACCATTACTAAGGACTTATTCAGCCAAATGCATGTATTTATTTATTTTTATTTATTTTTATTTATTTTACATTTGTTGACCGGGCTAGTCTAGCTGGACTTATGTCCATTTTCAGTAGAAGCCCGGGGAGAAAAGCTCCAAGAAATCATACAAAGTTAATACAAAGTTAATATAGAAGTTATGACAGATATTATAAAAACAGCAATTGTTACATAAAAACATTTTTTTTCACACAAGTAGTACAAATTAGAATACTCATAGTGATTTTGTGAGAAGGTGCAATATACATATATACATATATGTTGTATGCAATAACATATTTCACTTGAGTAATGTCCATGCTTACAACAACAGAACAGATACAAAAATTAATTGAGGGGAAATCTGTATACTGCAGTGTAAAACAATATTAAGGGCCACTTGAGTAATGTCCACGCTTACAACAACTGAACAGATACAAAAATTAATTGAGGGGAAATCTGTATACTGCAGTGTAAAACAATATTAAGGACCTATTCAGTAACAAGAGTTGGAATTAAATAGTGCTATTGCTTACAGTTACAGGAAAATAAATTAATCTCCAAACTCTGGACCCCACACAGCTCAGATTTGTAAAAGGCAGATCATGTCTCCTAAACCTGATAGACTTCTTTGAAGCAGTCACCAAAGCCATAGATGAGGGTAAGGTGGTTCACACAGCCTATCTAGATCTCACCAAGGCTTTCGACACCATCCGCCACTCTGGAATTATAGATAATCTCACTAAACTAAGTATAAATCCCTATGCCACAAGATGGGTTGCCATCTGGCTTACTGACAGAACCCACACTGTGAAAGTAGCAGACTCCAAATCCGACTTCAGACCAGTGACAAGTGGAGTACCACAGGGTTCAGTCCTGGGTCCTCTCCTGTTTGGTATCTACTTCTCTGATGTACAGGCTAACACAGAAGGTCTTTGGCTAACTAAGTTCGCAGATGACTGCAAACTAGGAGCCATAATCGAAACTCCTAAAGATGTGGACATCCTACAAAAGGGCCTCACTGAGACAGATGCCTGGTGTCAAAGCCAAAGCTCAGTGCCAAAAAGTGCATTGTCATCCCCTTTGGTTAAAAATGCTGTACCCATGAACTACCACATAGATGGTAGTCTACTTAACACTGAAAGTGTGATAAGAGACCTTGGGACACAGGTGGACAGTAGTCTCTCCTTTGATAATCACATTGCCACAGTGGTCAGGAAATCCTTCTACGTGGCATACCTCATCACAAAAAGTTTCTCATCCAGGAAAAAAGAGGTCATTGCTCCTCTCTACTCATCATTAGACCCATTATAGAGTACAACACCCCTTTTGGTATGTAGCTCACAAGACATCTACAACAACTGGAAAGGCCACAGAAATACCTCATAAAGAGGATTACTGGCGTCAAACAGATACCCTATGTAGACTGTCTCAAAAAACTCCAGCTTTACTCTGTCGCATATCGTCTACTCAGAGGCGATCTCCACCTAACATACAAAGCTATGTCAAACCAAGACCTGTTAGACATGTTCCACTTAAAGAAATCCCAATCCCTCTTAGCTACATGCTCTAGGGACCTAAATCTTGTCACCACAATAAACAGAACATGCTGGAGGGATAGATTCCTGTCCCAGAGACTTCCCATGTTCTGCAACAGACTACCTATCTATGTCAAACAGAGCTTCTCATTAGCAATCTTCAAGAAAAATCTTGATGATTGGATGGGAAATAGGAAATACACCCCGGGGATCACTCCTATGGCTCTGCTTGACAGGGGCACAGGAAAATACTTTTCTTTGGTGGCGAAAGCTAGGGTACCTTTTTGGCTAGGCTTATATAGGCCCTAGGGCCAATAGCCTAGTACCTACCTATGAACCTATGAACACAGCCCAGACAAAGTACTGGATGCATCAGTTATACTCTATGTGATTTTTATAATAAAGGTAATAGGTTCATAGGTTCATACTAGGCTATCTGCCCTAGGGCATTTATTAGCCTAGCCAGAGTGTGTTTGGCTTTCGCCACCCATTTTAAATTAATTTTGCTATGCCCTTTTTCGAGGTTAGTATACTGTGCCTCTGTCTAACAGTGACACAGAAGTGATACCCGGGGTAAAGCTATGATCTCCCATCCACTCATCAAGATTCCTCTTGAAGAGAGTCAATGAGGTACTCTGCCTAACCTGGACTGGGATTTTATTCCAGAGTGAAGGGAGCCTCTGGGTTATGAATCTGTCCCTACAGCATGTCCTATTTATTTCAGTGCTGAGGTTCAAGTCTCTCGAGCACGTAGCTCAATGGGATTTGGATTTTCTGAGGTGCAGCATGTCCATTAATTCCAGGTTGGACATGGCTTTATACGTCAGACACAGATTGCCTCTGAGCAGGCGGTATGCCACTGAGTAGAGCTGGAGTTTCTTTAACCGGGCAGCATATGGCATCTGTTTGAGCCCTTTGATCCTCTTGGTGAGGTACTTTTGGGGTCTTTCCAGTTGCTGCAGGTGTCTGGTAAGGTACATCCCAAAAGGGGCATTGTACTCAATTATGGGCCTGATGAGGGATGAGTAAAGAGGCACGATGACCTCCCCTGATCTAGATGTGAATCCCTTCATGATTAGGTGGGCTATATAAAATGTTCTTCTAACCACTTTGGCCACGTGGTTGTCAAATGAGAGATTGCTATCAACTTGGGTCCCCCGGTCCCTAATTACTTCTTCTGTACTTAATGGATTACCACCAATGTGGTAATTTGTGGGCACTTTGTTTTTGCCAAAGGGGATGACTATACACTTTCTGGTGTTTAGCTTGAGGCCATGGCTCTGGCACCAGTTGTCTGTTTCTATGAGGCCCTTTTGGAGGATGCTTGTGTCGGCTGGAGAGTCGATTATGGCACCCAGTTTGCAGTCATCTGCGAACTTGGTCAGCCACAGTCCTTCCGTGTTGGCCTGTACCTCCGAGAAATATATACCGAACAAGAGAGGTCCCAGGACTGAGCCTTGTGGGATGCCACTTGTAACTGGTTTGGAGTCTGACATGGCTCCAGCAATTCTAACCATGTGGGTTCTGTCCTTGAGCCAGTTTGCAACCCATCTAGTGACATAGGGGTTTATATTTAAGCTGGTGAGCTTATCTATAATGCCTGAGTGGGGTATTGTATCGAAGGCTTTTGCGAGGTCCAGGTAGGCTGTGTGGACCACCTTCCCCTCATCAATGGTCTTGGTGACTGTTTCAAAGAAATCAACCAGGTTTAAGAGGCAGGATCTGCCCTTAACAAAGCCGAACTGGGTAGGATCCAGTTTCTGTAGGTCCCCAATATCTTTATTTATGAGGTCCACGATGATCCTTTCCATAGCTTTGCAGACCAAGCTAGTCATGCTTATGAGGTGATAGTTTCCAGGATCCATTGAGGCACCACCTTTGTGGAGAGGGACCACTGTTGCTGTACGCCACTCTTTGGGTACATATCCTGTAGTAAGGCTGAGATTGAACAGTAGTTTTATGTTTGGGTTTAGCTCTTCTTGGAGTTCATGTAGGATGCAGCCCGGGACACTGTCTGGTCCCATTGATGCTGTGTTTTTTGCTTTGGAGAGGGCGGCTCTTACCTGAGCATCTGAGATGTCAGGGGGGCAGCATTCTGCTGGGATAGATATTTGCCCTTTTGGTGGGGGGGAGAAGTTTGCGCTGAACCTGTCAGCTAGGATGTTGGCAATGTCTGTGGGTTCGGTGTATTTTTTGTCATTTTGGACTAATTCTGAGCATATCTGGGAATTCCCACCCAGGTTCCAAACATAACTAAAGAAAGCCTTGTGATTATCCTTAGTGTCCTGTGTAATTTTTCTCTCGAAGCTGGCCTTAGATGATTTTATGAGAGCCCGTAGTTTTTTGCTAATACTGATCAGAGATGCCTTCCCTTTTTGGGATTTTGCTCTATCATGTAGTAGCTTCCTCCTTCTATTGTATAGTTTGTTTTTGGCTGGGGTCCACCAGACAGGACGTCTGCCTTTGGAGGATTGGATCTTGGTTTTATTTGGGATTGCATGATCCATGCATTCCTGAAGGTGTTCATAGAATGCGTTTATAAAGGATTCTGTGGTCTGGGCCAATTTTCCACAGGCCCAGGGGCTTTGAAGGATTCCACCTCGGTTTTGAGGAGTGTGAAATTTGCTTTAGAGAAGTTTTTCACTGTGGTTTTCTGGGCAGGGGGTGGGGTTGGGATGTGAATATCCAGTGAGATTAGTTTATGGTCTGATCTTACCAGTGAGGGATACACTTCTGGTCTGGAGCATAGAGTCCCCATGTTGGTGATGATCAGGTCCAGTATGTTTTCCCCTCTTGTGGGAGTGGTAACAAGTTGTTCCATAGCATTTGAGTTTATAAATTCTAGGAACCTTTGGGCTAGGGTGTTGGAGCTAGAGTAATGCTCCCAGTCTATGTTTGGGTAGTTGAAGTTGCCCAATATAATGGTGTTTGGAGAGACCTTCATATTTTCCAGTGTTCTCAGGAAGGCCGAGTGGGGTTCCTGAGTTTGGGAGGGTGGTCTGTAGCAGGCTATAAACTGGAAGGCAGTTTTACCCACTGTTAGTTGCACATGGATAGTCTCTGATGCTTTGTGCTGTGCCACCAACCTGGAGGTGTGGGTATCTTTGACGAATATTGATACTCCCCCTCCTTTTGTGGTTCGGTCCAAGTTTTGGGGCCGAAAAGCATGGTATGAGGTATAACCTGGTAGTGCTGGGGTGCTCTCGGGAGCCTTGAACCAGGTTTCTGTTACTGCACAGATATCGATGTTCTCCATGCTAAGGAGAGGTTCAAGTGCATGCATCTTGAGGTTTAGACTTCTGGCGTTGAGTAGCATTACTCCTAGTTTCTTATCCCTTGTGATACCTATGGAGGTGGGTTTGTCTTTTGAGCCTTACCTAAAATAGGCACTATGGGGGTAGCAAGAGCCTTTGCCAATATCTGAAAGCCCAGGGGTGACAGGTGCAAGCCATCCCTAGCAAAGCATCGTGGCTTGTCGAGCATGTCATCCCAGGCTGACAGGCATTGGATCCCCTTTGAATGACACCAATACTTAAGCCAATTGCTGAAATTGATCATCTTGTCTTCATATTGTGGCATCATTCTTGGTGAGGATAAGATGCTACTCAAGGTCAGGGTCATACCGGCCTGTGCTACATGCTCAGAGAGCTCCTCTATGTCTCTTTTTATGTAGTCCAGGGAGGTACATCTCAGGTCATTCACACCAGCATGGACAATGACGGAGTCATATTTGTACTTGCCTTGGAGTGACCTGAGTTCTTGTGTTATGTGGCGGATCCTAGCGCCCGACAGGCAGCTCTCCATGACCTTCTCCTTGTTCAGCCTGGTGAGCGGGACGTCAGTGTGCCTGACGATAGAGTCACCTATTACAAGTGTATCAGGTGTGTTGTTTAGCCTTAAGGGCTGTGAATGTTTGGCACACTGGCTTTGTGAGCTATGTGTTGCACGTGTTTTGTTTTGGGGTAGCGTTTGCTTGGATGTCTGCTTTGGATCTCTCTGCTGCTTAGGCTGTTTTTTTATTTAGAGCCTCCGAGTATGTTTTTGTGTATTTATGTGTTTGGTTTGCTGTCATGGTAGGTCTATGTGAGACTGGAATTGTAGTGAATGTGGTTTCCTTCTCCTTCTGACTGGTTACGCCAGTACTGAGTTGAGAGAGCTTAGCCTCCAATTTGGCTATATGGTTGCATCTCTCACATGTGTTGGAATTTGTTGGGAGGAGGAGTGGGTTGTCTGTGTACATGAGGCAGTTGTAACATTGCCTCAAAATTCCCAGATTCACCAGCTGGACCGGAGAGGAGATTGACAACTGACCTTTGGACATGCTAGAATAGTATTGGGAATACCTTTATAATTGAAAAAAAGGGCCAATGGGGAACAAGGTATTCAAGGGGAGTTTGTGAGGGTGTAGTGCTTTTAATTTTTTAGTGCTGACTTAGTGAGCAAGTGCCAGGTAACTTAAATGCAATGTGTTACAGGTAACTTAAATGCAAAAACGACAAACATTAGCTTTCTTTCAAGTGAAACAAGGAAATAAGTACAGTAAGCAATGCAGATATCACTAGGGATCCACAGAAGCACTGAAAAGCTGAATTTTAGGTGAAATTAGCATTTCAGGGAAATAACAAGCAAACAAACAACAAGCATACAAACAAAGCTAGATTCAGCAGGCCTGGATCTAGTCTATGCTACAGCAAACAAGGTTTACCAGTTTCAGAAAGAAACAGTTCAAATATGCAGGCACTATAAGCCTTTAACCAGAAATTCCCAGCTCAGAAGGGCAGAGTCCAGCCTCTCCTCCCACAAGAGTACAGATCACGAACCTTCTTAATGTAAAATAACTGGCCTGAAGCCCAAGTGCTTAAACCAGAACTAATACACTTCTAGAATAACAGACACTGAGCCCTCAATCAGCAGTTCCCAACTTAGAATGATATAAGCTACCTGTTCTGCCACTGCAGTACAGACCACAAACCTTCTTAATGTAAAACAAATGGTCTGAAGCCCAAGTGCTTAAACTAAAAGGCTTAGAATGAGTTACACCAAGCAGTAATAAATACAATTGAGTACTTTTAAGATGGCCTTAAAAGCAAAATAAAGTAGGAAGAAACACAAATACAGTAAAAGCAGATACATTTTTTTTTTTAAGTGGAAAGAGAGAAAGGAGTAGCAGAAACTAAGCTGATTGGCCTTTTCAAATGTTCTCCCTGTACTGGGTAGAATGAGGTAATGACACTAGACTGGGAGGAGGGTCCTAGATCAAATTTACACTAGGGGCGGGCAACTGCAAAGCCACCAACTATAAAAACACTATACCAACAGGGAGAAATGTTTCTCACAGCTGAAAAGCAGCAGTGAGCCTTTAAATGAAAGTTTTAAACAGCTAAAGGAGCATCTAGAAAAAAAGAGTTTAACTGCAACAAGTTATTAGAAACAACCAACCAAACAGATGCTTAATAAAAGTGGAAAATTTCCAGTTAATACCTCAATGTTCCAGTTAATACCTAATGCTGACCTGAATGCCATGGTCCATAGTTGTGGACTAGATACTACCTCCTTGCTTGTACAACCATATACCATGCACATTCCTGCCAAATGGAGTCCCTTATGACTGCTCAGTCATGCAAAGATCTATACTGGGAGCTGCAGTCCTACCACAGGACAGTCTGGCAGATGATCATGTTGTGTAGAATGCAGTACATGGTAAACATCCTGCATGCAGTAGCAAGGGTATACTGAAAGGACTTTAGACTCATCCAGACAATAGAAGTGGGCTTTCAGCAGGCCAAACACTCTTTGGATGGCAATCCATGCCTGGGACAGGACAGTGTTTTATCTTACTTCAGCAGCTCCCAAAGGGTTCCCTATAGGGGTCATAATCAAGGGTCAACTGGGTAGCAGGCATCACCTGCAAAACAAATGAAAAAAGGGAATGGTGGTTTAGTTCTAAGCAATACATCAGCCAAGGTATAACTAATTATATACTTATAGTAAAAATGCATAATTTCCAGCAAGGTAACCATGAGACATGCTACCATGCAGTAAGAGGTGGTTGAGTGAGCTTGTGTGCTATGTACAGGAATCATGGCCACTACCAGCATGCTGGGCCAACATGTTGGTGATGCATCCTCAAGTATTACACACTACCTGGCAGTTGATGGAATGGCAGCCTTTTGTATTTCAGTACCACTCACTCCATGGTCTTGATAGAGCTCTAATGGGAAAATGGTACAATAAATTGTACCAAGCAGTTCAGGAAAATGTGCCATCCCATTACAGGCATTCATGTTTCTTGGTTAATTGAAAAATGATGATATTAAGCTGGGATATAAATGGAGTAAGGGAGTAATGTATGCCATAAGTTGTTCATGTAATGAATATTACATAGGGGAAACTAAAAGAAGTCTAGGAGAAAGAATAAAGGAACATGTTAGAGACATTAAAAACAATAAGCTTACCAGTCCTGTAGCAGAACACTTTAATAGGGTACATAAAGGGGGCATGGAAAGTATGAAAGTAACTGTTTTGAAACAAGTATCTAATCAATATGGAAATACAGAAATGTTGAAATATGCACTAAGAAGGAAGGAATCTATCTTTATAATTAAATATAATACTTTGCAACCCAATGGGTTGAATAAAGAATGTAATTGGCATAGTTTTATATAATACTGTTTTTACTTTAAATACTAATTGAATAATGTTTTATTGAAGCATATGTAATTGGTTAATTGAAAAATGATGATATTAAGCTGGGATATAAATGGAGTGTTTTTAGTATGAAAAAGTTTTATTCTGTAAAGGCTGTTTGCGGCTGAGGCGCTAAGAGAGTTTTCTTCAAGTATTAAAGTGTGTATGGTGGAAAGTAGAGCTGTTATTCACTGGTTATTTCCTTTTTTGGTGTCATATACAACTCATGTTTCTTGTTTGGTCCTGAAGTGACACTGGTGCCTCGTGGAGAAATATACTGATCTGTATGTTCCAAGAGTATATTGAGGAACTGCTAAAGTGCCCTTGAGGCAGAAGCCTGAGATATATCCAATGTGTATCCAGTCTGTGTCCGGAAGATCCCCATGGCAAGTATAGAGAGGGCTATACATACTTTAGTATCCACAAATATAGGAATCCATGCATCCCCAAAGTTGCCATCTGTGGATCATACATACTCACTAAAGCCCTTAGAATATCCCTGCCCATTCTTACTCTATTAAGGATTTCTTGGTTATTAATGTTACAATAGGTTGTTGTTTGTTAATATCTTTGCCTTCTTGGCCTGCAAGTACCACCTGGTACAAGCATTTTTGGTTCAGCAGTGCTTTGTTTGGACAAGCACATCATACCAAGAAATAGATAAGCTAGCAGCAACAATTTCTTCATCAAATGCAAAGTAGATAGAAAAGGTGCAATTTTTGGCTTTTATAATGCCTCTATGCGTAGCAAGGAAACACATAAAAAAACAATTATAAATCACAAACAGGAAGGAAGAGGGATTATTAACCAAAGTAGTTCTATACAATATCTCATTTGAATGCTATTTTGCTTTCATTGGCATGCATTCATTGAAAACTATTGCTCATAAGTGCAACTAGCCTCTATATGAGTCACAGCAAAGCTGTACTTAGGAGTGACTAACACAGATTGCCTTTACATCTAAGTGAAATTGCTATGAATACCACCCTTAATCTCTTTGCAGTCAGAGAATGGAAGAGAAATATCTGCTAACTTGGCATAATAAAAATCTTGTAGAACACCAAGATAAATATCTTTAAAATCAAATAAACTAAAACAATTAGTAAAAAGGTCACACAGGAAAACCAATTGGTTAAAAAACACAAGAAGAAAAATCTAGCAAAGCTAGACTTTTCACTGTGTGATACCTTAAACCTTTTGTACCAAAGGCAACATGGGATATATGCAAATAACCTTTTAAGGATACTAGGTGTTTCAGCAAAATGGCAATTCTGAATGCCCATGACTTTTACTTTCAAATCTATTTATGGACAGTTTCAGGACAATGTAGCCAAACCTTCTACCTACAGGAATGCATGTTTCTGCCTTCTTATTGCATCATCAACACAGCATAAAATGAATGTTTGACATTTGGAAACACAAGGTTGTTGTACCCAACTGATATCCATAAACATTAGGGTGTCTACAAAATACCCCAACTAACAAACTAAAACAATGAGTAAAAAGATCATACAGAAATACCAACTGGTTAAAAAACACAAAAAGAAAAATCTAGCAAAACTAGACTTTCCGCTGTGTGATACCTTAAACCTCTTGTATCAGAGGCAACATGGGATATATGCAAATAACCCTTTATGGATATCAAGTATTTCAGCTAAATGGCAATTCCGAATGTCCATGACTTTTTCTTTTACTTTTAAGTCTATTTATAGACAATTTCAGGCCAATAAAGCCCAAACCCTCTAGCTATGGACATGCATGTTTCTGCCTTTTTATAGTATCATCAGCACAGCATAAGAGGAATGTTTGACTTTTGGAAATACAGGGTTGTCATACACAACTGATATCCATAAACATTAGGGTGTCTACAAAACTGCCCTGAAATTGTCCATAAATAGGCTTAAAAATAAAAGTAAAAGAAAAAGACATGGACATTCAGATCTCTCTCTCTCTCTCTCTCTCTCTCTCTCTATATATATATATATATATATATATATATATTATGGATGTAGTTCAAAGATTTAGTCAAAGGCTGAAGAAAATGCTGTTGACTTTCAAATGGTTAGTTTGGGAGGCAGAGGATAAAACGGGATGAAGACTAGATAACAGTAAAGAAAATTTGATGTTTGAGTATTGCAGAACAAGTAAGGTGCCCTTATGTGAGCAGAAAGAGTGCTGTTTTTATTTAAATTTCTCATCTGGAGGTTTAAAGCAAAGTTTTACATTAAATGTATTAGTAAAAGTATGATATACTAATATTAAACTAAATGAAATTGTCCAGTTGTAGAATAAATGTGCAACACTATGTAACCACTGATGTGAAGCTTGGGCAAGTAATTGAGCCTTTTAGCCAATGTAGTTTATATGATGCCCAGACATTACAGTATACTTAAGTTCAATTCTAAGATTAGCTTGAACAGCCCACACCTTGATGTCAATTAAATTACCAAGAAGATAAAGGAGGCAGATAGAAACAGAAATAGAAACAGAGCACCATCTTAAAAAAAATAAACACAAGCTTTCCTTGATAAGGTAAACAGGGAATGGAATACATTTATAAAACTAAATGCCGAGCAGAAAAATGCCAAAAATTCAAAAGCCAAAAAACTCAGCAAGCATTCTATGAGCATGACAATCCCCTCTGCACTCTAAATACCCCATGCTAATTATATATATATCAGTTCTTTAATTGTACTACAACAGGGAAAGAGCACATTCCCTGACTCCTCTGTACTTCAGTCTCACTGACATTTCTGTTTTTGGTATTTTCTGTTCACTGTAATGTTGTTCAGCTTTATACAAGTATTCCATCCCATGATATCTCATGGGATATATGCAGGTTACTTCTTAAAGACATACAAGTGCTCCAGTTCACTAGTTTCTAAATGCACAATGAACCTTTTTCTCATTTTACATCTTTACTGATGCATTCAAGTCAGATAATTATGCATACAGAAGCAAGAGAACTGGAAACCTTGCATGCACAAAGGTTTTCTTACTGCTTCATTTTGATGTGATTATGCTCTCATCATGTGAAGTGGACTTTCTGGTTCTAAAATATGTCATTTTTACTTTGGTTGCATCAGTGTTGATACATTTATTAAGTTTTAAAAAACTGAGCTTTTATGTACTGTGCATTGTGTTTTCTGCCAAATTCCTTCCTGATTCTGTGCCATCTGGTGGCACTTTCCAATGATGTCATTAGGGAACCAAACAGTTTGTATAGTTCAGTCCTCAAGCCATTGAACTGAATGAAGTCTCTATATGCCAGACCAAGTAGTAAAAGTCTATAACATTCTATGCCATCAAATACTGAATGCATTCTGAGCATAGCCAAAACATAAGGACTCAGAGGGGCAATCAAGTCCAGTCAATTTCTCCAGTGCAGCAGTTCCAGCTGTATGTCAGGCCTTCTACTGCTGTCAGGGAGCTAACTCTGACATATAGGTGTAGCTTCAATGAAGCTGTACAGCCCTGGAGCCTCAGCTGTAGTGTGGCATTTTTGTCATAACTGCATTTTCTGTCTGAGCAAGGTGAGGGAAGGGCTTGCAGACCCACTTGTCCACCAGGGAATTTAATCTGTTTTTGGAAGTAAAATACAAGGATCCATCCTCATAGGATCTGAGGATGTCTCACATTAAACCAAACAATGCATGTGTAGGATTGCAGGGTTTCCTCCACAACTTCAGAAGTGTGCAGTACAGCCCCACCTGTATATAGAATTCAGTAGGTACTCTCTGCAGTGTCTAATCTCAAATATAGATGGAGCTTCTGCCTTTCTGAGAAGCTCATTCAGCACAATGGAACTTTTTTTATTCCAGCAATAATCCGGTTGCTGCATAACATACAAACATGCTTTACTGTGGGCTATCATGTTGCTTCATATACCCATAGATTCCATCCCTAAGAATGATCATCCCAGGCTAGAAAACTATTTATTACATTGCTGTATCTGTCTTATCACAAGGTATGCCAAGCATTATACACTTCAGTAGGAATCTTATCCATTCCATTTCTCTTTTATTACTTTTTATTTAATAAATGCATTTACTTATTAATTTATTGTTTGATTGACTGAGTGATTGTACTAGAGTCTGTGTCACTTTATGCATTGAACTCTGCTACAGACTATAGAAAACATGCCTGTCCACTATAAGCTGATTACCCACCAAATGCATCACCAAATGAAAGGACCACATGGTTCATAATTAGGAACCGATTGTCTGCTGTTTAGCATACAGGAAATATAAATGCAAGTTGATTAAATGTAATAAATATAGTTTCAGAATAACAGAGTCTGTTTTATATGAGTAGAGTATAATCACTACAAAAGAATCAGTAAGAAAAATACTTTCACACATGATCTTTAAGAACTAATTTACTTATCTTCCATGATGATCTTGTGTGTGTATATATATATATATATATATATATATATATATATATATATTTAGTTTAACAAGTGACTTCTAATGCAAGGTAAAATGTATTCCCTAATCTTTGAAAATGTGGAATGTATTAGTAAAAGAACATATAATTGAATGATACATATAATCCCTTTGACCTTTCCTATCCTTAGCAGTTTGTAAACTATTCTATATTTAAGTACTGGGTTTAGAATACACAATGGCAAATGCTTTCTGCTTTATAATTACCAGTACAAAAAGATTCACTCTTGTTGAAAATAGCACAATAGTTACAATACATCTTTAAATATATTTTAAAAGCTAGTACAATATTTGTAATACATCTGTAAATGTTAAAGTCATAAGAGCAATAGAAAGCAAATTGTAGAAGATGAAGGTAACTGCATCATTAATATTGCACACAGCATAAGTAGTTGGCAATGTGCTTGAAGATATGTCTTTTGTGTGCTTAACTCTTTGTTCTTTACAGTAGGCACAGAATCAAATCTTAAGAAAGGAGTCTTTCTGCTTGCTTTTGAACATGTGTAAGGTATCTTCTTGACTGATTTCTGTTGGGACTTGGTTTCAGAAGATAGGTGCAAATTTTGCAAATGCCCTTTGACCCATAGCCATTTTAAATCTGGGTCTAAGTAAGGAAATGGTATCCTTATTTATATCCCTCAGTGCATAGCTGTGATACTTGATTTGCAACTTGGATTTTAATGGTGGGCAGTGGCCCAACATGATGATTTTAGTGATCTGGGAGGAGAGTAGTATGGTTGCCCTTTCATTTACTGGTAGCCATTTTACCTTGGATAAGAGTAAACAATGGGTTCTCCACTGAGCAAGTAAAACAAATCTGTATATTTTATTAACTGCTGTTTGTATTTTTGTGTGTATTTGTGTTTGAGTGGAAAATTACTAATGGAAGACCATATTTGGATGGTGCAGTGGTAGTGTTGTCACCTCACAACAAGAGGTTCTCCAGTTCAATTCTCAGCTGGAGTGCTTTCTGTGTGGAGTCTGCATGTTCTCCCATGGTACAAAGACATGCATCTGGAGCATTTCTCCCCAGGCCTCTGTTGAAAATTGGTTTTGTACAAGTTGGACTTTGCCGGTAACCAAATACTAAATAAAAATAAATATTCAATTTCCCTTGCTATATCTTGGATGGAAACTGGTTTAAGTAAGTGTGATATTTTACAGCACAGTTTCATCTGTGAGAGTGCATTGCTTATAATAATGCCTGTGTTTTAAAACAAGGGCAGTGAGAAATCAAGATTGATGCCAAGGTATTTTTGTTCAGTCACAATTGTAAGGATGCTACCATTTGTGTCTGTAACAACAATATTAGTGTTCTTGGGAATCTTTTGAGGAGTCACAACCCTGCCTAGTTCAACTCTCCAAAATCTCATTTATTAAAACAACACAAGTAGAACCCTTTCATATGTAAAATAATTACAGAACTGCATAATGAGGTACCAAACACTGAAAAACACATTTCAAAAATCACATGACAAAATATGTAAAACTCAGCCGACAACAATATCCAAAATCAATAAATAAAAAAGACTAAAATAAATTCAATTTGTAGCTTATCTGTCCATAATTTTAAACCAAGATTCAAATAAATACTTGGCTATTCAGAAAGAACCCCACAGCTCATTTTAAGGGCTGAGGAAACAAAGCCCTAATTAGGCAGTGCAGTACTTTGTGATTGAGAGACACATTAGCTGCAATGAGTAAAGACCTCATTATCCGCTAATTTGCAAGTGTCTGAACTGAACTACCTTGCATGCAGATCAGCACTTTACTGTGGTAGTTAACGGTTACAGATAAAGTATCATGTTAGCACAGGTGCCCTTACATTCACAAAATCACGCAAAAAACATACATAAGCACACACGCACACACTCACACACACACGCACACACACGCGCACACACACTCACACACACACGCACATACGCACACACGCATGTGCACGCACACACACACCACATATCTTAGTTCTGTGTTGTTAAATGTCCCTCATGTCTTCAGTCAGTCATTAATTCCACACATTAGAGTTTCATACTTCATATCCTTCGGTAAATCCAGGGTATTCCAAAAGCTGTTACATTAGTGACTTTCTCAGCTTATAGGGGGGTAAGTAAAATATGTCCCTGATTTTGCCACACCAGTATTTTTTCTTTGTCTTGTTTCTTGCCCTACAAGGTTGAGAGATGCATTTAATACTCTCCATTCCTCTCACTTGTACACCATAAACTGCTGCAGGTATTGAATAATGCCCGAAATCCTCATTATATGTTAAAAAAGTCAGACTTTACTAACTTATTAGTCAGTGTTGTGGGTTAATGTTGAGGTATCCTGTGGTAGGAATGTGGGGTTCAAAGCCTTTTCCTCTTTCCTCCATCATTAAGACATGATTATAATGGGTAGACTTGGTGGTTAGTATTCTTCCATCCCATGTCATTATTGTTATCTCTGGTAGTAGTGCTACCCCATCATATCTTTTTGAAGTTATCAATGATTGCTAGTGCTGCTTCCTGCCCAAATGTCATTAGTTTAGTTGTGTGTGGAAGTATGAGAGTGACCATAAAACCACACACACACACACACACACACACACACACACACACACACACACACACACACACACACACACACACACACATACACACACACAAACATGCACATACATTCATTCCATAAACACAGACACAAGCACAAACAAGCACACACCAGATGGTATCCAATCTCATGTCTTTGAAGTTATCCCTAGTGGATAGTGGTCCCCCCTACCAAATGTTGCTGGCTTTGCTAATTAGTTTAAGAGTGTGTGGAAGTATGACAGCCACCCCCCAACACACACACACATACACATGTTCACACGTTCATTCCATACACATAGACACATACACATAGACAACTAACATACCCCCTCACTACCCCACTGTGACTTCCCAGGCAGACACACACATGCTCCTTACATACACATACGCAGACATCCACTAACGCCATCTGCCCAATAAACTCCCCAGCACAAACTTCTATGAAGATAGAGGAAGATGGCCTTTTGATTATGGTTATTACCACTAGCTGACAAGAGTGGCCATGCTATGTTATGCAGCCAAGTGATTCACTGAATTGCTCTACTGTGTAAATGCTTTCCTGCAGGCTGTTCTGAGGGACATTGCATGGCTAATTTGCATACTTGTCCCTCAGAATGCCTCATTAGCATTTTGTATGACTGCAGAAGCATCAGACCTCAGGGTTGCATGTCACCATGTTGCAGCACTGTGGTATCACTGTCTCTGAATCAGACATGGTTACTGTAAGGAGAATACTGCATGTGCAACTTGCTATAACTTTTCTGAATCAGGCCCACTATATCATCCATACCAGGAGGAACGCTAGCAGTGAAGCTAAGCTGCAATACCAGTTTTTTGGATTCTAAAGTTTCTTCCCATGAACCACTTCCAATATTCTTTTCTATTTTTCCAACATGGTATATCTAAACTTTTCAAAGTTGAAACATGAATTTTTATGCTTGGCCAAGGCATTTTTAACATTATTCTTATTGATATCATATACGCACTCATTATATTCTCTATTTTAATGGCCTCTCAGTCTTACCAATGTAACATACTTTTCAAGTCTTACATAAAGCAACATAAACAATGTAGGTTCATATTCATAGGTCCATAGAAGGTTACTAGGCTAATGGCCCTACAGCCTTTACAAGCCTAGTCGTATTGATGCCGAGTTGTCCCAGCTGTCTGTGGTTAGGTGAGTGAAGTTCGCAGAGGTAAGGAACTAAGGTAATTAATATTAAGTTCCTTTGTCCAGAAGGGACATGGGCACCACCCCAGGAGTGAATTTGTAGCCACCCATCCATTGATCTAGATTGCATTAGAACAGGGTCAGGGAGGGGTTCTGTTTCATTATCTATTTTATTCCACAGTTGTAATAAATGAATAAACCTAGTAGGGCAAGGTTAGTAATAATTCAATACTCACAAAAGTTCATGAACAAGAACAACTCCCACATTTGTATGCCCCATACTTGCTAATATTTGAAACAACAAATATTTTGACTCTAGTAACCCCTTCAGATTATTTGCTTGTTTATAAATAAAGTTTGGATTTTCCCAAAGAGCTGTAAAATAGCCTCATCATGATGAAATAGCTTCCATTTCTTTTCAGTAATATCTCTAATGGTGGAGGTGTCTGCACTATAATATAAAGACAGTCTGATTATAGTTCCTGAACCTATTAATGTATGTATACAAATTGCCAGTTCCAGATCCATGTAAAGGGGTTTATTAAACAGCATATCTATGAAACAACACACACACACACAACCTTTCTAACTGTAACCCAGAAATGTTCATTACTAACATATCATTTATTAACTGGAACTTCCTAAAAGTCCTCCGCAGATATGATGCTATAAATGAATTCAGTACAACTTTAGTGCATATCCTAAACAGCCTTGCACCTCCTAGAAGGAAGACACTAAAAACAAATAATGCAATCTAGCTGTCCTAAAAGAGTATAATGTTAATGCAGGACAGAGAAAAAGCAAGGAAAGAATGGCAAAAATATAAATCCACAATATCTTGAAAACTTCAGAATGTTTCACAATCATACTAAAAAACAAATTAACGAAGACAACAAACTATGCTAAATTCTGGACTGCCATTAAAGAAATCTTACATCCTGGCCATAAGTTCAACCCTAACGCCTCTGCCAAAAACTCATCACTTGAAACCACAATACAATTCAACTCATTTTTCACAAATAGTATAACATTTCTAACAAATGATTCTTTAACATCTAATCCTAACCCTGCCCAGCAGCCACATATCACCACATCCACTTTCACCTTCAAACCTATACCCACATCCTATATAAAACTACTCTTAAACAAACTCAATCCATGTTCTACTTCAGCTGATGACCTTCAAAGTGAATATCTTAAAATAGCAGCTGATAGCATTGCCTACCCTGTCTCAATGTTTATCGAAAGATCAGTAGAGGAATCCTACATTCCCTCTCTCGCTGGGAAAAAAGTCACACATTATTCCTCTGCACAAAGAAGGAAATTCAGCAGGCATTACTTACTTTAAACCTATAGCAATATTATCCACCTTTAAAATACTTGAAAAATGTATTCAAAAACAATTGCTAAGAGGGGTATGGCCAAGATGGCTAACTGAGAGCAGCAACTTGTGAAAGCTCCCTGACTGAAAACTTTTCTCTGACAGAAAATATAATCAAAAAATAAAACTTGGATATACATGTTAGCTGATTTCATTCATTAATACTCAGAGAAAAGATTTATAGCTTCAAATTCTTTAAAAGCTATAATTTTCCTATCAGAATTGTTCATAGGTTCATAGGTAGGTACTAGGCTATCGGCCCTGGGGCCTATATAAGCCTAGCCAAAAAGGTTCCCTGGCTTTCACCACCCAAGAAAATTATTTTCCTGTGCCCCTGTCAAGCAGTGCCGCAGTAGTGATCCCCAGGGTGAATTTTCTATTTCCCATCCAGTTGTCAAGATTTTTCTTAAAGAAGGCCAATGAGGAACTTTGCTTGACATGAATGGGTAGTTTGTTCCAGAGTATGGGAATTATTGTATTACTTGGTTAAGAGAGAAACTACTCCAACATGAGCAACTCAAGAAACGGTACTCATGATTTTTGTGTTACCAAAACATCCAGTCAATAATATCTACTATACAGGATGTATTACTTAAAATAGACAAACTGGATACCAAAACTGAAAATTTCAAAGAAGTGAGCAGAAAAAAGATGGAGCATTTAGAAATTCTTATGAAACAACAAAGTGCACAGATCAGCAGTACGGAAGAAGCTTTAAATGATCATGAGGGGAGAGTAATTGAAGGTGAGTCTCAGAGTGATTTTCTTTTAAAGAAAATAACTGACTCATAGATAAAGTGGATGATTTAGAAAATAAACTGAGATGAAATAACATTAGAATTTATAGTATATTTGAAAAGCATGAGGGAGAAAACAGAATAAACCTCTGGCTGCATAAAACATAATATCTAACTGAAACTTTATTCAACAAACCAAGGTAACCACAAAGGCAAACTCCAAAAAAAAAAACAAAAATGAGATATGTAAACTTCCAGCAAGCTTGAAGCCTTTAATATAAAAGTCAATACCAAATATAAAAACAGTTGAAATAACAAACAGAAATTCAAGATAAGCGCTTTCGTCTTGTTACTGTCCAGATGTCTTCAGATACCTAGAACATAAAACACACCAAATTTAAATCTCCCTCCAAGTCTTATTAAGATCGATGATTAGCCAGTCATAGATTATGTTAGTAGTCAGACCCATCCTTAAAAAAAACTACCTGTTCTTTACCTGTACAAACAAAATGACAATAAATACAACATCAAAAAACACTAACACTTTCTTAGTGTTGTTTGCTAAAAAAAAAATCTTACATCACCTAACAAGTTTTTGTGGATACATATTCTATCTTTCTAAAGATTTTAACCTTAAGATACTGGAGATAAATACATGTTCATTAAGCCCCGGATAGCTGGTTGCATTAAGTTGTAGCTGCCAATAAAATTCTTTATCTAATAAAATGGGCCAAGGTCCCCCTCTTTCTTGCCTCTTGACTTGTTCCAAAATAATAAACTTAAACCAATGCTTATTGTTCTCAGCTATATGCTTATACAATGCATTATTATTATTATTATTATTTTTCTTAATGTCATAGCAGTGTTCATATATGCCCTAACATATTGGCCAGTTATAACTTTTTTTTTATGAGCTGCTAGGTGTGTGCTACTATAGTGGAGGAGTCCATTTGAGTACATGGGTTTCCTAAATATGGATGCTACATATTTTAGTTCTTGGGTATCTTTTTCCAATAACACTTCAAGGTAGGGGATTTTAGTTTTACCTGTCTGGGAAGTGAATTTTAAAAATATAGTGGAGCCATTTATATATACCTGCAATCTTTAAAATTCAGCTTTAATCCCTTTCCATTAAAATGAAAATGTCATCCAGGTATTGTGTATGCATTTTAATATAAGTTTTATACTCGCTGTTCAAAATAAATCTCTTTTCCCACATTGCCATTACTATATTGGCCACTAGTGTCCCACAGCTAGCTCCCATTGCTACTCCTTCTTTTTGTAAATAGTATCTACCTTCAAATAAAATAAAGCTGTTCTTCAAGACCAACTCTAGCAGTTCCTCATATAAATTCACTTGATGCTGGTCAACCTGATACTCTTCTAGAAACTCACAAAACCAATGGATTCCTTCCTCATGCAGAATCACTGTATATAAATCTTTTACATCAACTGTGACAAACATTTCATCTACTTCATATTCCAGGTTATTTATCTTGTTAAGAAAATCCCAAGAATCCCTACAAATTTGTTTATCTTTCTCCACTAGATGTTTCACTTTTATGTCTAAAGATTTTGCACATGCACAAGTCAAAGACCCCCTAGCATCCACAATGCATCTCATGGGGGGGGGTCATTTAAATTTTTGCGAACTTTAGAGATTCCAAACATACTAGAGATCATTGGAAAACTCACATTCAAGTAAATAAATTCCTCCACTGTAATTCTATTCTCTATTAGTAGATCTCTTATCTGTCCTTTTATCTTATCCTGAGTTTTCTTAACTTCCCCACTTGAAGTTACTGCATATGCAGACCCATTCAAAAGTTCATGCATTTTGGAATTATACCTGTTTTTTCACATCAATACCATATCCCCTCCCTTATCTGGTTTCATAAATCTGACATCCATACTTTTTATGTATTCTATTTCCTCTATGTCTTCCTTAGTGATATTAAACTTGTTGCCATGACTTTTAATTAAATGCCTAAAATTGTTTTCACAAATTATTTCATACATTAATAAAGTAGGGTGTAAGGGGAATTAAAGGTGCCCGGGACCTTGGGACAGGTTTTATTGGCAGCTACAGCTTAATGCAATCAGCTATATGGGGCTTAATGAACATGTATCTATCAATAGTATCTTAAGGTTAAAATCTTTAGAAAGATAGAATATATATCCACAAAAATGTTATGTGATAAAGTAAGATTTTTTTTTTTAGCAAACAACACTAAGGAAGTGTTATTGTTTTTTGATGTTGTATTTATGGTCATTTTGTTTGTATAAGTAAAGAACAGGTAAGGTTTTTTAAGGATGGGTGTGACTGCTAACATCATCTATGACTGTCCAATCGTGGATCTTAATGAGACTTACGGGAGATTTAAATTTGGTGTGTTTTATGTTCTAGGTATCTGAAGAAGTCTTAACAGTAACAAGACGAAAGCGCTTATCTTGAATTTTTTTTTGGTATCTCAACTGTTTTTATATTTGGTATCAACTTTTATATTAAAGACTTCAAGCTTTCCAGAAGTTTGTGGATTTCATTTTTGTTTTAACTGAAACATTATCTTTTGGAATTGAAAGGCCACATACATCCATGAGAGCACATACAAAGAAGGAAAACTCACCACAACATTCAATTATAGTTAATTTTATGCCTAGCTTAGGGAAAGATCAAATATTCAAAACAACATGGTCCAGCCCACCTATTAAAATGGATGAATATATAGTAAGATTTGACAATGATTATTCCACTAAAGTAATGAGTAAAAGAAAATCCTGTTTACCACTAATCAAGGAACATAAAAAGAACAATATTAAAGTTACTTTGGTGTTTTCTGCAAAGATAAAATTATTTCTTTCTGGAGGAACTAAAATATTTGACATACTGGTAGAGGTATCCACATTTGTAAACAACAATAAACTTTTTAATCATACTGAAGAAATGGAGTGGAACACTATATCCCTCAAGATACAGAGGGAGCATAATTCCTGGAAATCTGATTCTAAAATTAAAAAGCTTGAAAAGATGTGACATTTGTTATTGGATTGCAAGACTTTTATTTTCTGAAATAAAAGATTTGACCTTTAAGTAAAAGGTTTGTATTGGGCTTTAAGCTTCAAAACATTTGTAAATATGTATTTATACTTTAAACTAAAACATTTTTCATTAAGAGCAATATAAATGGATAGTTTTATTGTTAATATACTTCATTTAACTAAGCTTATAATTGTATTTCTAAATGTTAAACAAATTCTTCCTTTAGGAGAATGTCATTAAATTTGAAGCAATATAAGTGGTAACTTTAAGACTATAAAAGTTAAGAATATTTATTTTATTTGCTTAGTATGTGTATTGCTGGAGTAACTGAATGCCAGCTCTAAGTAATATGCTATGTTGAAGTGTTAATGTGCAGCTGATTTTGTTTGCTTTTTTCCTGTGTAACACATTCCTTTCACGGGCCATTTATGAAACAAGTAACACTTAAAGAAAGCTTGAGAACAAAAGAATATTCCAGTTGTGGCATAATGCTGGATTCTTGCTTGCCTTTCTTCCCACCTTGAGCTACTCTGAAGAAAATCTAGGTCAAATTTCATCACTAATGTCTGTGAAAACAGAAAGGAACTTTCTGTTTGCTCTTTTTTTTAGGTATATATGTGAGAAATCTACTCAGAATAACATTTTTTTTATTTTCTTGGAGGGGAAGAATTGGTAAAACAAAAGATATAGTAATGTTTTATGTTGAGCTGTTGATGACATATAAATTGTTTACATTTTACTGAATGTTAATAACTTATGTTTTAGTCTTATTAACTCTGTACATATTTGTATTTATTTGCTTTTGTTAACCAGGAAAGTTTAGTGGGCTGGTGTGAGTCCATTTTCAGTGGAGGCCCAGGGAAAAAAAGCTCCAAAAACAATATACATTATAAGAATTTGTTTAGAAAGTTAATTACAACATATAACAATATACAGGAGTAGCAACATGACATATTAATGGAAAGAAGTAAACTTAGATGTTTGCTACTGATTAGAACAGCTTAAAATAGTTAAGAAGAACGAGAAACCTACAGAGGAAATTAGCAGCTGCTGTGTGCTGTGAGATGTCATTTCTGCATGCTGCAATCAAATTCTAATGTGAGGATGTGAAATTTAGACCAGAACAGTGGTTCACAATGACTAAAACACAAACTCAAATTAAACAAGCTGGAATTATTTTATATATAGTCAAGATTGCTTATAATAGTAAAAATAATTAGAGTAAACAGTTTATAAATTATATGCAAATGTACAAGGAATGAAATATATAGTATGTACGATTAATAAAAGAGCAGTATCAGTAAGTTAAGAAATATATATACAGATACTCTCTAATAGAGACCTGATGATTAAATAACTTGCCGATGTGATATTTTAGAAATGCAAGTTATATAGATTAAAGAAGAATATTAGTGACAATATCAGACAAAAAAAGAATATATTTAAATAACAAGCTGCGTATAAGAAATATATGTATTACATACACCTGCATATGGCATAAATCAGATAAAAATATTTGAAAATAATCTGAAAGCTGAAATTTGAAGTTTGGTCATGTGAACTTTGAAGCTGTTTTCATGTTGTATGTTATTAGCTTCACCAAGACTACCTAAGGTAACTTATTTCATATGAAAGAGCTCTTTGAACCTGGGAAGGGATAATGGGATATGAAATAAGCACCTTGTAACTTTTGAATATAATATAGACTGTAAATATTTTTGACTCTATAGAAATAGCAAGGCATTTTCTTTGACCTCAGTAACATACATACTTTTATGAAGTAATTTAATAAACTAAAGGATTTTTAAATAGTTTGATGCAAGTCATGTTAAGATTGTTACACTATTTCAATATGTAGACACTTGTACTTTAAAAATTAATTCAGCTCTTTTCTATGATTTATAATATATGTGTATATTTTTAATATGTTTTTTATATATATATATATATATATATATATATATATATATATATATGGACCTATGTTGTATAATCGAAAGTACGGTTCATCGAACCGTACTTTCGCGGACCCACTTTAGTGAAAGGGCATTTTATTAAAAATGCACTTTTGCTAAAGAAAAGAAAAGAAAAAAACATGCAGTTTGCATGTAACGTTAGTTGTACATCAACATGTAGTGTTGATGTACAACTAAGCAAAATATTGCTTAGACCATGGTACAGTGGGGATAAGGGAACATTCCCTTTTCCCCACTGTAGTGTGATCTCGGAGTGAGAATATTAAAGTGGGGAGGGATGTGGGGGGCACCGGGGGGCTTGCCCCCCTGCATATTCGTGATTAGTGTGTTTTTTTTTATTTATTTATTTATTTATTTTTAATGTTTATTTTTTTTTCCGCGATAGTGCATTTTTGATATAATGCACTTACAAAGAAGTCAGTTCTCATATATATATATATATATATATATATATATATATATATATATATATATATATATATTTATATATACATACATATACATACACAGTGGATATAAAAAGTGTATAGACCCCTGTTAAAAAGCCAGTTTTTTTTGCGATATAAAAATTGAGACCACAATAAATAATTTCAAAACTTTTCCCACCTTTAATGAGACTTACAACCTGTACAATTCAATTGAAAAACAAACAAACCTGTTAGGGGAAAAAATATAAAAAATAAAAAACATACAATAAGCTGGCTACATAAGTATGCACACCCTTAAACTAATACTTTGTTGAAACACCTTTTGATTTAATTACAACATTCAGTCTTTTTGGGTACACACCTGCCATCAATTAAAGAGACTCCAATTAACCCCAAATAAAGTTCAGCTCTCCTAGTAGGATTTTCCTGACATTTACTCAGTTGCCTGCTACAGTAACTGCCATGGTTCGCAGACAGCTTACAAAGCATCAAATGGATCTCATTGTTGAAAGGTATCAGTCAGGAGAAGGGTACAAAAAATTTCTACAACATTGGATATACCATAGAACACAGTGAAGGTAGTCATCAAAAAGTGGAGTAAATATGGGACAACAGTGATGTTGCAAAGAACTGGACGTCCCTCCAAAATTGATGAAAAGACAAGACGAAAACTGATCAGAGAGGCTACCAAGAGACCTACAGCAGCACTGAAGGAGCTGCAGGAATTTCTGGCAAGTACTGGTTGTGTACTACATATGACAACAATCTCCCTTTTCTCCATATGTCTGGACTATGGGGTAGGG
>NC_056732.1:1288496818-1288761818 GCF_019279795.1 Protopterus annectens
ACAAAATAGTATAAGCGATACAAAAAAGCTTAAACATTACAAAAAATATATGAACAGAAGAAAAAATATAATTTGACATTGACTGCAGAGCATAATTATTAGTAGAAGCATGGCAGATTTAAGCTATACCAGCAATAAAACAAACATAGATTTAAATTATACCAGCAGTAAAGCAGACAACTAGTCAGAAGTCTTAGGACTGTTACATAGAAACTGAGAGTGACAGCATAGTTAATGGTAGGCAGTTAATGAACAAGTAAAAATGTGATATGTAAATAATATCTACATTTTGATAAAATCAGCCTGCTGAGTGAAGACAGAAATTTTAGAGTATTAGTGAAGAAATACAGGAGGAAAGGAGGGGTAAGGAGAAGATATATCAGGTTGGAATAGGGCAAGGGCAAGACCATGCTTTGTGCATATAATCTTTTAGCATTGTTTTAAATTGGAAACAGTGGCAGCTCTTAGGTCTGGGGGTAGTTTATTCCAGGAATTGCCAACTGAATTACTATACAGAAGTTTACCTATTTGTTTCAGGGGCTTATATACTTCCAGAAGATTTTGGTTGGCACTATGGTGGCAGCATTTGGGAATATAGGGAGAGATTAAGGTAGAGAGTGCAGGGCAGTGTGAGAGATTAGTTAGAGTTGGTTGAGTAAGGCAGAGTTGTGGAAGTAGGAGTTGGTAGTGGACTTCAGGCCATAGAAGATTTTGTAAGGCAGTGCAGTAGTAGGATCGATAGGGAAGGTTTGCTGCAAATCTTGCAAATTTATTGTAGGTAGATTCAAGTTTAGACATGAGGTTGGATTGTATGTTAGTGAGCACTGGCACAGTATAGAAGAGAGTAGGCAATAAACATGCTTGAGCCAGGGAACGTCTATTGTCTTTAGTAAGGTTTTTTTTTTTTTATTTCTGTATAATAGACCCAGTTTTTGGTGAGGTTTTTTTTTTGGTTTGTAGAACATGGATATCAAATTTAAGCTGGCCATCAATAACAGCACCAAGGAGTTTAGTATGATATTGTTATTTTTGACTTATGTATAAGTAAGTCACAGTAGCTTTTGGCTAGTTTTATGATGACTTTTTAGGTCTTGTTAGGTAGAGAGATAGTATAGCAGTTTTTCTATTCAATATGCAAACTAAGAACTTTGGTATCCATGGCAGGTTGTGTTTTATTACCTATCTATACAGTTATAGTTGTTGACTTGTCTATGCTATTTACAAATTGTAATAGTTTAGTTTGTAGAAAGGAAGAATTTAAAAAATATGGAATGTTAAGATAGTGTTGGAGGAATGCATTACCGTCTTCTATACAATTAACATTATATAGTGGATAAATGTGTCATATTATCCTTTAAAAGAAATCTTTTTAAATACATAGTATGGATAGTTTTATTCTTTTATCTAATGTAAATGAATTAAATAATGGCAACAAAAGGAAATCATTAATGACATGACTAAAACTAAATAGAGGAGACATTATATTCTTGCAAGACACTCACTTGATAGATAAAGACATGCAATATTTAAATAACTTAGATTACAAAATGTTATCATCTGATTCTTCTATCAAAATGAGGAGAGGAACTGCTATACTTTGGAGGAAATCTACTTTAATGCCTATGGTCATGGAATCCATCAATGATCCCAAAGGAATATATATATTTGCAATAATTAAATATAATGACAAACTCGGTACACTAGCTAATTTTTACTGGATCCCTGGAATAGTTGCAAGAGTGGTTAAAGATCATTTAAACTTACTACAAAGTTGTTGGAAGGGTAGTTTAATTTTAGCAGGGGATTTTAACTGCATCTCTAGTATGGAAGATACAAGTGAACAAAAGAAAGCTAAAATACTGGCACCATCTAAAGCATTTAGATGGATTAGTAACAATATTTTAGTTGATTTAATAGTAAAAGCAGAAGATATGTCATTGTTTTTCATTGTTTATTCTCATGCACATGGGACACAAACTAGAATTCATAGGATTTATGCCTCTACTGATATGCTTACTAATATGAATTATTTTAAAACTATTCCTTGTACTTTATCTGATCATAATGCACTAGGTATTGATATATTAATGGATGTAAGGAAATGTCAGATTATTTATAGAATCCCAGTATATATGATAACATTTAAAGAATTTAAGTTACCTTATGGAACAAATCAAGATTGTTTTATCTTTGAATGATAATGTTCACTGTAGTAAAGTCATAATATGGGATGCCTCAAAATGCATATTAATGAGAGAATGGGAAGATGGGCTGTAATAAAATGAAAAAAGTGGGATAAAGTATTGTTAGAAATACAAGATGAAATACACAAAGTGAGGTTAGAAAACACTGATGTCATTAGAAAATTAAAGACAAAATATCAAACAGTTTTAACACATAAAGTGGAGATAGCTTTAGAAAAAATAAAATTAAACAGTTATACAATGACTTCAAAAAACTCTACATAGATTAGCTAATAAAAGACCTTAAGCAAAAAGGCACAAATCAATAATATCTGAAATCCTCACACTAATAAGCTTACTTCAGACATAGAGGAAATGCATAATATTTAAAAGAAATTCCATGAGGATATTAACAAAGATAAAAATAATAATCCCGATGATTACAAAATTGACAAGTATTTAAAGAAAAATGTTACTAACCAACTTAAAAACCAACAAATATCTCTGTCAAATAACCCTGTTATCATAATAGAAGTTAAAGAACCTTAAAAAAAGAGAAAAATGCAAAAGCTCTAGGGTTAGATGGTTTAAGTATGGAATTATATAGTCTACTTCCTTTAAATATTTTAAAATTACAGAGTAACATTTTCAGGATAATTCAAAGTAACAAAATAATTCCTCCCTCATGGAAATTTTCTGTAATCTCACCTATACTTAAACAAGGAAAGGATAACATGTTAGTTTCCTCATAGAGACCTATTTCATTATTAAATGTAGATTATAAAAGTATTTACTTCCATCGTCAATACAAGATTAAGAGATATATTAGATAAATTAATTGATAAAAATCAAACAGGATTTATAGGTTCATAGGTTCATAGATTAACATAAGATAACATAAAAAGGGTAGTAACTATTTTAGATTTAGCAAAAGGGAGGAACAAGAAATTGGCCCTCAATTATCTTAGATATCAAGAGAGCTGTTGATTCTGTAGACTGGAACTACTTGTTTAAAACTTTGGAAGCATTTGCTTTTTAGAAAAAAATATTGGAATATTAAACCCGTATACAGGCCACAAAGCATATGTTAAAATTGGATCTTACATTTCTCAAGGATTCACTTTAAACAAAGGCACAAAGAAAGGGTGTCCCTTTTCACCTAACTGTTTACATTAGTTATCAACCCCTTAGCTAATAGTTTAAGAAGCAATGCAAATATTGATGGATTCTTAATTAACAAGGATTTTCAATGTAAAATACAGCTCTTTGCAGATGATATTTTACTAACTATAGGAGATTTAAATTATTCAATAGAAGAAATAGGTGAGGAAATTAAAACGTTTCAAGAAGTATTGATGCTGAAATTTAATAATAAAACTGAAACTTTAGTGTTACATCAGTTACTAGATAGTTTTAAGATAAATGTAAATATAATTGGGAAGGAAAAGAACTAAAACATTTAGGAATAAACACCTATCAAGATGCAAGTATGATTATTAATAATAATTTTGAAAAAAATAAATGAAAAACATGTTACTTCTTATTAAAAAATGGAATGAAATTTTTGCCACTTTTCAGGATACTTATTATAATGATTATATTTCCCAAGAATATATATATATATATATATATATATATATATATATATATATATATATATATATATATATATACACACACACACACACACACACACACACACACACACACACACACATGCACATATGTGTGTGTGTGTGTGTGTGTGTGTGTGTGTGTGTGTGTGTGTGTGTGTGTGTGTGTGTGTGAGTGTGTGTGTATGATATATATATATATATATATATATATATATATATATATATATATATATATATATATATATACACACACATTGCATTCAATAGCTTTAATACTTGACAAAATATTTTTAATGAAAAAGGAAAAAAAATGTTAACTTCATTCTTATGCTATCCTAAAAAGCACAGAACTGCTTTCAGAAATCATAAAATGTTGGGAGTTTGATAGTATTAGCTTCACAGATGTAGAATCGTATTCTGTTGCTGCAAATTTTAACTCTGTTGTACTCTAAATAGACTCAACCAATACTAATTGATGGAAAATCATTCAAGGGCAGAATATGCTAAATCCTTATAAGTTTATCAAATATGACAAATTGGAAATATGTAACAATCCTTTCATCTAGTTAAAAAATACATTAGAAGGAACTTCATTTTAATCTTTAGACTCTACATATATGAAATCAATTTTTAAAACAGTTAAAATATATGTTGTTAAAACTCTATTAATGTCAAAATGGATTTTTTTTGCTATCCATTGCATACACCTCTAGATTTAAGGAAACTCAGGACAATGTTAAAAATAATTTGTTAAAAGGAATGGACTAGTATTGTAATCTGATTGCTTTGAAAAAGGAAAAGCTAATTAACAGTCACAACGGGGCTTTCAGAAGCATCTATCCTTGGTCCTCTCCTCTTTAACATTCTCGCCAACACCCTCCACACATCCGCCCAATAGGCCTCTCTAATACAGCATGCCGATGACTCCACACTCATTTGCAGGTCTGACAACATGGCATATGTCCAAACAATTACTTGGGGAGCTTTAACAGCAACTGAAACATGACTTTGTAACTCACAACTCATGCTCAACCCTAGAAAAACAAATTGCTACTTTTCCCTCAAATCCCTCTCTCATAAAAACAAAATTTAAAGTCCCCTCTCTTGGTAATACAACCACTGAAGTCCCCTCTCATAGCAAATTATTAGGGATGATAGTGGATGATAATCTTACATTTGACCTGCATATACAAAACTGCATAATAAAAACTCATAAAAAATAAGGATGCTTTATACACTTTCTCACTGACACAACTAAAGCTACACTTGCCATTACTTGCCTCCTTCCCACTCTACTTTACTAACCTTCAGATATCACAAAAGTCAAAACTTGAACAATGCTATAACAAATTTGCAGCAAATACCCATTTCTGAACTCACCACTGTATACCCTAAAAAGCCTAAATTGGTTAGAACTACCACATCAACTAACATATACACAGCTTCTTACTACCTATAACATTATCCAGAATCCATCTGCTTGTCCAGCACTAAATAATGTTCTACACAACTATATTCCTAGTCAGTCATTATGATCCCATGACCAAAAACTCCTCAGGGTCCATAAACCAATCAAATCTGCTGGGCATTGTCTGTATTTGTACCATGTTGCTAAGGCTTGGAACCCCTTATCTCTATCTATCAGGTCAATACTCTCACTCTTATCCTTCAAAACCAGACTTCCTACCCAAAAGCTGGCTCTGTTCTTGCTCAAACCTAGGATAAACTATATCCCTATATAAAAACAAATACTTATTCATACTTTATATCTCCTTTCTCTCTCCATTTTCACTCACTTTCTTACTTTATCAATTTCTTTCCCATGGCGTTTTCTCTAAATATACCATAAGCCTGTTTTTCTCTCACTTTGAATTGCAATTTTTGTTTTCATTATACTAACTTACCTTTAATTTTTCTGTCAACTGGCTAACCTTTCTCTAACTATTAAATCATTATTATATAACTAGTAACTATTATTAACTAATGTTTTCACATTATGTCTAATTTGGTATAATTATTTAAACTGTATTTGTTTTTACATTATTTTTAAAGACTGTAAAATTATTGTTCTTAAAATGTTTTGTAATACTTTTGAGCTTCTCCCCGGGTCTCCACTGAAAATGGGCTCCTACCTAATCAGACTTTCCCAGTAATCAAATGTAAATAAATAAATAAATAAATAGGGTCTATATTATGTTATCGAATACTCATGTATTTGAAAACTTAATAGTCAACCCCTAATTGTCGAAAACATCAAATGTCGAACACCTACAAAAAATACAAAAACCCACCCAAGCAAACCTTTTAAAAGCTGTAAGCAGGGGGGCAAGCCCCCTTGCACCCCCACACCCCCGCTACTTAAATATACCAACTCCGAGATTGCCATACAGTGCAGACAATGGAAAACTTCCATTTCTGCACTGTACTGAGATCTCCATTGAAATGTTCGACGTTTGACGTTTCCGACATTTACGGGTTGACTATTACGTTTTCGAATACATGAGTATTCGATAACATAATATAGACCCAAATAAATACATACATACATAAATAATGTTCGGCCCTTTCTTGCATAACCTCACATTATATTTTCCTTTATTAGAACATATAGGTGTTTTCTTTGTTTGAACATGTCATTTAATTTTGTCATTTCAACTAAGATCTTGTTGGTCAGTTACCATCCTAACATGTCTAACTAACTATTTGCCTTTAATAAGGTTCTTTTTTATCAAAGTGTGTCAGCTATAGAAATGCAAAATTGAATTAAAGAACATAAGTTTCTTATAGATATTAGACTAAAATCTATTGCCATACTTGGATAAGGCAACATCTAAATAATGGATTTCAAATTTAGAGTACTGATAGTTAAACTTAAGAAAGTCAATAGTTGTCCCAATCCATCCATCCATGCATCCATCCATACCACCCTTTTCCCATTTTTTGCATGTGGGTCAGGGTGTCACTTCAACAGTAACAAGAATCTAGAGCCAAGGTTTACACTGCCAGGTGGCTAGTTAACTCATCAGTAGCACCTTTCCAAAATACAATTGTCATCTAAAATCTGAAATAGTTATTCCAGTGTATAGCATAATTATAACTAAATAAAAAGTGTTTTTCCTAAATACAACATAACTAAATTAGAAAAAAGGGGAGCTCAGGCAGCTCCCATTGTGATCCCACACCTGTGTTTATTGCACTCTCATTCAAGAAAAATATAATTAATTGTTATGTAAAATCAGTTCCATAACTGTATTAAAACATCAATATTTGTGGCTCTTAGTACTTCACACTCTAGCAAGACATCTCTAAACCAAATTAATCCAAGTTTGTATGGAATAACCATAAAGTGACAAATAGTGGAAAATAAAAGCTCTTCACTAATAAAATCATGAGGAGTACTACCAAGAAAGTGCCAGGAATCCTTTAATATATTTGTGTAATGCTCACAAAAGATCTTAAGTTTTCTATCAACATTATGTCCAAAGGGTGTATTTTGACCCTCAGGCATCTACAATGGGTTACATAGGTGGCTCATTTACATTTTGTGCACCTTGGGTATACCAAAATAGTTGGTTGAGAAGGTTTTTCAACCCACAAAAATCTGTAAATATCAAGGGAGAGACTTGATGTTGCATTGTCATATCATACAGTATAATATTAATAAAGTTGCAGGGTGGTTTGACTTTATTTAAATAAACTACTTCAAACACATCAGCACTGATTAACAAGGTAAATATTTTACTTATATAGTCAACTTGATCCATAACCACAAGTCCACCACCTTTGTCAGGTTTCATAAACCCATATCTCTTGTCACGTAAAAGACTATTAAGCAAATCACTCTTTCTCTCTCTCTCGCCCTCTTCTTATGCCATAAAGAAGTAGGTTTTGATGTGAGAGCATGCATATAATTATCTGTTTCACATTTTTTTATGATGAAATAAGTGTTGTACTGGGAGGTTTGCATGCTTTTTCTTTTAAATGTGTACAAAAAATTATAGGCAACTTTATAAATTTTATCATTACACATCAATGAAAAATTCAATTTTTGAGTGAAAAAGATATAAGTCAATCAAAACTTGTGCAATACTGCCACATTTGCAGTAACTAAAATTAAAACTATGTTTAGGCAGTTTGACTGTGGTATCAGTAATGTCCAAATTGCTGAAATTAAAAATATTATGATCAACATCACTGTTATTAACAGTATCTACCAAAGATGTTACAGGTATTGTCTCTGTCTCTGCTCTCTGCCTTGAACACTTCTCCTCATTATGTGCTTCCACTGAAAGCCATCTTGCATTGCTTTTTGTTGGTCCCAAAGATATTGCTCATGTAAAAATGTTGGTATCATTGATTGGTTGACTGCACTGAACAGTGAAGTGGAGGAAACCAAAAGGCGTGATGAGTGAAAGAGGCCTCATTGCTATTTCCTTAAGTGGTAACCATTTCAGAATGTTCATTTTGGGGAGGGTCAGCCTGGGAAAACAAACAGTTATAATGATTTTTAGCTCCTGGATAGACATGTTTAGCCTTCTATTCAAGTCAGCCCCTGATGGGTTTCTTTCATTTATGATTTTGAATAACAGTACAGTTTGCCTCAACCTTAGAAAAAAATACCCAAATGTTTATCGCTAAAGATTTCAGATAGTACATCATGAGTAATGGAATTATCTCTACTTTTAATACTTGTGGCTAGTGAATCCAGCTCATATTCTTTGGCTTTAACCAATACTGCCATGAGTTCACAACCTTGTTTATCGAACAATTCTAATAAGTCACAATGCAAAATATATCCTTCAGCCAAACCATTAGATTTTAAAAGCACTCAAGTCTGTTTAAATATGATTTTGGGGAATGAGAACTTGTCTTCTCCTTGCCTGGCTGTCCCAGAAAAAAATACCAGGTTTCTTTTCTATACAGTGTAATCTTCAACTTACCTTATTATTCAGATGCACACACCTCCAATTATTGGTCTTCACATTCATCCTAACTGATCTTTGCTGAAACACAATGCGTATAAATCCTTACCATTCTCCAGATTCAATCACCAGCAATTTATTCTGCTCTATAATATATTCCTGACTCCTTATAAACTTCTAGCAGTCCAAATTCTATCATCACCTGAATGTATGTTACATAGGAAAATGTAACCGTAGACTTATTTCATGTCTTGTGGTTTTGCAGCTCTGTAAAACCTGTCCCAGGACATCTGTTGAAAAATTAGCAAACTCTTCAATTATTAGAGCAAAAGATATTCCTAATGGTATAACTGCCATGTAGGTGCACGTGTGTAGTACCATGCAGTACAAGATAGTTTCCTGTTTTCTTTAATCTGAGCATGGATCAAAATTTTCATTGCTATACAACGGATAAAAAAGTTAAGAAACCGCTTTACAGGTTTGGTGCAGCCTTATTAGAATGCTCTATCTTTGGGAAGATTTTCACAAAAAATGTTTAAGAGATTCAGAAAGACTTCCTAAGGTATGCAAACTTCTAAGTTGGCTATATTTGAAAGGAATATCCCAAGGGACTATTGCATTTGGTTTCATTGTAAGCAACATCCAGTTGTATATGACATCATCCATGCTGTTTATCTGTGCCTCATGGTCTTGATCAGATGGGTTAATTCAATATTTGTGCTTACTTGTAAAAATGGCTGTTAACACAGAGCTCTATGTTTTGTGATATTTTAGGCATGCAGCTCAATACTTTATTGTGCATCATTCAGTGCAATCTATGTCTTTGCACTTTTTTATTTTGGCATGATGACATTGATTAATTCTCATGCAAATAAAAAAAATACTTGTGTACATATCCTGTTAGTATTAACATTGTATTTGGTCATTACTGTCCTTGTAATTCATCTGTGCAAAGTACTTCTGATAACCACACTACACTGTTTTAAGATAAAAACATATATAATTATTAAAAAACAACACTATACTATATTATAAAATAAAACTCTAATTGCAATTGGAGAAACGGTGATCATTAACTAGGCTCGTGGGTGTAAGAAGCACGAAATATGCAGTGGTGGATTTTCAGACTTACTTTATCGGTAAATTAAACATAAATCCATTTTATAAACAATTTGAACATTTTTGAGTGATACAAGCTATTTTACAGTACATTTATGTTCGAGAGCTTTCATTTGTTATATAGTTGAGGGTTGAACTTCTTAAGAAATGTGATCTGGGTTAAGTGTTTTTCAAAGTTTAAATTTAGGTGGGTGTCTGAAGATAGGGAACTGTGTGTGTCACTTCCTCCATCTCAGTGCGCACCTTAAGACCAGGGGGCGTGTCTGCCCTTAGGTGGATCTGCCAACATAATTCCCTCACCTTGAGCAGGGTGTTGTAGTCACCAAAGAAGCTGGCTTGTCTGTCTATTACTAGAAATTTGAACTGAGAACTCTCTGTGCAGGATTGAGTGTGCCTAGCTAAGGCATTATTCTCCTCTTTATTCATTAAGGCCTGCTTATGTTCTCTAATCCTGTTGCTTAGCTTTCTAATCGTCTTGCCTATATAGAAGGCTCCACAGGTTAAGCAGACTGACATGTAGACTACATTCATGAAGTGGCAGTTATAAGTGCCTTTCATGAAAATATATGCGCTTCTGTTAGTTAGTCTGTACTCAATGCACTCAAGAATGGAATACCAGCAGCTACAGCTGCCACATTTTTTCATGCCAGTGGGTTCTTGGACATTTCTCGTGGATGTGTTCTCTTTTCTTTTATCTTTCTTTTTTAAAAAGACTATATGGGGAGGAATGTTTGAGGATGGTAGAGGGTAGAAAAAAGAATAGAGATATGGAAGTCAGGGCAGATAAACAAGCATAAAACATGAACAAAGACAAACAGAGGAGGGGCTAACACAAAAGGGATTGGTAATGGAATTACTGACTTTTGGACAGAGGAAGAGCAATTAGTGATGGGGATGACTCGACAACAAACAGGGTAGAGAAGTGACAGACCCAAGGAAGGGGAGCACCAGGATATTGGATAGGGTAAGTATACACCAAGATATGGGATAGGGTGAATATCCTGTTCCTGTTATTATACTGTCTGGGCTAGACCAAGGATATGATCAGTTAACACTGTAAAAGCCCTCCGCACTGGACTCTGCTTGAGGTGATGGCAATGGCAGCATCAGTACTATGTAGTGGTGCAACCCTTAAAGCTGTATGTGGATTCCCAACAGGTGGCCAATGCAGGCGTCAAGCTACAGGTCCACCAACTCACCAACCACCTCTGCCAACACCCACCAGTGAGTGACTGTGAGAAGCAACTGATGATGCCCCCAGGTTGTCCCCTTACTGAACTTGAGAGGGAGACAAGTCAAGAGCCAAATGGAATACTGATGGGAAAAGACCAAGAACAATCATTGGATGGGGACCTGTGCCAAACCAATGGCATAGCAGTAGTAGATGCTGCAAAAAATTATAGCATAAATGGATAGAAATAAAAAAATATTAAATAGAATATAAAAGGAAGAACAGTGACAAAGAGAGGGAGAGACAATAAATGACCTTAGTACTATTACTGTTACACATGACCACTCTGACTGCTACCTGCTGCTGTGCTACACTGATGCTAGATATTCTACCAAACCAACTCAGATAGCTTATTTTATATATATATATATATATATATATATATATATATATATATATATATATATATATATATATGCACAAACATATTTGTGTGTGGGTGAACTCCAATAATCCTTTTGTAGGATTTGCAAGAAGGTGTGAAGTCTCACAGGACCCATACCCAGTGTTGGATGTGCCACGGTGGTGGCTACAGTACTAAAATGGGGATGCTGGATGAAATATGCAATGATGGGTATGGGGTAGTGGCCTTGGGAAATGCTAAAAGGGTCACATTCTAAGATATGTCATGTCCATTTGCTTAGGGATGATACCCAGCATCCCTGTGAAGGCACTGTGGTACACTATAGAAAGAGAAGTAATTATGTTCAACAGACACATCTATCAGCAGGTGTTTGGCAAAAACTGTAAGGTAATTTGATAAGCATCAAGCCACTCAACATGGCTGTAGTACAAAAGCAGTGGCATGCCAGGCAAAGGTATCACAAACATGGGCAAACAGCTGAGTGATGCATGGATGATATGTGCCAAGGGGCCCCATCCAAACACCACAGACTCCAAACCAACAGTCCTAATATGTTTCCCCATGGGTCCCCAAAGCATCACCCTTATGCCCCCATGAACCCCCACCTTAACACCTCCACAGACATAAACACTAACCCCCAAGGACGTCCATCTGAGCACCCCCCCCCCAGTGGACACCTATCTTTACTCTCTCTAACATCTTCTTCCCATTAGCTCAGAGGATCAGGATGGTGCCTCTTCAGGTCAATGAAGTGGTGTTGGCACTGCTCACCAGAGTACGGTATGTTTGTAACATCAATTCCTGCTCTGGAAAGACTGTGTCAGGCATTTTCTTTATACTAGGAACCCTCATCAGAGCCCACAGTCACACACAGTCATCCTTATATAGCAGCAAAAAAAGAGTTTCCTTTTTTTAGTGCTCCACATGGGAGCTCTGCCACCACCAATGCCCTTGGAAGTCATAACCATTCACCCGGTCACATTCCCAAGAACTATGACAGCCAATTCATAGTCAGTCATATTGATATTGTCTGCATACAATGTGTATGTTTAGGCAGCTAGGTAGAGTGATCAGTCACTGTACCCTCATTTTGAAGCTTGAAAATACATGAAGTAGCAACATATCTACATTCCTTGGTTAAGTCACTCCTGTCTGTCACAATTGTCTGACAGTCAGATGCTATCAGATTTCAACTCCTGCCAATTATGCTACATACTTTACAGAGCTGTGTAGTAACTGCATCTACCACAGGAGACAGTGTGTTAAGGTATGAAAAGGGGAAAAAAGAAAACTTTGTATAGGGATCACAGTGCCTACATTTAGGTTCATAGGTTCATAGGTGTGTACTAGGCTAATGGCCCTGAAGCCTTTACAAGCCTAGCCCATACTAGTGCCCTGACATCATGCTGCCTGATGTTAGTTCCCAGTGCATCTATCAAGTAGAGCCACTGCAGTGATCCCTATGGTGAACTTTCTATTTTCCATCCACTCATCAAGATTTCTCTTGAAGAGGGCCAGTGAGGTGCTCTACTTGACATGTATGGGAAGTCTATTCCAGAGCATGGGTAGTCTCTGGGTTATGAAGCTGTCCTTCCAGCATGTTCTGATTGTGGTAACGAGGTTGAGGTCTCTGGAGGATGTGGTGCTGAGGGATTTGGATTTCTGTAAATGTAGCATTTCTAACAGACCTGGGTCAGACATGGCTTTGTAAGTCAAGCAGAGATCACCTCTTAGTAGACGATATGAGACAGAGAATAGCTGGAGTTTTTTGAGTCTGTCCATGTAGGACACATGTTTAAGGCCTAGGTTCCTCTTCATGAGGTACTTTTGTGGCCTTTCCAGCTGTAGCATATGTCTTGTGAGGCACATGCCAAATGTGCATTATATTCGATGACTGGCCTAATGAGGGAAGAGTAGAGAGAGATGATGACCTCTTTCTTCCTGGATGCAAAACCCTTGGTAATGAGATGTGCCACACAGAAGGACTTTCTGACCACAGTGGCAATGTGGTGGTTGAAGGAGAGGTTGCTATCAACCTCTGATCCCAGATCTCTTATAACGCCTTTAGTGTTCAATGGGCTCCCATCAATGTGGTAATTAGCGGGAACTGAGTTTTTCCAAAAGGAGATGGCAATGCATTTTTTGGGATTAAGCTTAAGGCCATGGTTTCAACACCAGTCATTGGTTTCAGTGAGGCCTTTTTGTAGGATGTCTGCATCACTTGGGGAGTTAATAATGGCTCCCAGCTTGCAGTCATCTGTAAACTTGGTCAGCCAGAGTCCCTCTGTGTTGGCCTGGACTTCTGAGACGTAGATGCCAAAGAGAAGAAGACCCAGGACCGATCCTTGTGGGACTCCATTTGTGACTGGTCAGCAGTCTGACTTGGAGTCCTCTACTTTCATACTGTGGGTTCTATCTGTGAGCCAATTTGCAACTCACCTAGTGATATAGGGGTTGATACCTAGTTTGGTTAGTTTATCAATAACTCCTGAATGGAGAATGGTATCAAAGGCCTTGGGCGGAACGAGGTAGGCTGTGTGAACTGCCTTGCCCTCATCCACAGCTCTGATGACTGACTCAAAGAAGTCAACCAGGTTGAGCAGGCATGATCTGTCTTTCACAAAACCAAATTGTGTGGAATCTAGAGTTTGGAGATTCCCTATATCCTTGTTAATAAGGCCAATGATGATGCACTCCATAGCCTTACATATCAGACTCATCAGGCTTATGGGGCAATAATTCCTAGGGTCTGTATTTGCTCCCCCTTTATGGAGGGAGCAACTACATTTGTTAATAGTTTTTGCTTTTTAGTGCCTCTGCAGGTCATACAACTGCAGTGTATTTCCCCAGATCTCCACTGGGGTTACTCACTCACACAAACATGCTCACTGCACTTTGCAAGTACTCATGCAAGTTCACAAAGCTGATCAAACTTCTTAGATTAGCATAGGTTAACTGTAAGATAAGTTAAACTTGAGATTCATGAACATTAATTTCCATGAGGCTCATTAGCATAGGGATTGCACTAGAAAATTCAAAACTGTGAGATAAAAGCAGCTGTGCCTACTGTGAGCTTTCTCATGCTACAAACTGTGGAGCATTGTTTTAGCTGAATAATACTGATCACTACAAGCAAATCACTCTTAAAAATGGTAAGTGACTGAGGAATAGTATTTGTTTTATATTTGTTGTAGCACTGCTGCTTTACTTAGGTGTTTGATGACCTCAATGGCCCTATTATACTATAATCGGTTAAGCTGATTGGTATAAATGACAACAATCATGCCATGGTGTGGAGGACTGCATATAGATTAGTGTCTACTGCCAATGGCCTTTTCTGAATAGACTTCAAGCCTGTATAAACTAAAAAAATGCAGGTGATTCCTTGCTGTGTGATGAAAGTAAACTTATATTATTTGTCTGCGGCTGACAGAACTACTTTCTGTTTTACCTGCTCCATCTTATTTTCTGTTTTAAGAAATCAGCCCAGCCTGGTGTTTTTGTTTGATGTGAGAAATGGACACTTAAATTATCTAGGCTGCACTTTTCAAATGTTTTTTCATTTGTTAATTGTTTCTTGAGTGATACTTAAATACACACTGAATTTCGTTTCTTGAGTGATACTTAAATACATACTGAATTTCTGGGCTTTTGCCTTTTGTTGAAAAGATTTCATGCTTGCATAAACTAAAGCACTGCAGGCCATTCCCTGCTGGATGAGGAAAGTAAACCTAATTTTTTTGTCTGTGACTGATAGAGCTGCTTTCTGTTTTACCTGCTCCATTTTGTTTTCTGTTTTAAGAAATCTGCTTCGACTGGTGTTTTGTTCTATGTTAGAGATAGACACTTTAATTATCTGGACTGCACATTATATATATATATATATATATATATATATATATATATATATATATTTATTTATTTATTTTATTTTTTTTTTTTTTTACGTTTAATTGCCTCTTGAGTGATACTTAAATACATAGTGAATTTCTGGGTCTTTATCTTTTGGTGAAAAGATTTCAAGCCTGCATAAACTAAGGCACTGCTGATGATTCCCTGGTGGGTGAGGAAAGTGAACCTATATTTTTGTGTGTGACTGATAGAGCTGCTTTCTGTTCTATCTGCTCCATGTTATTATCTGTTTTAAGAAATCTACGTGGCCTGGTGTTTTTGTTCTATGTGAGAGATAGACACTTTAATTATCTGGACTGCACACACACACACACAAATATATATATATATATATATATATATATATATATATATATATATATATATATATATAATTTGTTTTTTACATTTGGTAATTGCCTCTTGCATTGCTGGTCAATACCAGCTGGGTGAGGAAAGTAAACCTATATTTTTTGACTGTGACTGATAGAGCTGCTTTCTGTTTTACCTGCTCCATTTTGTTTTTTTCTTTCTACTTGGCCTGGTGTTTTTGTTCTATGTGAGAGATAGACACTTTAATTATCTGGGCTCACATTTCAAGTTTATTTTCATTTGTTAATTGCCTCCTGAGTGATACTTAAATACTCAGTGAATTTATGGCCCTTTATCTTTTGGTGAAAAGGTAAATTTATATTTTTGTCTGTGACAGAGCTGATTCCTGTTTTACCTGCTCCATTTTGTTTTCTGTTTTAAAAAATCTTCTTGTCCAGCTGTTTTTGTTCTATGTGAAAAATAGACACTTAAATTATCTCGGCTGCACATTTCACGTATTTTTTCATTGGTTAATTGTCTCTTAAGTGATAGCTAAATGTACAGTGAATTTCTGTTTACTTTGTTTTTTGCTGGAAAAATTTCAAGCATGCATAAACTAAGGCACTGCTGGTGATTCACTGCTCATTTTCCCACCCATTCTCCCCTTTGTTGATCTACTTTTTAAACCTGGTGATTTTAAGCTGCCCACCCCTAATGTAAATTGAGCTTAATAAACTGTTCCCTTTCTACACTGCTGTTGACATTTTGAATTATTTATTTGCCTTTCCTTATACGTATATTAAAAAAGTGCATTTTGCCTGTCATTGTCCTGCTGATTTACTTGATCTGAATTAATTATCTAGCTAGCTGTCAGATAAAAGTAGTGTATTTTTACATTCTTGCAAGCACTTGTTTTTACATCAAGTTGTCAGCAGATTTTCCATCTAGTACACTGGGAAGTAGCCTGGTCTGTTTATGTTGGGGATACACTGGAGATTTCTGCATGTTGTTTTATTGGCTTGATGGCTTATTAATCAGCTTATCTTGTTTTAACTCTTTGTAAATTCTGTACAATTGAGTGGCTGTTGACTCATTTATAAAAAGCAAAGTACTTTTATTGAATAATCACACTTTTATGAGTTGTTTGAAGTACACTGCTATATCCGTATCTTTATATTTGTTTTTGGTAAAAATTTGTATATTTTAAGTTTGTGGTAGCATTTCACTCTAGACACTCCATTACTGTGCTTTTACATTAGGAGGACTGGGGTTATTCATCTAGTGAAAGTAGATGTTTACCTGGTCTATTTAAGCTGAGAAACACACAAAAGGGCTCTAAGTATTTTTGCAATTCTCTTATATACTGTGATTGTACGTTAGTAGTTTTACAAAAGACTGTACTGTCTACTGCTGCTTCAAGTTGTTAATTGCTTTATATTACATTATATCTGTTAGTTGTAGGGCTGTTGTATGAAGTTTGTGTAGTCTTGTTACACTTGGGCTCCAAACTAGCTATTCTACGTTAAGAAGGTGGCTTTCTGCACCTTTGTGGCTGAAGTGGACTGATTTAAGTTGTCTGAGTTGAGAATTGTGGTGAAAGACTTATTGTATGCTTTCCTGATAGGTAGTTAGCATAAAACTTGTTTCGCTTTGCTCACATTTAATCCTCGCATTTGTGTGGGCTTTGGCATAGATACACAGAGCTGCGAGTTGTTTGGTGACTTCGCTACTGATTGCTGAGAATATGCTTTCACCTGGACCAAGTCACTACTGAAAAGACAAAATAATTATTTTTCTGCATTTTTCTTATATACAGTGACTGTGCTTTAGTAATTTCATAAGCTATTTGCAGTTATTTTTGCACTTTATAGAAAAATATCTTTACCGTCTACTGCTGCTTTAAGTAGTTAATTGCACTGTATTACATTGTATCTTTTAGTTGTAGGGCTGTTGTAGGTAGTTTGTGTGGTCTTGTTACATTTGGGCTCTAAACCAGCTTTTCTACATTAAGAAGGTGTTTTTTCTACACCCATGTGGCAGAAGTGTGGTGACCTAACTTCATTGTTAACTGCTGGTGAAAGGCTTATTGTGTGCTTTCCTGATTGCAGTTAGCTTAAAAGCTGTTTCTTTTTTCTCCTATTTAAGCCTCACGTTTGCACAATGCTGCTCTTCACTCAGCAGTGATTAGTAGTGTCCTGTTTAAAAGCAAAAGCCTAGAAGTTCATTTTTTCCCCAAACAGCTATCAGTGAAATCCTTACAAGCCTTTCTGCTTCTCAGTATTGTCTTATTATTCAACATTAGCCTGCATAAAGTATAGGTCCCTCTTGTAGTCTCAGTGCTACCAGCCCAGTCCTGTCAAATTAATGCATTCCCTTCCGTACTAAAACATACAGCAAGAGCCTGCTATCATGGACGCGCAGTTTTCCATCATCTCTCTGGCCAGCCTGATAGACATGGGCATTCTGAGGCAATGGCCAATTGTCTCATGTATATGCTGACAACCACTTAATCCTGAAACAAACAAATACTTTATGTGACAGATGTAGTTACACTCTATGAAAGTGAAGGCAAGCCTCTCACATAAAGATAAACTGAATGCCAAACAGTTTGTCAGCACACACACACACTTCCCACACTAAATAAGGATATGACACATAAACCCACATATGGGGAGGTACTCACTAGCAACTTAGCAAAAGATCAGATCCTAGCAAATGGAAACCACTTTACACATAACAATGCAAAAAACAACCCCTCAGGTATTACTGATAAACTCTCCCAATTGGGAATTAACCCCTGCATTACCAGATGTGTAGCCAACTGGCTCACTGACAGGACACATTCTGTCAAAGTGGGTGGTTTCACCTCTGGCAAAAGACCAGTCACCAGTGGTGTACCACAGGGTTCTGTGCTGAGCCCCTTACTGTTCATAACTTATTTCACAAAAGTCCAGGAAAACTTGGACAGCCTGTGGCTGACCAAGTTCACTGATAATTTCAAATTGGGAGCAATCACTGAGTCCGCCAATGATGTTAATATACTGTGGACAGGGTTAATGTAGACAAATGAATGGTTCCAAAACCACGGATTAAAGCTAAATGCAAAAAATAAATTTTTATTCCCGTTGGCAAAGCTATCATCCCTGCTAATTACTTCAATCACAGTCCACAAAACCAAGTCCAAATGAAGACTAGGAGTCAGGAATCCACCCCACAGTACTTTAATTAAGCGCTTTTGTCTCGTAGTAGAAACCTCACCAGAATACATGATACTCAAACCCCACCTGTTATAAATCCCCATAAATGATGACATCACTTCCTTTCATTTAATATTAAAGCAGTATTCCTACATTAAAACCTTATTCCTACTAATTAATATCCTGCATATGTTGATATATTTGTACATGATGAAACTTCTCTTTTTGCTCAGGAACCAAAGCCTATTTTTTAACATCACACATCTACATAAATACAGCACTTTACTACCATCATGTGCAATATGCAAGCATACAGATATAATAATACATTATAAAATAATAAAATTAGAATACAGATAAGGATTAAATATAGGATGTTAAAATAGAGTATAAGGGTTTCAGAAAGAGCAATATTTACATAAAATATTGTGCTTTTAACCTTAAAATTGAACTAATCGAGATGGCACTATTTAACCAGGGGAGCTCTGAAGCATTGGTTCTCAGTTGCCATCTCAATTCTTATTGTTCTAAAAAATCATTAAGTGGGCCCCCTCTCTCACCCACAGCAGCCTGGTCTATAACTGTAAAATTAAATGTATGTCCCTCAAGTAAAGCAATATGGATGGCTAAAACATTTTTCTTGTCCTTTTTACTAATGTCATAGTTGTGCTGATATATTCATGTCCTTAAGGTATTGATGGTTTTCCCTATATAGAAACAGGGACATGAGACACATAATGCTAAGCATACCACAGCTTTGCTGCTGCATGTGTATTTCTTGTTCAAATAAATCTTAACATAATGTGGGACTGTTACCTCTTTCCCAACTTTAATGTCCCTACATTGTAAACAGAATCCACATTTCACCATACAATCGCCCTTCCTATTCATATTTCTATTCCTTTCAAGGATGTTCTTCAGGCTCTTTTCTCTCTTGTAAATTATTCTAGGTACTGGACCCACTAATTCTAGTTTTTCATTATTGACACTGAAAATACTCCAATTATGGGTTAAAATCCTTTTTATATCAAAATAGTGATTATTAAATTTAAAAATGGCAAGTTTCTCAATGTTATAACTGTCCTGTTGTCTATTGCTTACTTCTGTCACCTGTATTTTTCCTAATAAAGGGAAAAACAAACCTTGTTCCCTTTTCCTAATAACGTCCATAAATATATTTTCTATGAGCCACAATGGATAGTCTCTTTTGACCAACAGGTTTTTTAAAACCTCTAACTGCTGCATAAATTCCCCTTCTTTCGATACCATCCTTGCTATGCGCACCCCCTGTCCCTTCACCAAGTATTTTTTCTGATGGGTGGGGTGGCAACTTTTAAAATGCAGGAGGGTATTTGAGTATGTCGGCTTCCTACAGATAGTAGACATAACTTCCCTTTTATTCTTATTTTTTTATATGCTAATATCTAGGTAATTGACACCTTCCTTAGTTATATTGCTAGTGAATTCAAGAAAATTAGTACTTGTATTTATGAACTCAAAAAATTCTAATAATTCTTGTTCACCTTTTTTCCAAAAAACAATAATATCATCTAAAAAGCAGCCATAGAATGTCCAGCCATCAATGAATGGGCTTTTAAACACTATTTCTTTTTCCCAGAAAGCCAACACTACGTTTGCAAAAATGGGGGCACATGCTGCCCCCATAGCCACTCCTTTGGTTTGCCTAAACAATTGTTCTTCAAATGTGATGATGTTTGTTTCTAAAACTAATTCCATGAGTGACCTTATGGTTAAAATATGTTCATGTCTTAAGTCAGTATATTGGCATAAGAAAGCATAGAACCACTCTTTACCTATATCATGTGGAATTGTCGAAAACAAATCTTTTATATCTATTATAACAAATATTAAATCATCACTCTATTTATCCATGATAATTTTCCTTAGGCAATCCCAGGAGTCTTTTAATATTCAGGAACAATCCTTAAGTACGTTCTTCAATTGACTATCTATGAATCAGGCTATAGGATATGTCTTAGAGGCTCTTGCATCTACTACTGCCCTCAAAGGTGGGTCCCGAAGATTTTTATGTATCTTCGGGACCCCAAAAATGGTGAGAATCTTTGGATGTTTAATTTGCATAAACATATATTCTTCCTCTGTGATGTCCTTATTTAGTACCATCTCCTCTATTGCAATATCTACTTTTCTATATGCAATATTCTTTTCATTAATACTGATTTCATCATATGTGTCCGTGTATAATATATATAACATCTTGTCCTCATATGTATTTCGATTCATTATCACTAAACCTCCCCCTTTATCTGGTTTAGCTACACTAATTTCAGTGTTGTTACAAAAGTTATTCAGAATTTCCATTTCTTCCCTAGTAATATTATTTTCACTGTATGTTTTCTTTTTGTTCCTTATTACCTCCCTGATATCATTCTCACACATTTTTTCATATAATTGTACGCTAGGGTTCAGGGGTGGATTAAAGATGCTAGGCTTCCTACATATATTCCCATTTATTTGTGCCTGCTTAGTGCCCTCAAAATAAAAGTCAAAATTTATTTTTCTTGTAAAAGGTTTTAAGTCTATTAAGGAATCGTCGATGGCTGCATCTTTATTTGGCACAAAGGACAAGCCTTTTTCGAATAGATCTGCCACCCTACCATCAATATCCAGGCTGCTGTAGTTATAAATTTTAAATTCCACTAATTTATTTGTAACAATGCTAACTGAATGTGTTTTTCATTAAAATCTCCTGTATGAGCCCTTCCCCCTCCCTTTGCCCCAGTTGTTCCAATTGTTTTTGTAAGGTTGGTGATAATTGTTGTTGTAATAGCCATGTTCTTTTTCTTTCCTCTGATTCTTCAGCCGCTCGGACCTCCTCAGAGGAGGATACTCTAAAGGGTCAGCGTTATACTCATTGTCATTACCAACATCCTGGGTATTACTTACTTCCCTTTGTATATCCTGATTATCTTTCCTCAGGTATCCATTCTGTCCCGGGGGGGGGGGGGATGCCCTGCCTTTGCTATACTCCTTCTCATCCCTCTGTAACTTACGGTTCTTTCTATCCTGAATTTCATTTACAATATCATCAATACGTGCAAAAATTTTAAAATACTCATGTTGCTTAGAGTCAAACAATAAATCATTATGTAAATTCCTATCAATAGTTTGGATATTTTCCATTAGCTTAACCATTTTCCTGTCATTGTCTTTGATTATTAATTTCAACAGTTCACAACCATGTTTATTGTACAATTCCAAAAGTTCTTTATGAAGGAGGGAATCCAAAGGAGGCAAACCAAAGGAGTGGCTATGGGGGCAGCATGTGCCCCCATTTTTGCAAACGTAGTGTTGGCTTTCTGGGAAAAAGAAATAGTGTTTAAAAGCCCATTCATTGATGGCTGGACATTCTATGGCCGCTTGTTAGATGATATTATTGTTTTTTGGAAAAAAGGTGAACAAGAATTATTAGAATTCTTAGAGTTCATAAATACAAGTACTAATTTTCTTGAATTCGCTAGCAATATAACTAAGGAAGGTGTCAATTACCTAGATATTAGCATAGAAAAAAATAAGAATAAAAGGGAATTTATGTCTACTATCTATAGGAAGCCGACATACTCAAATACCCTCCTGCATTTTAAAAGTTGTCACCCCACCCATCAGAAAAAATCCTTGGTGAAGGGACAGGGGGTGCGCATAGCAAGGATGGTATCGAAAGAAGGGGAATTTATGCAGCAGTTAGAAGTTTTAAAAAACATGTTGGTCAAAAGAGACTACCAATTGTGGTTCATAGAAAATATATTTATGGAAGTTATTAGGAAAAGGGAACAAGGTTTGTTTTTCCCTTTATTAGGAAAAATACAGGTGACAGAAGTAAGCAATAGACAATAGGAGAATTATAACATTGAGAAACTTGCCATTTTTAAATTTAATAACCACTGTTTTGATATAAAAAGGATTTTAACCCATAATTGGAGTATTTTCAGTGTCAATAATGAAAAACTAGAATTAGTGGGTCCAGTACCTAGAATAATTTACAAGAGAGAACAGAGCCTGAAGAACATCCTTGAAAGGAATAGAACTATGAATAGGAAGGGCGATGGTATGGTGAAATGTGGATTCTGTTTACAATGTAGGGACATTAAAGTTGGGAAAGAGGTAACAGTCCCACATTATGGTAAGATTTATTTGTACAAGAAATACACATGCAGCAGCAAAGCTGTGGTATACTTAGCATTATGTGTCTCGTATCCCTGTTTCTATATAGGGAAAACCATAAATACCTTAAGGACATGAATATATCAGCACAACTATGACATTAGTAAAAAGGACAAGAAAAATGTTTTAGCCGTCCATATTGCTTTACTTGAGGGACATACATTTAATTTTGCAGTTATAGACCAGTCTGCTGTGGGTGATTGAGGGGGCCCACTTAATGATTTTTTTAGAACAAAAAGAATTGAGATGGAAACTGAGAACCAGTGCTTCAGAGCCACCCAGGTTAAATAGCGCCATCTCGATTAGTTCAATTTTAAGGTTAAAAGCACAATATTTTATGTAAATATTGCTCTTTCTGAAACCCTTATACTCTATTTTTACATCCTATATTTAATGCTTACCTGTATTCTAATTTTATTATTTTATAATGTATTATTATATCTGTATGCTTGCATATTGCACATGATGGTAGTAAATTATTGTATTTATGTAGATGTGTGATGTTAAAAATAGGCTTTCGTTCCTGAGCAAAAAGAGAAGTTTCATCATGTACAAAAAGATCAACATATGCAGCATATTAATTAGTAGGAATAAGGTTTTAATGTAGGAATACTGCTTTAATATTAAATGAAAGGAAATTATGTCATCATTTATGGGGATTTATAACGGGTGGGGTTTGAGTATCATGTATTCTGATGAAGTTTCTACTATGAGACGAAAGCGTTTAATTAAAGTACTGTGTTGTGGATTCCTGACTACTATTCTTCATCCCTGCTAATTACATTATAGACAACACCCACCTAAGTGTAGACTCAGTGGTAAGTGATCTGGATACTCAGGTTGATAGCAACCTGAATTTTGACCACCATTTATCCACAGTATTAAGGAAATCCTTCTATGTGCCACGTCTTATAAGTGAAGACATTGCATCTAGATCTAAGGATGTTAGAATTCCATTATACTTAGCCCTGATCAGACCAATAACTGAGTACAATGCTTCCTTTTGGAAGTACCGTTCCAGACACCTGCAACAATTGGAGAGACTACAAATGTAAACAAAACAAGTCTTACAAGGAAATACTGAAAGTTCTGTCACTGTAATCTGTCAAATGCAGGTTGTTAATGGGTGAACTGTGCCTGGCTTACAGGGCAGTCCCTCTCTTGAACCTGATGGAAATGTTACACATTCATAAATCAAACTGCACGAGAGTCACTCACTCCAGGGATCTTAACCTAGCCTTTGACATGAGCAGATCATGCTGGAGAGGATATATATATTTCCCAGAGACTGCCACTTTTCTCAAACAAGCTTCTAATTCACATGAAGCGGAGCACCTCCCTGACCCTCTTCAAATGCAATCTAGATCAATGGATGAGTGACCACAAATTCACTCCAGAGGTGGTGCCCAAATGCCTACTGGACAGAGGAAGTTGTTCTTAACTACCATAGACCCTTACCTCTGTGATTAAATACCATAGACCCTTACCTCTGTGAACTTCACTCACCTAACCACCGACATTTGGGGCAACCTGGGAAAAATATGGCTAGGCTTTTAAAGACTCTAGGGCCATTAGCTTAATAGTATGAATGACAGGATAAATGGAGAGTATATGATGTAACAGGGTCACTACAATGCAAGTTCTGAGGGTTGTGCCCTTGTAGACAGAGCATGAATAGGCTGAGGAATGAGTGTTCAGCCCAGCAAATGTTGATATTCAAGTGTTACAAGGTATCTTGTTAACTGATAATTATACCCACAGCAGTGGCATTATTGTTGCACTGAGCCATGTGTGTAGGTTACTTATGTTAATTGTGCATTTTACTCTGGGAGTCATATACCTACTACTTGCTATGATGTTGAATTTAGCAATGCTTGTGAGTATAGTATTGTGGGTTGTTTTGTTTTTTTTTTTGTGGTGGAGGCAACTAACAAATGCAAAGGTGTGCATAGAGTGGACTTGCACACAGCAGTCATCCAAAGCCAAGTATGTTCCTAACTTCATATACTGTAGATGTGGGGGAAGCAACTGCAATAGTATTAAGTGGTTGGGGTTAGAAAACTTATAGTATTTATGAGACATCTCACTTCTTGCAGGGTATGGATCCAATGGGTTCTTCAATGACCACTCCTCACTTGTCTTAGGGATGAATGGATATGTTCTCCATGACCTGTATACCTGTTTGGGTTATTGCTCTCCTACATCTGTATCAGGCTATTTTGTGTCTCGCCTGTGCTACTTCCTTTTGTTTGAGGAGGGCTCTACATCTACCCATGTAAAGGGAAGTATGTGTACAGACTGAGGTAATTACAGTCATATCTTGTGGGATATACTGCTGTAGGGCCATGTCTACCTGTAGTATGCACACACCTACACCTCTTATGTGTTACAACGTTTTTATTGTACCATAGGTCCAGATACACTCAACTTCATAGGAGTGGTGTATGTCACTGACAGCAGGTTTACTATCACTGGCATTCATATCCTGTGCTGGGCTTGTGACATGTCCACAGATGGCAGGTGTACCAAGATGAAAGTGAAAAATATTGCAGTCCTCTTAAGTGTAAATAAAGCCATTATGCCTATGTGGTCTATACCCATAATGATAGCATAAGTGCACATGAATCCACGTAGGCAACCAGTTTCTTCATAGGGTACTTTGACACCCCTACGTTCTGTCAATATAACACTCAGAGAAGCACCACACATAACACCACTGAATGTATTCCAGATGTAAGTGGGTAGTTCCCATACCTGTTGTAACAGAAAATGGGTCTTAAAAACTCTGGGCCATTGCAGCTTTAGCAGCATAGGGGCATATTGTGTGTGACCATTCAACATGTCACATGTATATTTCTCTGCAACTGCATGTTCCCATGCCTGAAGGTGGGAAACAAAGAAAAATTAAATTATTACATGCAAAGAATGATATGCTGCTACAGGCCCTCTGTCAGCATGGTCAGAGGATGCTCCATCATTAAAAATCTGACCAGGAATTGCATATGTTTGGTTGTGCATTATATGTGGCATGTCTAAATAACTAAATGTGTCTGTAATTTTTCTTTGCGGAGCTTTTCTCCCTGGGCCTCTGCTGAAAAGGGGCCTTTTCGGCTCAGTCAGACACCCCCGGTTAACAAATGTAAAATAAAATAAAATAAAATAAATAAAATGTGACATTAACGCAGTTTGGAGCCAAAAATTGGAATTACCATCAAGTCAAAAGAAGGCTAACTAAAATAATTCCTGCAGCACGCACTAAGGTAACCTGCCTGACATATCAGTGATGGAGAATGTGAGGTGGTCTGCTGACAGAACCACCCATAATATAGATGGAGTAGTTCCTAACATGTCTGCATGAGGGTCCAGATAGTTCTGACATGCAGCACTCTTCAACCCTGGTAGCCCACATCTAATGTACAGTATGGTCACTTATGCATGGTATAGCACAGCCTCAATGCAGCATTATCTGCATCATTTTTATGTTATATGTACTATTTAATCTGGACCATATTTAGGAATCAGGCAGTGCCTGTTAGCCAGTGAAGTGAAGTACTGTGCCTGACTCCATCTGTCATTCCCTTTATCCATCTCCCTCACAAGCTCCTCATCAAGCACAGTGTTCACTGGTGTCTCTGAGATATCTGCCACATGAATGTATCTGCCCTGCTGTAACTGTGCATCAATATGTTGTGTATCACTGCACACTCTGCAATGATTTTACTGTATGTTCCAGGGTCATACTGCAGTGTAGTGCCAAAAACATCAAGACAGTGGAACTGGGCCTTTAACAGGTGGAACATACATTTGATAATAACTCAGGTATTTGACAGCGCATTATTATAGGCATTGTCTATCATTGTCTCTGGGTTTCTAATTGATGTCATTAGCTAGGGCATATCCAGCCTAATCAATAATATTGACCTGTAGAAAAATCACGCTGTACAAACCATTGGTATAAATCACATATATGTCAGAAGTTAGATTTGGGGACACTGCCTGGATGACCTATTAACACACTGTATATAATACTTGGTGCTTTACAGACCACCTGTTAATTGATGGAGTGGAGCCCCTTAATCCAAAATTAAGAAGTGGTAAACCATATATATCTCAGCTGTACAGATTTTGGAGGGATACCCCTAGTTTGTTCCCAAGTGTTTGCTTCACCTTTTCTAAAACTGGATATTATTTTGAGAAGTTCTGAGTAAGCAGTGCTAGCATTTAACTCATTCCTTCCAGTACAAATCTTTTGAGTGTGTACCTTTAACTCACAGTAGGTGTGGCTTTAGCCTTTAAAAAATGAAGTTATCACCTTACAGTTATAACAAATACTCATTGACAGACAGTCATATACCAATACAACTGTGTTTCCCATCATGTATGTTTCAAGAAAAAATATTCTGATACCTTGTATGTAGTATGGTTTTGGAATTATTATTGCAAATATGAACAGGCAATATTTGATGCCTAGAGGCACAGTAGGAGGTAACTGCAGAAACACCTGGAGAAGTCACTTGGATGTAATGAGTTTAAACATGTCCATAATTTGGGGGGTTTTCCCTAGTTGTTTTTTGTTTTGTCTGTAACTCTAGAGGTAAAAGGTAGGAGGTATGCACCCAAGACAGATGCTTGGAGCTCGCCTACCATTAGGAATCACATGGACCTACATATGAGAGCAACACATCTCAACCAACTCCTGCATGGTGTCTCTATTGCCATGGTAGACTTCCACTTTTTCTCTAACATGGAGGGCATGGTATATTAGGAGTTTATAGATAACTTTGTGCCATGCAAGGCAGCAACATGCACTTCTATGACTACTGGCACTGACAAGAGACTCTTACATTTACATGTAACACAACCGCTGCCCAGTCCATGTTTTTATGGCCTTCCTCCAAGATTTTGCTGTTGTCAAAAACACTTGTGATTGCATCTCTCTGCTGAACATATATGCTTCTGAAACACCCTGATTTGCATCTGACATTTTCTTCATTTTACTGTGGTTGTTCTTTTCAATTTCATTATAGCATGATTTGCATATTATGCAGCAGGATTTTTAGATGTCTTGAAGTGTACTCAGTGTGCCTCTAAATCACTACCACCCAGCATGTAGCTGCTTATTGTGTATAATTGGCTACTGTGATACAAAAACTGTTTCTAAACACCAGCCAGAATAACTTGTGGTATAAACTGTTGAAATAATGGGTTAGAGAAGTTGACTCAACCTTAGGAAAAGCTGTTGATATGTACAAAGCAGGTGAAGCTACTAATTCATAGCTAAATGCATGAACTAATGAAAAATCTGTGTGTAAACTAAAATATGAGTCACATAGATAGGCAAAGATGAGCAATGGAAGTAGAATGTAGTATAAAAATAAAGTATATAAAAAAGAGAGTTTTCTGCAGAGCCATGACAAAGGTCACAGAAAACATTATATTGGTGTAATTAAGGCTTGAATTAATTGTAGCTATAGCATAAGGAAAGGCTTTGCCCAAACTTTAATAAGTTCTATAGAAATTGTGTTAACAAACAACATTATTTCAAATATAGGTAAATGGAAAAACAACTGTTTCCACATATTTTGCTTTTTGTTGCTTTGATTTAAAAATGAGCTGTTTGCTGACAGTCTTGAAGAAAAAAGACGTGATACTGTGAAGCCTGAAATGTATCAGAAGTATAAGACAAGAGTGTGGGGCTGACTTTTGGTAACAGATATTGAGAATTATTTGACAGAATGCGGAGTTTAAAGTTGATATAATTGCAGTATGCAATAGTTTGAAATAATTTCACAGATTGGAGGAGGGAGAACATGCAGGAGAGAGCTATTATAGCAATAACCCACGCCTGGGTGTGGGTAATGCTGGATTTACCCATGGTTGGCGTGGTTTGGTCCCGAGGGACCAAACAAAGCCAACCGTGGGTAAATACAGCATTACCCACACCCAGAAGTGGGTTATTGCTATTATACCATGACATTATTTAAGAAAAGAAACTATTACTTTTCTTAAATAATGGCATAGTATAATGCCTATTTACTGCCCTTCCGCAGATGTCTGGCATCCGCGGCAGTTCTGATGTACTGCGCCTGCGCAGTACATCAGAGTTGTGGCAGCAACGGAGAAAGCAAGATCTCCGTTGGTTTTTCTACTGTTTCGCTATGTTAAATGGGTTTAACATAGCGAGACAGTTTTAAAATAAGCAACGGAGATGTCCGTTGCTTATTTTAAAACTGTCTCGCTATGTTAAACCCATTTAACATAGTGAACAGTAAAAGCAACGGAGATCTTGCTTTCTCCGTTGCTTTTTTTTTAAAACCTGTCTCGCTATGTTAAATGGGTTTAGCATAGCGAGACAGCTTTAAAATAAGCAACGGAGATCTCTGTTGCTTATTTTAAAGCTGTCTCGCTATGTTAAACCCATTTAACATAGCGAGACAGTGTTTTAAAAGTAGAGTTATACTAATGGAAAAAAGTCCGGGCGACCGGACCTTTTTCCATTAGTATAACTCGATTTACAATGTGCACGCTGGCCAATCAGCGTGCACATTTTGGGGGAGTCATGGTATAATAGTACACTGTTCACTTATTCTGGCTGCCAGGTAGAAGTAATTTCTAATATCTGGGTTGTGTGTTTTGTAAGAATATAGCAATAGTTAAAAGAATTTACAGTGTAATTGCAAAGACTGTATGTATTAAAAATCAATCACACTCTCACAGGTACATTGCTGCTGCTGTGTAGGAACCATAGTAGTAATATCCTGCATAATTATGCTGATTTGTTTATAAGCATATGAAGCTTACCAGATGAATATCGCCTGTTTCTGGAAGTCTCCCATAGCATTCAGAAGTAAAGCTGAACAAGAGCTAAAGAGTGTTAGATCTTCTCCTTCTTTCGACTTTTCCCGGTTAGGGGTCGCCACAGCGGATCACCTTGTCCGCACATTGATTGGCAGTGGAGTTTTACAGTGTCGAGTTGCCAGCCCGGCGCCCAACCTTCCACAGAAGGCACACTCACATGCACACCTAGGGCCAATTTAGAGTGTCCAATCCACCTGCAGCATGTCTTTGGGATGTGGGAGGAAACCGGAGCACCCGGAGGAAACCCACGTGACCACAGGGAGGACATGCAGACTCCACACAGAAGGCACCCCAGCCAAGGATCGAACCGGAGAACCTCTTGCTGTGAGGCAGCAATGCTAACCACTGCACCACCGTGGCCGCCCTAGCTAAAGAGTGTTAAATATGGGTGAATATGTTAAGATTTTATGTCCTTGTGTAATCTGCATATATCTGCTTTAAATAGCTTTTATGTGTATTTTTATGCTGCAAATTAGAATGCTTTGATTGCTAACTTTGCAATATCTTCAATATGTAACTGAATGAATTATACAAGAAAAATTTTCACAGTCAGGGTGTCAAACAGTCACAGCCCTTAAGGCCAAACACAATGCCAGACACACTAGTCATTGGTGACTCCATAGTCAGACACACTGACGTCCCGCTCACCAGACTGAGTAAGGAGAGAGTTACAGTAAGCTGCCTGTCGGGCGCTAGAATCCGCCACATAACGCAAGCACTCAGGTCTCTCAACAGCAGGTACAAATATGACTCAGTCATTGTCCACGCTGGTGTAAACGACCTGAGACGTACCTCCTTGGACTACATGAAAAGAGACATTGAGGAGCTCTCTGATTATGTAGCCCAGGCAGGTATGACCCTGACCTTGAGCAGTATCCTACCTTCACCAAGAATGATGCCACAATACAAGATAAGATGATCAGCTTTAACAATTGGCTTAAACTCTGGTGTCATTCAAAGGGGATCCAGTGTCTGTCTGCCTGGGATGACATGCTGGACAAGCCACGCTGCTTCGCAAGGGACGGCTTGCACCTGTCACCCTGGGATTCGGATATTGGCAAAGGCTCTTGCCACCCCATAGTGCCTTTTTAGGCAAGGCTCAAATTCTAAACCTACCACCCTAGAACACAAAAAGAAAAAAACTAAGGGTAATGCTGCTCAATGCCAGAAGTCTAAATCTCAAAATGCACGCACTCGAGGCCCTTCTCAGTATGGAGAACATCGATGTCTGTGCTGTGACAGAAACCTGGTTCAAGGCTCCTGAGAGCACCCCAGCACTAACAGGTTTTACCTCATACCATGCGTTCCGGCCCCAAAATCCGGACAATACCAAGAAAGGAGGGGGGTATCCATATTCATCAAGGACACCCACACCTCAAGACTGGTGGCAACGCACGATGCATCGGAGACCATCCAGGTGCAATTAACCATAGGCAAGACTGCTCTGCAAATTGTAGCATGTTACAGGCCACCCTCACAATCTCAGGAACATCACATGGCTTTCCTGAAAACACTGGAGGGGATAAATGTATCTCCAAACACCATCATACTAGGTGATTTCAATTACCCTAATATAGACTGGGAACACTACTCAAGCCCAAACACCCTAGCCCAAAAGTTCCTGGAATTCATAAACTCAAATGCCATGGAACAACTAGTCACCATCCCCACAAGAGGAGAAAACATACTTGATCTCATCATCACGAACATGGGAGCACAATGTTCAACACTGGAAGTATACCCCTCACTGGTGAGATCAGATCACAAACTAATCTTGCTGGAGGTCCTCATCCCACCCCCACCTGAAATAAAAAAGACCACAGTAAAAAACTTCTCAAAAGCCGACTTCACACTTCTAAAGACTAGTGTGGTCTCCTTTAAGGCCCCCGAGCCAGCGGAAAACAGTACTCAAGCTGCTGAATCAGTTACAAATGCCTTCTGCCAGCACCTGCAGGACTGCATGGATAAGGCAATCCCAAGCAAAACAAAGACTCTTTGTACCAAGGGCAAGCGTCCAGTCTGGTGGACCCCAGCCATAAACAAACTCTACAACAAAAGGAGGAAGCTACTACAAGATAGAGCAAAATCCTTAAAAGGTAAGACACCTTTGATCACTATAAGTAAAAAGCTAAGAGCTCTCATAAAATCATCCAAAGCAAATTTTGAGAGAAAAATAGCTAAAGACTCAAAAGACAATCATAAGGCCTTCTTTAGCTATGTTAGAAACCTGGGAGGAAACTCCCAGATATGCTCAGAACTAGTTCAAAATGATGTGAAGATTACTGATCCTACAGACATTGCCAACATACTGGCTGACAGGTTCAGTGCAAACTTCTCCCCCCCTCCCCCCCAAAAGGAGAGATATCTATACCAAATGGTTGCAGCCCCCCAAACATCTCAAACGCCCAAGTGAGAACTGCTCTCTCCAAAGCAAAAAACACAGCATCCATGGGACCTGATGGTGTCCCAGGCTGTGTGCTCCACGAACTCAACGAGGAATTAAACCCACAGCTAGGACAGCTGTTTAATCATAGTCTCACCTCTGGATACGCACTCCAGGAGTGGCGCACTGCGACTGTGGTCCCACTTCACAAAGGCGGTGCCTCCACAGACCCTGGAAATTACCGGCCCATTAGCTTGACAAGCCTTATCTGCAAAGCTATGGAGAGGATCATAATGGACCTCATAAATAAAGACATAGGGAATTTTCAGACTTTGGATCCAACCCAGTTTGGCTTTGTCAAAGGCAGATCATGCCTTTTAAACTTGGTTGACTTTTTCGAAACAGTCACCAAAGCCATTGATGAGGGAAAGGCAGTCCATACAGCCTACCTCGATCTGGCGAAGGCCTTCGACACAATACCCCACTCGGGTATCATTGAAAAACTCATCAGCTTAAATGTTAACCCATACATCACAAGATGGGTTGCAAACTGGCTGAGCGACAGAACCCACAGGGTCAGAGTTGCTGGCACCATGTCAGACTCAAAGCCTGTCACAAGTGGTGTCCCACAGGGCTCAGTCCTGGGCCCACTCTTGTTTGGCATCTACTTTTCCGATGTACAAGCAAACACAGGAGGGTTATGGCTGACAAAGTTTGCAGATGACTGCAAAGTGGGCGCCGTAGTCAAAAACACATCTGACACAGATATCCTTCAGAAGGGTCTCACAGAAACGGATGACTGGTGCCAGAGCCATGGCCTAAAGTTAAATGCCAAAAAATGCATAGTCATACCCTTCGGGAAAAACAAGGTTACCCCTAGCTACCATATAGGTGGTAATCCTCTGAGCACAGAAGAAGTTATCAGGGACCTGGGGACCCGGGTTGACAGTAGCCTGTCATTCGACACCCATGTAGCTAAAGTAGTTAGGAAGACCTTCTACATTGCCCACCTTATCATGAAGGGATTCACATCTAGATCAAGGGAGGTCATAGTCTCCCTATACTCATCCATCACTCATCAGACCAATGATTGAGTACAATGCCCCATTCGGAATGTATCTGACCCGACACTTGCAGCAGCTGGAGAGGCCACAAAAGTTCCTCACCAAAAGGATAAAGGGTCTCAAAAATCTGTCCTATGCTGCCCGACTGAAAGAACTCCAGCTCTATTCAATCGCTTACCGCTTGCTCAGAGGTGACCTTTGCCTGACATACAAGGCCATGTCTAACCCAGATTTGATGAATATGCTTCACCTCAAAAAATCTAGATCCGTCAGAGCCACAAGGGCAGGAGACTTAAACCTCGACACGGCTATTAATAGGACGTGCTGGAGGGATAGATTCATCACCCAAAGACTCCCTATGCTGTGGAACAAAATCCTGGTATATGTGAGGCAGAGCACCTTGCTGGCCTTGTTCAAGAGAAATCTTGACCAATGGATGGGAGATCGCAGATATACTCCAGGGATTACCTCAGTGTCACTGCTAGACAGAGGCACAGCAAAATAATGGGTATAGTTCCCCATACAAAAGGGGTGGCGTAAGCCACAAAACTATGGGCTAGGCTTATAAATGCCCTCGGGCAGATAGCCTAGTATGAACCTATGAATCTATGAACCTATGAACCAAGTACTGCTGAAATGCAACTCAGGTTCACACTGACAAAACAATATCAATGAAATGTGCATTTTGTCTATGTGCAGAGACAGAGGAAGTGGAAAAGAACTATCAACTGAAAATTTAATCTGCCTGGCAGCAATGAGAGCACATGGGCATTCGTGTTTTGTAAGGGCTGCCTCCTCCATTTGTAAGTAGATTAGTTTAGATCATAAAGTAGGCTGAGCTTAACTTATAGCATGAATACCTGTCTGTCTTTTGTTTTTCTAGTGCAGCACTTGTTTATGGTAATAAACTTGTACCTTATCTAAAAATTTAAACTTCCCCCATGAGCATTTATTTCATTTGGGGGGCTTTCAATGACCGAATCAAAGGTAAGTGGATTTCAGAGGTATACTGACCTTATGTAAAAATGCAGCTATTGAGAATCAATATAATGAATGGTAGCCTGAGTAAAAATCATCAATAAGAAAAGAAATCCAGGCTCATTTTTGTTTCAAGGAAGAAATAAGTTCTATCTAGGGCTTAAAGTTCAAAACTGGTAAAATAATAGTTCCTAATCAGTTGAGAAAACAAATGGCTGAGAGAAGGCGAGAATCATATCTGAGAATAATAAAATGAAAAAAGAGAGCAAAATGTTTTATGTTTTGGCAAGAAATATCAATTCCAATAGAAGTAGAACAGAGTTGTGGTACTTGCAATGCAGGCCATAAAGACAATATTAAAGAAAAAATGGACCACCAGGCAGCTGAAATATACAAACAGTTGTCTTTTAACACTCTGGAAATTTTTTTAAAATGAAACTTAAAAAAAAAACAGTTTAACCAGTATCAAATCATCACATAACGAGTGCAAATGTGTTTAGTGCATTAAAGTTCAAACTCTTAAGTCAGTCAATACCTGATCCTCTTATATATGACTGTGGTCTACAACATGCAAGGTGAGAAGTCGGAGGATCTTTGCATGAGTGATAATTCAGACATGCGATGCCTAGTCTTCAGTGACTCTTGGTCAGATTGTCAGATGGACAGAACTATTTAAACACTGAGGAATATTATGATAAACAATATATTAGAATATAAAAGGATTGTTATCTTACAAATTAGGAATATCATCAGCTTGACTGCTAATGTGCAGAAATCTACATATAAGTGAGGCCTACACTTGAGTCTGAAAGCTATTGAGCAAGAGGCTGAGCACCAGACATGAGAACATTAGGCTTACTGACAACCAAATGTGGTGCATGCCAGGCTTGCCAATAGATTTTCACAGTGTGCACCAATTTTCTATAATCTACCTTTGTAGATCAGAGTGTATGTTGTAACTTTAAGAAGCATTTCAAAGTGAGGGCACATGCGTATAAGTAGGGAGCACATGCAGGCAGTAGTGCCACTTTGAGTGAACAGCCAGAGTGTTAATATGTATGAGTGCAGTAGTCAGTCTGTTTATAAGTTTATGTTTAAGTTACTAAGCCTTAGTACTGATGTGTTTGCATGTAATAAAGCTGCTTGACTCAAACCTACAACTGTTTATCTGCTTTATCCTGACCGGATGAGTGACATGGTGTCAGAAGTGGCATGTCTGAATGACATAGTGTTAGAAGTGGCATGTCTGAATGACATGGTGTTAGAAGTGGCATGCTTGAATGACATTGTTTTGGAACCTGGATGTCTGAGCAACAAGAAGCTAAAAAGAAGCCAGAAGTCAAGCCATGAGGTGCACTGTTAGAAATGGAGGTATATAAAGGAATGATGCATCCCAACATGCTCAAACAATTGAAAAAAGGTCAGAAATAAATTTCAGGTAATTAAAACTCACATAAATGATTTATTTCATAAAGAAAATGATACAAAGTAGTTGCAATGCACAAAATGCATTATTAATCAAACAAAAAGCACAAAATGCTTTATTGATTAAGCAAAATGTTCAAAACCATGATATTTGATAGAGTTAAACCAAATACTTATGAGAGTGTTCAGAATTACTTCTGATTTGCATAACGAGCATGTTGAAAGTAAAACAAGCACAAGAAAAGTATAACGAGTATGATAGAAGTCAAACGAATACAGCAGGTACAATAAAAGGGCAAAATGAGCATGGAAAAGCAAAGCGACTGCATTTTTTTAGGAAGCAACCACGTCTTTTGATATGAGCTACTGTTTTGCATTGATTAAAGCTATTCAAAGTATAACTAGAGTTCTCTGAAATATCTCAGTGTGTGCAAAGTGTTTGCTGTGTTTGCTTTATTACAGTATAATTATTTTGAAGAGTTTACTGTGTGCAAATTACAGATATTTCACAAAGTGCAGTCAGAATACAGCCATTTTGAGAAGTTTCTTGTGCAGTGTACAATTCATTTGCAAAGTGCAGTCATTTCAAAGTGTTTCTTACACTGTACAGAGTTATTTTGCAAAGTACAGTCAATTTGAGAAGTTTCTTGTGCTGTGTACAGTTCATTCACAAAGTGCAGTCATTTTGAAGTATTTCTTACACAGATGAGAGTGGTTTTAAAGTACAGTGATTTCAAAGTGTTCTTCTGCCATGAAGACTTATTTCACAAAGTGCAGTTATTTTGAAGAGTCTGTTGTGTTGTTGAGCATAATTACAAGTTTCTGGCATAAATTTCTGACATATATGTGTTTGTTCGTACATAATTCCAAGGGTCTTTATTACTGTATGCTGGTATGGCAGAGGCATTTTGCAGACCCAGTCCAGTTGTGTTTGATCATAATATTGCAGAGAATTGGAGAGCAATTGGGCAGGAATACGATATTTTCATACAAGCAGCTTTTTCTGATAAAGATATATGTACGAGGGCATTTATCCACTTAATCTAGCGGGGTCAGAAGCCACTGAAAGAGAGCATTCATTTGTGTATGCACCAGTAGTATATGGAGGAGAAAGGGAAAATTGTCATATTGTTGTACAAGCTGAATCAAGGGAGGACACTGAGTGCTTGAAATGTAAATTTAGAGAAATGTGTAACCCCCAGACATATGTTACATTGGAGAGGCACGTATTTTATACAAGAGACCAAAAGCCAGGAGAAACTTTTCCAGCTTATATCACTGACTTGACCAAGAATCACAACCAACCAAAACGCTTGCAGAACCAGCCAATAAAACGCCTCTTCAGTTCGGTGAACTAAAACAGTTTAACGCCACAAAACAGTAACTTGTGTTTTCGTCCTTAGACTTTGTCAGAATGAACAATTACACAAGCTAATAATCTTCTTAAGTACTCCTCCTTCCCCATTAACAAAACAATTAATCAAGTAAAACATTTAATGTGGTTAGATGTATTACATTCAAAATACAACTATAAAAACTTCCTTAAAATAAATAATTACATATTTCAATAATTTTTAAAAACAGTAAATCACATAATTAATATATAAATACATAAAATGCAGGCCATCAAATATAATAATATAAAAATAGATAAATTAGATATATTACACCAAATTTTTAAATTGTGTTAAAAACAATACCACTATCTTCTTCTTCTTCTTCGTCTTTCGGCTTTTTCCCGGTTAGGGGTCGCCACAGCGGATCACCTTGTCCGCACATTGAATGGCAGTGGAGTTTTACGGTGTCGAGTTGCCAGCCCGGCGCCCAACCTTCCACAGAAGGCACACTCACACGCACACCTAGGGCCAATTTAGAGTGTCCAATCCACCTGCAGCATGTCTTTGGGATGTGGGAGGAAACCGGAGCACCCGGAGGAAACCCACGCGACCACAGGGAGGACATGCAGACTCCGCACAGAAGGCACCCCAGCAAAAACAATACCACTATAATAAACTAGTAAAACACTGCCATCTACTGGTCAAGAAGTAATGCTAAATAAAAACATTAAAGTTTAGCAGATCTAAGTTTGAGGACGGGCTAAAGAAATATAGTCATTCAAGCCTGGTTCACTATTAGCCTCAAAACTCAGATGCCAGATAGTTCCCTGTACTCTATGGTTGTCTCCCAAGGACCACCTTGAGGGTCCTGTTAACTTTTTCTATGACAAAAAAGCCAAAAACTGCATCTTTACAAAATGTTCCCTCATAAGGCCCATCATAGAATACAATGCCCCTTTTGTGATGTACCTTACCCGACACCTGCAGCAATTAGAAAGACCCCAAAAGTATCTCACCAAGAGGATCAAGGGTCTCAAACAGATGCCATATGCTGCTCGGTTAAAAAAAACTCCAGCTCTACTCAGTTGCATACCACCTACTTCGAGGCGATCTATGCCTGACATACAAAGCTATGTCAAATCCAGAATTAATGGACATGCTCCATCTCAGTAAATCTAAATCCCTTAGATCCACATGCTCGAGGGACTTGAACCTCAGCACAGAAATAAATAGAACTTGCTGGAGGGACAGGTTCATAACCCAGAGGCTCTCTTCGCTCTGGAATAGAATTCCAGTTCATGTGAGGCAGAGCACCTCATTGAATCTCTTCAAGAAGAATCTCGATAGGTGGATGGGGGATCGTAGGTTTGTCCCAGGGATTACTCCCGTGTCACTATTAGACAGAGGCACAGTAAACTAAACCTTAAAAAGGGCACAGTATACTCAAATCAAGGGGTGGCGTAAGCCATACAGAATCGGGCTAGGCTTATAATTGCCCCAGGGCAGATAGCCTAGTATGAACCTATGAACCTATGAACCTATGTCTATATAGTGCATTATTAGAGTCTTGCTTATGAATGTCATAGACGTGTTCATATATTCGTCTCTTAAACTTCCTAGTGGTTTTCCCTATATAGAAGGCTCCACAGGGTTGACAAATGGCGATATATATGACCTCCATGGTGTCACAGTTGGAAAATGCGTTGGTTTCTAACTTTGTATTCCTATCCATTAAATACACACTCTCCCCCTGTATAATGTGTGAGCATTGGGAACAAGCCCCACACTTGAAAGTACCTTTCTTCTGCCTATCGTGCTTTGGTTTTCGGTATTCTAGCATTTCCTTGATGTTTCTCCCCTTCCTATAAGCAAATTTCAGGATTTCAGGGGGTCCTTGAATAACAAATTCAAGTCAGAATAGTCCCAAAACTTCCCCTAGTTTCTAGAAATAATGTCTTGAACCAAATAAGTGTCACTGTTAAAATTCAAAATTAAATTACTACTCCAATTTGTATCTGTGGGTGGGGTGTTCTCTATATTGGTTACAATGTGTTCTAATACCCCTAAAATGGGACTAACCCCCCCCCCCCATTATTTATTTAATTCATTACTTCTTCTATTAGAACAAGGGGATAGTTCTTTTCCAAAAACATATTTTTCAATGTCTTTCTATGTCAAAATCACTGTCCAGGGACATCATCCTACTACTCCTAATGAACTGCCCTTTCAAAGTTCCTTTCTTCTGTTTGAAAGGATGGGCACTAGTGTAAAACAAGTAAGAGTTCGAAAAAGTAGCTTTTCTATAAACATTAGATTAAAATTTTCTAGCTTCAGGTATCTTTTCCATCATCACATCCAAATATTGTAAATGTTCTCTAGAATAACTGTGGGTAAATTTAAGGAAGTCAGTAGTACTATTGACATACTCAGTAAATTCTATTGGTTTCTCCTCAGATCCAATCCAAAACATACAAATATCATCCAGGTAACATCGGTAGTATTTCCAGTATTGAGAATATACAGAGTGAAAAATAAACTGCTCTTCCCAAATAGATAATGCCAAATGTGCATACATGGTGGCACAACTGGCCCCCATGGCTACTCCACTCGACTGCCTAAAAAACTCACCCTCAAAGTACAAAAAATGATGTCTTAATACCAAATCCATTAAGTCCATAAACACCAAGATACTGTTTTTGTCAACACTTCCTTTTGTTCTAAGGACTTCTTCGAACCATTCTAACCCTGACTTGTGAGGAATAACATTGAATAAATCCTGGATGTCTAGAGTAACAAAATAAGTTTGTCACTATATAAGTCATTGTTAAAACTTCTCAAAAAAAATCCCAAGAGTCCTGAAGAATGCCCGCCTGCTCAGACCAAACACTTTTTAACCTTAAGTCCAAAAATGTGGCCAAGGGATATGTTTTAGACCCTGTGGCTGCCACAGTTGGTCTGAGTGGTGGGTTATCCACATCCTTCTGGACCTTGGGTATACCAAAAATAGATAGTACTATTGGTTTGTCCATAATTAAATAATGATAGGTATCTTGACTAATCATATCTTCTTCAACCAGTTCTTTGAGAATAAAATCAATCTTCCTATGAGCTATATTAATTTCATTACAGGAGACTCTGGAATATCTGTCTGTATTGTTTAACATATCCAACATCTTGCCTGAATATATAATACTATCCATAAGGACAACTCCCCCCCTTGTTGGGTTTCATAACTCTGACTTGATGGTTGTTCCTTAAAGAATCCAGGAGAGCATGTTCTTCCTTATTCAAATTATATTGTCTTCTTTTCTTATTCAAACTCTGTTGAAGCTCCCTTTCTACCTGAATTTTGAAATTTTTTAACTGGGGGTGTAGGGGTGGATTGTAAATACTTTTTCTCTTAATCAAATTAGTATCCCCCCCCCTCATGATTCATTAACAATTCTAAGTTCTTCTTTCTCAAAAATAATTTTAAGTCAGTCAAGACATTTGTGATTTGACTTCTATTGCTAGGTACAAATGTCAATCCTTTGCTAAACAAACTAAAGTATGTGCAGTCGATGTCCAGGCTACCATTATTGTATATACTAAAATTATGATACTTGTGCTTGTACCCATCGACTGCTATACCACTGACCTGTATCAAACTACAAATGAGGCTATCCAGAGTTAATATCTCCTCCTGTTCAAGTATTCCACCCTGTTGGGGTAATAATTGACTGGTGTTTGTTGTTTTATCCTCTCAGATCTCCTCAGTGTGGGAAAATCGAAAGGGTCGTCGTACTTGCTTCCACAAAAGGATAATTGGTGTGACCCCCTCCATAACCCCATTCTCTGTTGTCCAAGTCTTCTCCCTGTAAATCTTTGCCCATATGGTCAATATAGTTCCAGTACTGGTGCTTAAAATTATTTTTTGGTTTAGGGTAACAACGTTCTTCCCTATATTCTTTAATGTCCCTGTCAAGCTTCTTACATTTCCTGTTAAATAAATATTTACACTCTTCATCTATCTTTCCTTTAACATTTAAATATTTTAGTTTTTCTTCTTCCACAGTAAATAATAACTCAGTCGTAATCTCATTGTTAGTTTTTTCTATATCGTTAAGTAATATGTCCATTTCTCATTCATTGTTTTTAATGATGGCCCACAATATATTCAAACCACAATGGGTGAAAATCGTAATAAGTTTCTTATGGAATTCACTGCCCTTTTTGACATTGTTGGGGTACTTATAAGTACGTAGTCCCATACCTCTCAAGTGTACCTCATTACGAGGAACGTACCTCATTTGTGGTCTTAAAAAGTTCATGTTCCTCAAAGTTCCTCAAAGTTCCTCAAAGTTCCACATTGAAAGACTCTGTCACACATTCAGTGTTAGGAATTTTTTTAATGAAATACATGGTAAATCGAAATGAATCATATTAATTCATTAAAAGATCTTCTTTAAAAGTAAAACCAGCATATTTTAACCATCCTATGGCCTTCCTAGTTGAAGTTGTTAGTTAAGCCATTAGTACGTGTTCCACATTTTGCCCATTTGTTCCACATTATGAGGGCTAGTGTTCCTCATTTTGGAGATGGAAGGTTGAGAGCTATGCGTAGTCCTTTGGGCACAATGCCCCTCCCAATACATTCTTGTAAGTAGCAGTTGTCCATATTTAAAGATTTGTATCTAAGCATTAAATCATACAACAAGCTCACATTCATACTGTAATTATTACCTTGGTTCGAACTGAACCTTCAGTGAGTATCCCCACAAGGTTCAGAAAAATTACACATAGATTTTAGCCATCCTTGCACAGAAAGTGCCCCCCCCCCCAGTTTGTAGACTCAGAGTCACTAGCATTATTGTCAATAGGGCCAGAAGCTGAAAAAGAATCACCTTGGTGGGAGGCGTGAGTTGGTTTCTTTCCCCCACGTGTGTTAGAACTCTCGGGTCTAGTCAGGGAACTGCTGTCTCTTAAGTCACCATTGGGTTGGTGAAAGTCATTTTCTTCCATGTTCCCTCTCCTGCAACCTCTTAGAGATTGCATACCTGGTAGAGGATCCAAGCTGAATCAAGGGAGGACACTGAGTGCTTGAAATGTAAATTTAGAGAAATGTGTAACCCCCAGGCAAATGTTACAATGGAGAGGCACTTATTTTATACAAGAGACCAAAAGCCAGGAGAAACTTTTGCAACTTATATTACTGACTTGAGAAACAAGGCTAAGACATGCAGATTTGGTGATGTGAAGGACGAGTTGATAAAGGACAGGCTTGTGTGTGGTGTTAATAATGCTGCAGTGAGAAAGATTTTGCTTTGAGACAGTGATTTAACATTGAGGAAAGGCATATAGATTTGTACAAGCTTACAGAAAGGCACACAAATATGCTTGCAAGTGATGAGCATGAATTCAGCAGCCTCTAGAGCAAACATAGACAGCATGTATTATGTGGCTAACAGAAACAGGCCTAAGCACATGGCAGCTGCAGGCCCTGCAGGATTTCCAGGGAGACCCCGTACCTTTCCAGCAAGTTCTAAGACCAGCTCAGTTACATGGACATGCTCAGTGCAGCACAAGGGTGAGTCAGCAAATCCCAAGTCAAGTCTCATTGTTAACTATTGTAATTGTGGTGCCAATCATAAGGTCAAAAGAGAAAAGTGCTTAGCATTTGATCAGCAATGCCACAAGTGTAAAAAATGGAACCAGTTTCAAAAGCTTTGTAAATCAAGCAAGCCTTATTCATTTATTAAAGAAGGTTATTCAAAAAGCAAGTTGATCATACAGAAATCTGCAACTCTACTTTCTATGTAGATGGTGTATCAGTGGCTGGGGAAAAGGTTAATGCAAAGAAAACAAAGTGTTTTGCTCTGTCCTGATTAATGGTAAACCCACAGAGATCAAAGTGGACACTGGTTCAAAGTGTAATGTTATGTCAATAGAAACATTTGCTAGAGTAGGAGCTGGTGAACAACTTAATTTAGCCAACTGTACGAAGCTTTTTGCTTATGGAGGTGAAGAGATTCAAACCGAAGGCTCAGTAGTGCTTTCATGCTTTTCAGCTGGGAACAGTTACAGCTTGCAATTTTATGCAGTCAAAAGACCTGTACAGTCATTATTAGGTCTCAGAGGCAGTTTAAAAATGAAACTGCTTTCATTTACCACAGAAGTCCATCATGTAAGCAAGTGTCCCAGTTCCAGTTTCACCAATGCTATCTTTACAGAGTATGCTGATATTTTTGAAGACAAGCTAGGTAAACTTCCACTTGTTTGCTACATGAAATTAGACCCAGAGGTCAGTCCAGTTGTCAAACCAGTGAGAAGAGTTCTGATAGCTATGCAGGACAGAGTCAAAGCCCAGTTATATAAAATGGTGCAGCAAGGTGTGATTTGTACAGTTACAGAACCAACTGAATGGGTGTTTTCCATGGTAGTCACTCATAAGATAAGCTCATATGAAATCAGAATATGTATTGACCCAAGAGACTTAAACAAAGCATTAAAGAGACCCCACCATCCTATGCATACAGTCGAGGAAGTTGCTACCCTCATGCCAAATGCCACTGTTTTTTCGGTCTTAGATGCAAAGAGTTCAATTTGACAAGTAATGCTTGATCACAAATCTTCACTACTGACTACATTCAGTATACCATTTGATAGGTACAGATTTCTCAGAATGCCTTTTAGAATAAATTCTGCCAGTCAAGTCTTTCATCGTGCAATGGAGCAATTTATTTCAGACTATCCATGTGCTATAATAGTAGATAATTTACTAGTTGGAGGCAGTGGTGAAGCAGAGCATGACAGAAACCTCAGGAAAGTTTTGGAAATGGCATGTGAAGTGAATCTAAAGCTCAATCCTCTGAAATGTAAATTCAGGCTACCAGACGTTACTTATGCTGGTCATTTATTATACAGTTCAGGCTTACGACCAGATCTTCCCAGACAAACAGCCATTCTTGAGATGCCAGCTCCAGACAATGCCCAAGCCTAACAGCGTTTTCTTGGTATGGTTAAATATTTGGACAAGTTTATACCAGACTTCAGTGAATTATCAGCACCTTTAAGAGAGCTGACATGCAAAAATGATACCTGGTCATGGTTGGAACAACATCAGAGAGCATTTGATGACCTGAAACAGAAAATTGCCAGTCCACCTACGTTAATATACTCTGATGTCCACAAACCAGTAATTCTTTCCTGTGATGCTTCAAAGTTCGATCCTGGTGCAGTTATTCTTCAAAAGGGAAAACCAGTAGTCTATGCATCTAGAACTCTTACCCAAACTGAGTTGTAGTATGCTCAGATGGAGAAAGAACTTTTGGCAATTGTGTTTGCATGTTCGAAGTTCCATGATTATATTTATGGCCGAGCTTTCCAGATTGAGACTGATCATCGACCTCTAGTCACTATTGTAAAGAAGCCTATGCATACAGCTCCAGCAAGACTACAAAGAATGATGCTCAGATTACAAAAGTACAACTTCAAAATGGTCTATACAAAAGGCAAACTTCCTTATCTGGCTGATACTTTATCCAGATCACCCAGAAATACCACAGAAAATCTTGATGCAGAGAATTTTGACTTCGATGTCATGTTAGTGCATAATTTTTCTACCAAAAGGCTTGATGAGCTAAGAGATCATACAAAGACTGATCCAATTTTGCAAAAGCTCAACCACTTCATCAATGCTGGATGGCCATCAAAGCAATCTTGTGTACCAACAGAAGTTCAACTTTATTTTCCTTACAGAGATGAGATGTTGATGGAAGATGGTATCATTTTCAAAAGTGCAAAAGTTGTCATTCCTACTTCCTTACAACATGAGTACATCCAGATTTTGCATCGTGGCCACCCAGGTTTCGAAGCTACCAAAAGAAGACCAAGACGACTAGTATTTTGGTCTTCTTTGTCAAAAGATATCAATAAAATGCCTTCATCTTGTTCAGTATGCAATAGTACTAAATGGTATTTGCAAAAAGAGCCGCTTCAGCTAAACCAGATTCCTGAACTACTTTGGTCAACGGTAGCCACTGACATATTCGAGTGGAATACTCAACATTACTTAGTGTTCATAGACTCTTATTCAAATTGGTTTGAGACTGACATGCTACCAAACCTAACATCCAGTACTGTCATTGCTAAGTTAAAACATCATTTCTCAGTCCATGGTAGTCCACACAAAGTTATTTCTGACAACAGTGCCCAGTTTACCAGTCAGCTATTTCAGAAATTTGCAAAAGAGTGGGACTTTATCCATGTAACCAGTAGTCCTGAGTATCCACAGTCAAACGGTCTTGCTAAACATGCAGTACAAAGCGCAAAGCAATTACTAGAGAGGTCAAAGCATGACAATACCAATGTTTTCTTGAATTTGCTTAATCTCGGAAATATACTCCATGACAATTTACTTGGCTCGCCTGCTCAGAGACTTTTATCTAGGCAAACCAGAACAACCTTGCCTATCAGTTCCAGTTTGTTGGTGCTTAATGCTAAAAACACCAGAGCAATGAAAGTCCAACTATTTAAAAAGCATTCATTCCAGAAGTCCAACTATGATAATATGATAAAATGAGCAGATTTCTTTGTCCGTTGAAAGAAGGAGAGATTGTGAAGATGTAAACGGTGAAAGGTTTTGATCGAATTGGTCAAGTGAGAGGTGTATGTGCAGAGCTGAGATCTTACTTAGTAGAATCTGAGGGTATAGAATACAGAAGAAATTGCAGGCATCTTCTTCTGGTGTCTGAATCAATATCACATTATCATATCTGTGATACAGACTCAAGATCTCAGAGCAGACGATGTTCCTGTTGAAGGACATGTCTCAGTACCTATTCCCATTCATGATGATGTCCCAGATGTCCCTGAAGTTGAACATTCATTAAAGACAGTCCCTGTTGCTAAACCCAGTCCTACGTTTAATGATACACGATCAGGTCATATTTCCAGACCTAGTGTAAAATAAACAGCAACCTGGACATGATTGTTTCACTTGTAATTAGTTCTGCGTAACTGCATGTCAATAGATTATTTCTGTACAATTGCATATCAAGTGATTATTGTCATTATTACTGTGTATTACTTACTTCTCAAAGAGGGAGGATGTAGATCAGAGTGTGCGTTGTGACTTTAAGAAGCATTTCAAAGTGAAGTCACATGTGTATAAAAAGAGAGCACATGCAAGCAGCAGTGCCATTTTGAGTTAACAACCAGAGTGTTAATATATATGAGTGCAGTAATCAGTCTGTTTATAAGTTTGTTTAAGTTTAAGTTACTAAGGCTCAATCCTGATGTGTTTGTATGTAATAAAGCTGCTTGAATCGAACCCACAACCATTCGAGCAACAATCTTAACTTAGCAACATTTTGCAGCAGCTACAGTTTAACTACTTGCTCATTGTTTACAAAAGTAGCACAACTACTGTACTACAAATTCCACTCTAGTTCTACCTTTCATATAATTCTGAAAAGACATAGTGTACATAGTACCCTGAGCATCTCTAGTGCTTTGAAAATTTCTGACCAGATCTTATCCATATCTGCAGCCTTCAGACTATGGTAGCCACTGACTACAGCAATTACTTCAGCTACAGCTGTGGATTCAGTCTGACAAAAGTTTCAGGCACATTATCCTGCTAGGAAGGGAAATCTCATCATCTTCTTTTGGCTGTTCCTGTTAGGGGTTGCCGCAGCGGATCACCTGTTTCCATTTCTTCCTGCCCTCTGCATCTTGCTCTGTCACACCAACCACCTGCATGTCCTCTCTCACCACATCCATAAACCTTATCTTAGGCCTTCCTCTTTTCCTGTTACCTAGTAGCTTCATCCTTAGCATCTTTTTCCCAATATACTCCGCATCCCTTCTCAGCACATGTCCAAACCAATGTAATCTTGCCTCTCTGGCTTTGTCTCCAAACCTTCCAACCTGGGCTGACCTTCTAATATATTTATTCCTAATCCTGTCCACCCTCGTCACACCCAGTGCAAATGTTAACATCTTTAACTCTGCCACATCCAGCTCAAACTCCTGCCTTTTTGTCAATGCCACTGTCTCCAACCCATATAACATAGCTGGTCTCACTACCCTCTTGTAGACCTTCCCTTTCACTCTTACAGGTACTCGTCTGTCACAAATCACTCCTGGCCCTCTTCTCCACCCACTCCATCCTGCCTGTACTCTCTTCTTCACCTCTCTTCCACACTCACCATTACTCTGAACTATTGACCCCAAGTATTTAAACTCATCCACCTCCGCCACCTCTACTCCTTGCATCCTCACCATTCCTCTATCCTCCCTCTCATTCACACACATATATTCTATCTTAGTCCTGCTGACCTTCATTCCTCTTCTCTCTAGAGCATATCTCCATATCTCCAGGGTCTCCTCCACCTGTTCCCTACTCTCACTACAGATCACAATGTCATCTGCAAACATCATAGTCCATGGGGACTCCTGTCTGATCTTGTCTGTCAACCTGTCCATCACCATTGCAAATAAGAAAGGGCACAGAGCTGATCCTTGATGTAACCCCACCTCCACCTTAAACGCATCCTTCACTCCCACCGCAGACCTCACCGCTGTCACACTACCCTTGTACATATCCTGTACCACTCTTACATACTTCTCTGACACTCCTGACTTCCTCATACAATACCACAACTTCTCTCTAGGCACCCTGTCATATACTTTCTCCAAGTCTACAAAAACACAATGCGACTCCTTCTGACATTCTCTGTACTTCTCCATCAACATTCTCAGAGCAAACATCACATCTGTAGTGCTCTTTCCCTGCATGAAACCATACTGCTGTTCACTAATCATCACATCCCTTCTTAACCTAGCTTCCACTACTCTTTCCCATAACTTCATGCTGTAACTGATCAATTTAATCCCTCTGTAGTTACTACAGCTCTGCACATCACCGTTATTCTTAAAAATCGGTACCAAAACACTTTTTCTCCATTCCTCAGGCATCCTCTCACTTTCCAAGATTTCATTAAACAATCTGGTTAAAAACTCCACTGCCATTTCACCTAAACACCTCCATGCTTCCACAGGTATGTCATCTGGGCCAACAGCCTTTCCATTCTTCATTCTCTTCATAGCTATCCTTACTTCCTCCTTGCTAATCCATTGTATTTCATGATTCAGTATCCCTACATCATCCAACCTTCTCTCACTCTCATTCTCTTCATTCATCAACCCCTCAAAGTACTCTTTCCATCTCCTCAACACACTCTCCTCACTTGTGAGTATGTTTCCCTCATTATCCTTTATCACCTTTACCTGCTGCACATCTTTCCTAGCTCGGTCCCTCTGTCTAGCCAAAGGGAAATCTGCTGGGTTAAAATGTCACTATATATGTTTCTTCCACCTTCATTCACAGTCCATGGCAGTGGTTAGCACTGCCCTATTCTCACTTGCTACACTCTGACTCATGTTTTTCTTTCCCCAACTCCTGAACTGCTGAATGGTTTGACAGAAAATCTATAAGGACACTTTATAGTCCTTGTGACTTTTTTAAACTCTGCTTTTGCAGCCAGATTAAAATTATAGTCAAATGGGGCCTTAGGCAGGGTAATGGACCAGGGCCCCCAGCCATACCAGTATCCCATTACTTGGCTTTCTCTTCCCAGTTGCCGTAAAGCGCTGTTCAAATCTCTAAGTCTGCATACTATTTTCTTTTTTACTTTTACAATGATTACAGAAATATAGATTTAATTAAAAATGTTTCTTTTAAATTTCCACCGAAACAGTGGCTTAACATTAGCAACAACAAACTTCTCTTCCCCTTGAAACTCACATTTATTGAAAGTGCATCTAGCAAACCATTAAATTACAAGAAATGTGATGGAATTCATAGTCAACCAGCATATTGTGAGACATTAATGATAAGCTATGTGAAAGGTGCAGTGAGTGAAAAGCAAATGTGTAATAAATTTGCTAACAGCCTGGGACAACTCATTGGATACAAGTAGCCCTTTTCAGGGGCAGTCCAGAGGCACAGTCTGGTGAAGTGACTCAGTCAGAGTCACACAGCAGACAGATGACATCTGAGGGCTTCAAACACTGCACTACAAGGAGCAGCTTATTATTAACTCATAACCTTACTCAACTCCACAATCTACCAGATAATCTCTGTTTTAGCCCAACACAATGCATTAACACCCATAGGTCATCTGGGGATTCAATGACTGTTCTTAGCTTGCAGTCATCTGCAAACTTAGTCAGCCAGAGCCCTTTGGTATTGGCTTTTATTTCAGAGAAGTAGATTCCAAACAAGAGAAATCCCAGCAATGAACCCCAGGGGACTTTACTTCTTAACATAGGTCTCACAGACAAAGAAACAAAATCTTGAACATATTTTAAATATTTCTTGTATATATTTACACAGTTGCTAGAATAGCAAGCTTTGCATTATCAAGCATTGTCTGAAGCATGCAACGTCTGAAACTCACATGCCTGCCATTAATTTCTGACTGGAATCCACAACAATTTGCCAAAAAGCCACAAAGTGTGCTTGTAACAAACCAAAAAGATAAATAAATAAAATAAAATAAAAAAGCTCAACTTCTTTGATCAAGAATTCTAGACAAAGCTAAAAATAATAGTGGGGCAAAGCTTAAACATTATTATCATTTTTTTTTTTTATTTTTATCAATTTGTTAAGCAGGTAAACCTACTAGACAAAATATTCCTTTTCAGGTGCTACCCAGGAGCACTGTAAGTGACTTACTCAAAGTTACATGGTAGGCAAATGGAGGTTGAAGGAATCAAACCTTATACTTTTGACTACAGGAAAAGAATTGCTATAAGCTTAGAGTCCTAAGTGCCAAACAGCTGTAATTCCCTCTAAATGTTAGAAATACAAAAGGTTTTGCATTAACAAGTATTTTCTGAACAATAAGAAATATGAAATGTTAATAATGACTGGCTTTATCTTAACTGACTACAATCTCTCATGACATACAAGAGAAAATCAAGTTTTATGACAGATGGTAAAAAACATGAAGCAGTGTCAGCAATGTTCTGCAAAATTAGGGAGATAAGAAGTAGACAGACGTGAATTTACTAAAAAAAAAGTTAACCATACAACAGGCTTTGAATCAGTGTATATCTTCTGAACAATCAAAAGTATAAAATGCTAATAACTGTTTTTTAACAAGGTTGAAGACAAAATATGAGGCAAAATTGGGATATTCTGCAAAATCAGGGAGGGCACACATGTATGTGAGCAAACACATACACATGCACGCAGACTTAGCAGACTTACAGTAAATGTGGAGACCTCTTCAGCACTACACTGTACAGTTTTTTTCCCACCCTAGTATTAGATTGCACGATTGTCCATTATCGGTCCATTTTGACTGTGACAAGCTACAGGAGGTGTCTTTCTTTCATTAGCGCTACATTTGCGAAATTAAAGATTATTAAGTTGAATTGTTGCTTGTCAAAACAAAGTGGCAGAGTGGGCTCAAGACTTTTTCTTTTTTTTTAATGTTTGATGTTTATGAGATCCCTCCCCCACCCACCCCGCTAGTACTGGGCCCTAGTTAGGCAGCTTCCTAAGTTGACTTGTGTTTGATCTAGCCTTTTTTGCAACCACTATTATCATGAACTTCTTGGGCTACAGATATCACTGAACTAAACCAGGAGAATCCTCACCAAGCATTTGCAGGGATGTCACTCTTTTCACATTTTAAGAGCTGCATATGCTAATAGCATACTCCATCAGATCAATAGGTTACCACTGAGATAGGCACTGGCCACCCTGCAGCAACAGCTTCTTGCTGCTGCCTCAGTAGATGAAGTCATGAACATGAACCATTTGGACTCATGTCCCAGCTCACATTCTGAACATTGCCAATGTGCACTCAAAGTTGAGATGAATGTACATTACACACATGCCTTCATCTGATATTCCTAAAATCTTTGGTGCCCATCTACTATTCCCAGGTTTATCTTGAAGATGCCCTATTGAATGACTACAACTCATCACCAAGTAGTCCCCAACTCCTTATAGTCCACAGTATACTAAACAATCCTAAATCCTGCCCATCCCTTGCAAATTCTCTGACACTTTATACTCCTCAACGTCCACTAAGAAGTACTATTCAATACTTTCTTGTAGTTCATAAGCCAAACAAAACCTTTGGGAAAATACTCTGTCACTCAGTTGCAAAAAATTGAAACACACTCCCTTTAGCCCTTAGACTACTTAAAGACAAAAATGCCTTCAAGAAACAGCTAAATCTTTTTTTCCTGTCAAATTGGATATGTTCATGCTCTAAACTAATACCCAAAAAACATTCAGGGATAACCTAACTTAACTGCATCACTTCTCTCTCTCTCTCTTACTACTACGTACACATTTTATTTTCTGTCATATTCCATATTAGTTAGCTCATGTTACACTCAATTTCCATAATCCCTTATTACTGTTCTTTAATTTATTTATTAGCTTTCAAAGTTCACACAACTTTATCTGTATATTTACTCACTTCATGTCTAGTACCTTGGTTCAGCAATGTATTGACCTTAGTCTTACCATATTTCGGCTTAGTTTCTTGCCATACTATGTGAACATTTCCATATATGTATTGTATTGTGTTTCCATCCGTTCTGTATATTCCTTTAGTGCATGTTATGTAATTACTTCAGAAGTATGTATACTTAAAATGTGACCTGTGTTTATCTTTGTTCTTACTATTTTTTTACTTAAAACTTCTTTGGGGGGAGCTTTTCTCCTCGGGTCTCTGCAGAAAAAGGGCTTCTAAGAACCCAGACAGACTAACCCGGTAAACAAATGTAAAAATAAATAAAATAAATAAATTACTTGATAGTTCTGCTTCTGTCATTGCCCATATATCTACAAGCCATATCCTCAGGTCTGACATATAAAGCCATGTCCAACCCGGAATTAATAGGCATGCTGCACCTAAGAAAATCCAAATCCCATCGAGCTACGCACTCGAGAGACTTGAACCTCAGCACTGAAATAAATAGGACATGCTGGAGGGACAGATTCATAACCCAGAGGCTCCCTTCACTCTAGAATAAAATCCCAGTCTAGGTTAGGCAGAATCCCTCATTGACTCTCTTCAAGAGGAATCTTGATGAGTGGATGGGAGATCGTAGGTTTACCCCGGGTATCACTTCTGTGTCACTGTTAGACAGAGGCACAGTATACTAACCTCGAAAAAGGGCATAGCAAAATAAATTTAAAATGGGTGGCGAAAGCCAAACACATTCTGGCTAGGCTTATAAATGCCCTAGGGCAGATAGCCTAGTATGAACCTATGAACCTATGAACCTATGGTAACATGACCACAAAATCAGTCGTCAACTGATGACTGAAACTGCTCTAGCACTGACTACTCCAATGAGCTCATGTGTTCAGATACAGAGATTATGATCAGGCCGCTGATCATGATTGGCTTGTTATATGTTTGGCACAGTGATGTCAAGTAATTCACTTCAAGAGCAGTGTGAAGTAAATCTTGAGAGGTGAATCTTGACAGTTGTGTCAGAATACGTAACAAGTAGTTATTGGAAACCCAAATGTAATTCTTTGCAGTGCATTGATCTTCAGCTAATCCCGTGTACTACTGTTACTTAGGGGAAACAATATCGGAGCACTAAGTGTTTTATGGCTGCAAAAATCATGAAGCACTTGGTATTGTCAGGCAAACAGCATCTAGAAGCTAAACAGAGAGAGAGAGAGAGAGAGAGCTGTGCGAATAGCTTCTGGCCAGTGTCTTCATGACAGCGATAAGTTTTTTAAAGACATAAATAACTTTGCACACTTGCACTTTTGAATGCTGTGTATGCCCTAGCATAGGACTAAAGTTAACAATAGTTAAGAGCTGCTTACTAAAGCTTGTAACTGGCTTTGTTTATGAATTAGCCATGGCTTATAGCAAGGTCCAAAAAAGCTCAATACCTAATTTCAAATATTAGAGCTATTCCTCTTAAGCACAGCATCTAGGCACACCTGCATTCCCAATATAAGCATTGAGATTTGACACTAAAACAACACAGCCAGTAAGTAAGAAATTCTTGAGCACCTTACACACCTTTTTGAAGAAGGCCTTCCACTCAGCACAACCCTTTGGTGCATAACAACAAACACTTGTCACAGTTTTCCTATTCAATTAGAAAATGTACTTAGTATGACCAAACCAAAACAAAATATTGATACTTACACATATATGAACACTTAGAGAAGAGGAAATGAAAACAGAAAACTTTATTAAATATCCATTACAGATATCCTTCCAGGAAAACCTTCCATTGTGGTCTAAAAAAAAACCTTCACAGGAAGATGAAATAAATAGTCAAGTGACTTAATTATCTAACTAATCAAAAATAGCATATGAAAAGTACACAGCATGAAAAGGTATAATAAAACACTTGCAACAACTTATTAGAAGCACTTAGGAGATGTGCAGACTATTGTCTTCATGGACATATAATAACTCATGATACATGATTTTATATTGTTCAGCACCACTAATGATTAAAGTGTTGTATTTAAAAATGAATCCCAGCTCTTTTTATTTAAGTAGATAAGGTACATTTTAAAACCAGAAGATCTGTATTCATTGCACACAGAACCCTGAATCTACGCAGATGGCTTTTTGATTAATGGCGCATTAAAACGTACTTGGATACTGGGCCAAAAACCTGCCTTACTGAAAATATCCTAGAGTTATTCAAGAACTTTTGCCTTACTTTCTATACAGTTTCACTTTTAAAAATGCAGGCCATGTGAGCTGGTGAGGTAATAAACTGCCTAATCTGTCTGATAGGTATAAGGCCAATATTTTATGATACAGGCTGTTACTAATAAATATGCCTGTTTCCATTGTTACTTCACAAATGGCATAGCAATTACAAGGAATGACATTATTTTGTATTAATTCATCACAGTTGGAAAGAAGCCAGAGTGTATCAGATGATCATTGTAGCGTTAGAGAAATCCTAATTTAAATCTTGGGAGAAGTCTCCAAAATAATTTTTAGACTAAAGTGTTGCAAAAGAACATTCCAATGATATGTCATTGTTTTGACAATTTTATTAACAAATTTGACATATCCAGTGAGAGAATACGTGTCTTCATATTTGTCATTATCATTGACTGTATTAACCCCTCCTCGGTGGCTCCTTGTTCCTTGTTCTATTATAATTCAGTTTTCTAAAATTATTCTACAATAACTCCTGCCAATATCCCTAAGTCTGTTAGAGATATCTTTAAACATACTACTAAAGTCTCCATCATCTGAATATATTTGACTGTAAAACATTCACCATAAGGAAATATCATGGATATGCATTGCCTGACATGAGAAAAAAAATCCTGCAGTGTGTTTCTGTACAGAGAGCTATTTATAGTTGATCAATTTTTAAATCCATGCATGAGATCTCACTCCTGTCCACAATAAAAGTGAAACCTATACCCAAGTTGCTTTGCTGTAGGTGGACCATAAAATCCACTGAAGCTGGAATATGTCCCCAGCATACAAACAATAAGTAATTTGCATAGTAATAGTAATGTTTAGCACATGGCAAATAACATGGATCATTATATACGAAAACCTTGAATTGGTTCAAAAATACATTTGCACTTGAAAGATCACAAGTAGCCTCCATGCATGGCTTCTTAGTCTTTATAGAGATCTTCCAATTAAAATAAGTGTGTGTTAGATTGGAATCCAATAGTTCCAAAATATCCCAAAGAAATAGTCAAGGCAGAAAGAAAAGATTTCAGTTGCTTGGAATTCATTCTAGTATTTTATAGACATGTAAAGTATTCACAGCTATCTCGGCCAAAAAGTAGTCTTCTTTCCAGGTAAAATAGTTGAAAAGTCCCAGCACCTGGCCTGAATTTTTAATTAACAAGGACAAGGACTTTATCTCAAGCCATAATATGTATCTCTGTGTCTGTCTATCTATCTATCTATCTATCTATCTTTCTATCTATCTACTTTATCTAATCTATTTTATTGACGTTTTTCTGAAGAAAGCCATCTTCCATGTAGATGTTTGAAGTTCTTACTGACTTTGAGTTGACTAAATAAAAAAGAAGTATCTATGGAGTCTAAAAAATAAGACAATATTTCTCAAAATGTATTTACATTCTACACTTCTTGTTAATAGCTGGTACAAATCTCATTGTATCTCCCACCTTGGGTTATATGAGAGTATCATATTATCTTCCAGGACATACAATAACTCATGACACATAATCTCATATTGTTCTAGAATAGTAAGAGTTAACGTCCCACTTTGATCAATTTGTTGCACTATTACTACATTGTGATAAAAAAAAACTAGGATGCTGACCATTCCTCATGTGCAACACTAAAATTAACATTATATTTTGTTATTGCAGTGAAAACCTGCTTCATGTCCACTTTTCTCAAAGTATGGCAAACATTGATATAATGATTGCTAAGGAATAAACAAAATCGCAATACTGGGTGATCTGCAAATAAACCATCACAGACAGCTTTAGATATAAATGAAATGTCCATATTCTATTGGATTGGAAGATTATATTTTATATGAAGTTTATAAACTAAGGACCTCTAAACATATTTCTGACAGGCTGTGGGTAGAAACTGGAAAAAATTGGTCCCATATTTAAGATAGCTTCTAGACGATGAATCGCTGTAAAACTGGTAAATTAGTAGTGTTTCAGTTATTGAGTTATTGCTGAATCTGACTTCTAGCTGTGGAAGACGAGTCCTAATATTTACCACCTCCTGATACACTTTCTGTTGTTTCTGCAGCTTCGACAGTGTTGTCATGAATCATATGATTTCTTGAAGCTGCCAGATTCGTGGCGACACTTGTCACTTATTTCTGGCCTGTAGATTCACATATTAGCTGATCGAATACTGTGGCTTGTTCATTGCCTGTTGGGAGAAATGCCACGTTGTTCTACATTCTTGAATGCAGTCCTGATGTTTCTGAAGTTGCTTTTGTTTCCTCTTTCATCATTGTTTTGCCTGTAGAGAGGTTAACACTTGGTAGTGTTCTTAGTGTTTTTTCCTGCCCTCAGGGAAGAATACGAGAGTAGCCAATTAACTGATTTTACTGTTTTAACCTCTTCTAAATTTCTTTGTTTTGTACACCTGTGCACTCCTTTTGCCTGGGCTGCACTGAGTTGTGCAATAAAGCCACTGCTGTGCTGTGATTGGTTGGACGTTTCCTTTGTCAAATAACCCCTCCAACAACAAGGAGGTCAATTTCCAACTGATTTTATTTATTTGTTTGTTTGTGTATTATATACTTGCAAAACTGCTAGATGACTGTTATCATTGTTGAGGAAATGCTTCTGCTTAGACACAATAATTGTTTTTTTGTGTGTGAGGGAGAGAGAGAGGGCAGAGCTTATATATATTTTTGGCACAGTATACTCCATAAACTGCACATTTTGTAGTGCTAAGGCAGAGTGCACCCTCTTGGAACAGTAGAAGTATAGACGATTGGTTGGTTTTACTCTTTAAAGCAGTTTTAAATTTCCCTGGTTTGCATCATTCTGCACTCATTTTTGCTTGACTGCACTGCAGTGAGATGAGCATCTCACAGCATTGGGCACAGTATACTCCATAAACTGCACATTTTGTAGTGCTAAGGCACAGTGCATTCTATTGTTGCTGGCCATTAGAATGAATCCAGGCTACAGAGCTAGTGTTTCAATATATCTGCCTATTACACCAGTCAGTGTTTGACTCAGCTGCTATTAGTTGCCTTAGTTGCCCTTAGCTATGCAGTGAGCTGCATTATACTGCTAGCTGCACACCTGGTATCACTGCAACCCTAGTTTTGGCTTTTCATTGCAACCTCTTATAGGTTCATAGGTTCATAAGTAAGTACTAGACTAGTGCACTTGTGGACCATTTTAAGCCTAACCAGTTTCCCTTTATTTGCTCATGTGATTATAGATTGGTTTACCCATCCCATGGTCAATAATTATGTACTACTACTGCTAATGAGAATAACTGGGATCATACCACAGATAATTTGAGGGGATCCATGAGTGGAATAAAGCTTTTAGGATCTGCCACTGTCCATTAGTAGTGCAGGAGACAGCCCTGGGATATATTTTCTGTTTCCCATTCACATATCTAAGTTGAACTTGAATACGGACAGGGATGAACTTTGTGTTATGTGGAGGGGGAGTCTGTTTCAGAGCAGTGGTATCCTCTGCAAGATATACCTGTCTCCAAACCATTCTGTTGATGTTGTAGAAGAGGTTTAGATCCCTAGACTGAGTATTTCTGATGCCAATTGATTTGCTGATGTGCAGTAAATCCATCGGTAATGGGTCATACGATGTCTTGTATGCCAAACAGAGGTCACCTCTTAGCAGTCTGAAGGATATTGAGTATAGTGACAGGGCTTTGAGGGCTTATTCTAAACTATCTATGACTTGGTTGACCAAGTGGCCAAATAACAGGTCAAGGCACTATGGAAGACAAATCAAACTGTGTCCCTTCTGTAGCCAGTCTTGTAGCACTGAGTATCTTTAGGCTATGCAGAAACTGCAAAATACTCAAAGACAATAAGTTATTACTTGACATGCATAACAGTTTGTGAGAGGTTCAACTACTCCACAAACTGGAGTGCACCCTCTCATTGAAAGAGGTGGTTTATGATGAACACAGGATACTATTTGCACCCACACTTATGTAAGTGCACAACAAACGTTGAGTTTGGGGAAAAAAAATCACTTCCCAAACCTCCTAGAAAAAGGAAAATAAAGCCTCAGCTGAATTCTGATAACCCATCACCACTCTCACACACATCCAAGATTCAACAGGTTACAGACAGTAAATCCTCCAATACCATTATGTTTGACAGCACAAATACAAATAGCAATGTCCTAGATTCATAGGTTTATAGGTTGGTACTACGCTATCGGCCCTAGGGCCTATACAAGCCTAGCCATAACAATTCCCTGGCTATTTCTTCCCACACTAAGTACTTCCATGGACCCCTGTCTAGCAGGGTGACTGATGTGATCCCTAGGGTTAATTTCCTTTCTCCCATCCAATCGTCAAGTTTCCTTATGAAGAGGGCCAAAGAGGTGCTCTGCTTGACATGTATGGGCAGTCTATTCTAGAGTCTGGGGAGTCTCTGGGTCAGGAAACTATCCCTCCAGCATGTCTTGTTTATTGTGATGACAAGGTTTAGATCCCTAGAGAGTGTGGCTCTGAGGGATTGTGATTTCTTTAAGTGTTGCATGTCCAATAGTTCTGGGTTTGACATGGCCTTGTATGTTAAGAAGAGATTGCCTCTGAGTAGATGATATGCGACAGAGTATACCTGGAGTTTTTTAAGGCGGTCAGCATACGGCATCTGCTTTAGGCCTGTGATTCTTTTAGTGAGGTATTTCTGCAGCCTTTCCAGTTGTTGCAGATGTCTTGAGAGGTACATACCAAACAGGGCGTTGTATTCTATAATGGGTCTAATGAGGGATGATTACAGTGGGACAATGATCTCCTTTTTTCTGGATGAAAATCCCTTAGTGATGAGGTGTGCCACATAGAAGGATTTCCTGACTGTTGTGGCGATGTGGTTATTGAAGGTGAGACCACTGTCCACCTGTGTCCCTAAGTCTACTATCACACTTTCAGTGTTATGTGTACTGCCACCTATGTGGTAATTCATGGGTACATGTTTTTTCCCAAAGGGGATAACTATACATTTTTTGGCATTGAGCTTGAGCCCATGGCTCTGGCACCAAGCATCTGTTTTTGTAAGGCCATTTTGTAGAGTATCCACATCATTTGGGGATTCAATAATGGCTCCCAGTTTGCAGTCATCTGCAAACTTTGTTGGCCAGAGTCCCTTAGTGTTGGCCTGTACTTCAGAGAAGTAGACAAACAATCTAGTAAACAAAGAGTAACAAAGAGATAGTGCTTGGAAAACCTGGACTAAAACTAAACAACCACTTCTTCTTCAAAAATATAGGCAACTGAGGAACCTTGCAAAAAAACATACAACGAATGACAAAAAGTTATACTATAGCTCTGCTCAGCTTAACAACAAATCCAATCCTCAAAACTTTTTGGTCAACTCTCAACAACATCGTCTATTCTGGAAAGCCCTCTAATCCCTCCCCATACCCTAACTCTTCCTCTCAGAAAATAGCTACCCTCCTGAATAAACACTTTATCTCTTCCATCCAAAATCTGGTAACCTCTAAGCCAAACTCTACTTCAACACCCACCCCTCCAAGTCCCACTAACATAACTTTGTTTTCTTTTGAGCCAGTTCCCATTACTTACATCATATCTCTACTACTGAAGCTAAAACCTTGCAATCCTTCCACTGACAATCTATCTCCTACATTCCTCAAACTTGCTGCTGACTCCATTGTCTATCCTATATCTATACTAATTAATCGATCTATTCTGGAATCAACTGTCCCCACCCTTTGGAAAGCTTTCTTTACTATCCCTCTTCATAAAGGTAGAAACTCCACTGACCCCTCAAGCTACCGACCCATTGCCATTCTGTCCCCCCTCTCCAAGATATTAGAAAAATGTATTCACTCGCAGCTTCTCAATCACCTCCTCATGTACCACTTACTTACCCCTACCCAACATGGATTTCATCCTCACCACAGCACCACCACTGCCCTCCGCTCCTTCACTCATATCATTGCAGAGGCCCTTGACAACAATAAACTAATTTCCTGTCTCTTCCTATATCTCTCCAAAGCCTTCGATACTGTCTCTCATCCTCTACTACTATTCAAACTCGTAAATCTCCACCTATCCCCCTCTGCACTTGCCTGGCTTAATAGTTACCTATCTGGCAGGGAACATTCTGTCAAATGGCTCTCATCCTCCTCACTTTTCCTTCCCATCAACACTGGTGTTCCCCAAGGCTCCATCTTGGGACCCCTTTTGTTTAACATCTTCACCAATGATCTTTACACCTCATGCAAAAAAATCCTTCCTTATTCAGTATACCGATAACTCTATACTTATATCCATCTCAAATAACATTCCTGAACTACACTCCCTGACTCAACAGGCCCTACTATCTACGGAACAATGGCTCTCTCACAACCCATTGATCCTAAATCCCAAAAAGACCAAACTCCTACTTTTCCTTCCCCATTCTCTTTTTCATCACAAAACCTCCTTTTTTATTAAATCTTCTAACAATACAACTATCCAACCTGACACCCACACAAAACTCCTAGGGGTCATTATCGATGATGAACTAAAGTTCAACCTACACATACTCCAATGTATAAAAAAAAAAAAAAAAAATAGAAACTAGGTCTGCTATATCAGAACAAAAAAATTCCTAACTCCTGAATCTAGACTTACTTTGGACCAGGCACTCCTCCTCCTCCCCTCCCTCGTATAAGCCGCCCCACTTCTTACCAATATCCAGGCCTCCACTCTAAATAAATTCCAACAGACTTACCATAAAATAGCCAGATTCATTACTAACTCCCCATACAACTCACACCACTGCATTTCTTTAAACTCTCTTCAATGGCTTGAACTTCCCCAATTTCTGCTATCTTATCAATTTCATATGCTACACTCTATTCTTTATAAACCCTCCTTCTGTCCATCTCTATCTTCCTTAGTCTCCATCTACATCCCATCCCGGACCCTCCATACTTCTAACCAACAATTACTTGATATCTACCACCCAAAAAGTTCAGTAGGCAAACTACTCTACAAACACTCCCTTGCCCATGCTTGGAACAAACTTCCCCTTGACTTACGTTCAATCTCCCACACCTCACACTTTAAAAATGAACTAAAAGCTTATTTTCTCAATTTCAGGACTTGCCCTTGCCATAACCCCACCTAGTCTTCCTTCCCTTTATGTGCCCTCAAAGGACCATGCTTAGTACCTCATTACACCTCTCTCTCCAATGTGTCTACTATGCATTTGCATAATTTTATACAAACAAAAAAAAATATTGTTGACCTATTGAACTATATCAATGTAAAATTATGTTACTTAGCTGATTTTTAATGCAACTTTAACTTTATGCATGTAACCTAACATATGTGAATCTTTTTGCTATAACTGCTATTATATCAATATTGTTTAAAATTGTACTTGTTTAAAAATGTACTGCTGGAGCTTTTCTCCTCGGGTCTCCACTGAAAATGGGCCACAAGCCCAGTTGGACAAACCCAGTTAACAAATGTCAAATAAATAAGATGCCAAACAAGAGCGGTCCCAGGACTGAACCCTGAGGTACTCCACTTGTCACTAGACTGGAGCTGGATTTTGAGTTGGCTACTTTTACAGTGTGGGTTCTGTCAGTAAGCCAGTTGGCAACCCATCAAGTGACGTAGGGATTACTGCCCAGCTTAGTAAGTCTATCTATGATTCCAGAGTGGGGGCAGGTGTCAAAGGCCTTGGCGAGGTCCAGATAGGCTGTGTGGGACCGTCTTACCCTCGTCCACAGCTCTGGAGACTGATTCGAAGAAGTCAATCAGGTTCAGGAGACACGATCGGCCCTTCACGAACCCAAACTGGGTGGGGTCCAGTGTTTGAAGGTTGTAAATGTCTTTGTTTATAAGTTCCATGATAATAAGTTCCTTGGCCTTGCAGATCAGGCTTGTCAGACTGATGGAGAGGTAGTTCCCGGGATCCAAGGTGGATCCCCCCTTGTGGAGTGGGATAACTGTAGCTGTGCGCCACTCAGTGGGCATGAAGCCTGAGGTGAGGCTATGATTAAACATGACACTTAGGTGAGGTAATGCTTGGCAAATGGTGGCTCTACTGTCTGATACACAGACTTCATGCTTACAAGACTGGACAAGAACATTGACAGGTACTTATCTGCAGTGCCAGGTTTTGAAATGCTACAAGATTTTTTTTTTTTGAGTCCCTCATGCTGGCAAAATATAAATACAGCCTAGTGGTAGCACATGTAGATGTGAATGATTTGTAATGCTTGACCCTGTATGACATGCAAAGAGACATTTTGGATCTCACTATGAATTTGTCAAATGCAAGTAGGTCTCTGATCCTAAGGGGAATACAACCTTCTCCCATATGATGCTGAAAACACAATGAAAAGATAATTGACTTCACCAATTGTTTAAGCAGTTGGTGTCATTGTAAGGATTCCAAGTCTGTGTCAGCTAGGGATGAGATGATAGACAGGCCAACTTGCTTCAAAAAGAATGGACTGTACATGTAGTTTTATGGCTTCCTCTTATTGGCCAAGGACCCACAGTGTCATTTTAGGCAAAATCTGGTGAATATCCCAGCATAGCTGTTAAAAGGGTATCACATTCCAAATCTGAATAAATCACAGTTGCTTTTCTCAGTGCTAGAAGTCTAAATAGCAAGCTACATGATCTTAAGGCTCTCGTGTAACTTGAACACATCCCTATTTGTGTGGTAAATGAGGTTTTGTTTCACTGTAAGGACAGCATTTGCCTTTTTGCTAGGGTTTAACATGTATCATGCATTCACACCTGAGGGGAATTGTGGCAATTTTTCAATATTTATCAGAAACCATATAATCTGTAGATACATGTTCTTGATGCTCACAAGCTGTACATATTGACCTCCAAATTATCCAAGCAAAATACCTTCTCAGTTTATTGCCTGCAAAAAGACAACTTTCATGTCTTAATATGACCATTACTGATTTTTCAATGTACACTCATAACTATCAATAGCAAAAAAACACTTTCATGATGGGTGATTTTAATTATCCATCAATACATTTTTCCAACTACAGTAAACTCTCAATTAACCAGAACTCAAGCAGCCAGAACTCTCAAGCAACCATAAAAAAATCAAAGAAATACAGTACAGTATGAACAAATCAGTTTTTCATGTGTTGCACTTTCTGTTTTCCCCCGGCAGAAACATACCTTACATTTTTAGAGTTTTAGAGTTTTAAAACATAAAATACAAACAATTTCCCTCTCTCTCCAACCTGAGAACGAGTCAAACCAAACAAGTCAAATCACTAAAATGTCATCACTCGCTCCATACTCACTCAGTTTACATCAGATTGCACATTCTTGACCCGATTTCTCACACGCACACGGTCTCTTCAGCTTTCATACATGCATTCACTCATTCTTTTTCTCTCCAATCTCTCACATATACTGTCTTCAGCTTTCAGCTTTCATACATCCCTGTGATCTTTCACAGACAGTCGCTTCTGCTTTCATACATGCATTTAATCTCTTTCTCTCTCTCTTTATTCAATTCATTCAGTTCCAATCCACTCAGAGTGCCACTGACAACCATTCTGTGTGGCATGCTTTCTAGCGGAAATATAATTTTAAAATATTTTTATTCCAGCCAGGCTGTTAATTACTGTATTTCAATATTAAAATCAAATTAATACAGTGTTTATGGTACGATATGGTATGGTATGGTATAGTATAGGGTACAGTATTTGTCAGGTCTATTTTTAATAGTAACTCTCAAGCAACCAGAAATTACGCTTATCTGGCAGCTACCAATCCTCATGGGTGCCGGTTAACTGAGAATTTACTGCATATTTCAAACTTTGTGTATGCTCAAAGATTCATAGACTTAATAAATTTCCTTAGAACAAATAGGTAGCCAGCCATTTAGTGGTAGAAACATTCTAGGAATTGTCCATTCAAATGTAGCACCCACACGCTTCAGCCTTGAGTTATCTTGATCCCTACTTAAATTTCACCATAAATCAGTTTTCTTTTCCTTCAAAGTCTTTAAAGTAAATTGTAAATGCTCCCAAAGTGAGCATTTCTGAATGTAGTGACTTCAGAAAGTCAAACTTACTCAAACTATTTGACAACATCTTGAAGTTTGCATGCACTGTCACCAGCCCCCATATAGATAGAGCTGCCACTAATTCAACTGAGTTGTACTCCCACCTTCAAAATGTGTAGATCTGGCAATCCCAGCAAAAGCCAAATATAAAGAGAAGTTTAAAACAAACCACCCTAGTGTTCAAACAAAATAAATAGGCTATAAAACAAAAATATATATATGATTATAATAAATCCAGCTCTACCAAAACTAAAGACTCCATCAACATTATCAGAAAAAGAATTAAAAAAATAATACCAAGGTCAAAGCAAAACACAAAATTAAAACTAGCATATGAAGTTAATGATAATTATAAATCCTTCTTTAACTACATCAGAAAATTTAGAGGTAACAAAGAACAATCTTTTCAATTAATCTAAAATGGCACCACCCACTCAGACCATAAAGACATAGCCAATATACTTTAAGATAAACATAGTGCCAACTTCTCCCAGAAGCAGTTATCAGAACTTCACAAATCTTGGAGTCTTGTACACTCCCACAAGACCCTTGAGAAATATGTCTTAAATGTCCTTTCAAAACAAAAAAATACATCACTTACATGAGCTCAGAGAATTTATCTCGATGCCTGATAAACAGTGAAAAACATGCCCTCCTGAAACACTTCTTGAACTTGGTCAGTTTAAGCTTAGCCACAGTATATGTCCCTGAAATACTAGGAATGGCTGCTGCGATGCTATTTCACAAAGGCTTTCTATCTACAGATCCGTTATTAGAGTAACTATACAAATTTGCAAGTCCATGCAACTCATCTTATCTGACTTCATAAACAGTGATGTTAAGAAACTCATAGGAACATGAACAGTTTGTCCTTGTCAAGGACAGGGCTTGTCTAGTTAATTTAGTAAACTTCTTTGAAAAGATTGCAGAGGCATTGGATAGTTGTCATGCAGTCCATGCAGCACATCTGCATTTAGCCAAAGGTTTTGACATTATGCCCCATGCTAGTATTGTAAATAAGCCAGAAGATCTAAACATTGACCTTTATAAGTTAGAGGGGATATCAAACTGTCTGAAAGATAGAATCCATACATTTAGGATGGTAGGTGTTGCCTTAGATGGACAGAGGGTGACTAGAGAAGTGCTACCGGGTTCAATGCTGGGATCTGTGCTGATTGGCATATATTTCACCGGCCTCTATACCTACAGTTAAGACCTGTGGCTAACTAAATTTGATGATGATTGTAAACTAGGACATTGTTCATTCATCTCTGGATATGGAATCACTTCAGCAAGAGCTAATCTCTGGAAAATAGAGATGTAGAAAGAAATAGCTAAAATTAATAACAGTGTCAGTGCTGCAACAGGTAGTACCCTGACCTTTGGTGCAGAAGGCTGTGGGTTTTATCACCACACCAAGTAGATGGATTAGTGATACTGTAGTGCAACACAAGGGGGGGGAGTGCTGCACTCCTGAGTATGTCATCCTTCAGATGAGACATTAAAATGAGGTCCCATCTACTTGAGTTGGTGGCAGCTCAGGTGGATGTAAAAAATCCAATAGAACCTATCAAAAAGAATAGGGGTCCTTTATTAAAATTCACAATTACAGTATATATACATATTTTAAATATGATTTTCACAGCATATTTACAATCTTTATAATATGCATATTTCTCAAGTTTTTTCATACTTTCAATTCCCCCACTCCTTTTTCCACAACCAAAATCTTATTTTTTTCAAAATCTCTGTCAATTTCCATTTCCTGTTGTACTTTATCTCATTAATTCTCTCATTCCATATGATCTATATTATACAAAACAACTTTTTATCCAGTCTGTCATTTTGATTCACATTTTCATAATGTCCATACTCATTCATGTCCATATTTTCTTTTTACACATTTCCTTTTTACAATTATTTTGTATTGTGATTATTTAATATTTGTATATTGTCACTTTATCTTTACTTATGTTTGTTGGGGCTTTTCCCCTCGCGTCTCCACTGAAAATGGGTTTGTTTTCAAACTCAGTTGGACAAACCCGGTTAACAAATGTGAAATAAATAAATAAATAAATGAATATTTATATGTTCATCATTTTTCAATTTTTTTAAATATAGTTTATCATATATTTCTTTACACAACTGATATACCCTTTTACATTTTATGAAAACATGTTCACTTGTCTCTAACTCTCCACAATATATGCACATTCTGTCTTTTATTGTTTTGGATTGCATGTTTCCTTTAACTGGGAGCTTATTTATCAACACTCTCCATAAAAAAGCTGTACATTCCACATATTTTTTACATTTTTTTTCATTCTTGCTTTTACTGCTTTAACTTTTTATCACCTGTATGCTCTCAGGGGTAAACATAACATTTTTCTTTTATAATCTCAAACCATGATTTTCTATTTTTTTCTATATTTTCTAAATCAGTCTTTCATAACAGTATTTTCTCTTGATATAACTTTACTCCATACAACAAATCATTTTACATCTTTTTAAAGATTTAAGCTTTTCCAAAACTGATTTGTGTTTCTGATTTATAATCCTTATTAACAATTTTCCATTTTCTTGCATTCCTATTAATACTTTACATAAGTTTAATCAGGATATATATGCACAATTGGATGTATTAAATCCAACCCTCCTTCCTAATTGTTAACATAAAGAATACTTCTTTTAATAGGATTCAGTGTAGATCCCCATATAAATGTAAAAATCACATTCATTACGTTTTTTTTCACATACTAATGGAATCTTGAATATATTTGTCAAATGTGCTATTTTACCTAATATTACAGAATTGGTTAAATATGCTTTCTTTCTTTATAATTTCTCCATGTCTTTTGGGTTTCTAACACCATGATGAGAATGAACCCCATTCCTAAGTCAGAGTACAATTAAAGTTCATGAAATTAGTATTGTTTCAATCTTTGATGTTACCCAAAAGTGTTCTTCACAGCACCCGTAATGTGCCCAGTAATAACTCCTGCAACTCGTATGGGGTTACATGTATTGGTGACATATCTAAATACAATTGTAGAGTCATTTTTATATGACCCATTACTCCTACTACTATTGTAACTGTCTAGGTATCTTATTTCCACATTGCTCTCGTTTCTGCCTGCAGATACTGATATTTTATGACTTTGTGTCTCTCTGTACACAAGACACTGTAGTCACTGGATGTGGTGATTTCAATGATCAATGCTACTTTTGTCTTCTTTTCATGGACCACTATATCCAGTTTTCTAGCATCTATATTTTGAACTGTTGGTAATGGCTGATCCCATGTGATGTAAACTTCATCATTTTCTATGATGCTCTGTGGCTCGTTTCTAGTGTTTTTCAGCCACTTCAGTACCATAATTGTTGCACAATCCCCATTGTAACAGTCTTGCCACATTATTATACATTTCAGTATACAGTCCTTCTGCCATTAGTATGTCACAACCAGCAACAAGGTGTGCAACTATTTCCAATTCGGTTTTAGAAACCCTACATTTATTTGTTTCTCCCACATGTTCAGTGGACTTTGTAAATCAGTGTGTACATGTGTACATAGCCCACTGTCTTGGGCCCCCAATATTAACCTTTCATCTCTTGGTTTGAATTTGCCTCTCCTTAACCATTCCTGCATTTGTTCCTGATCAACATGAGGTTCTTCCAGAAGTTTTCTATGCTTGCAACTATATTTATGCATTTTCCATATTTCTTACCTTCTCATCTGGTCCTTCGCCTTATATTCTTTCCTGTGTTTTTTGGCACATTCAGGTGCTGCTTGATTTTTATCTACTTCTGTTTTGATTTACATGTGCTTGATGCCGATATGCTTTTGCTAGATTAAGTAGAGAAGTCATCCTAGATTTATTCTCCTCATATTTCAAAATTTTCACAACATTTGGGTCTTGTGAGGTCAGCAGATATGTGTGGAGTCCCACAATTGCAGATCTATACATGTAATCAATTTCAAGGAGGCCCATCCCTCCTTCAGAATGGGGAATATATAATCTTGGTATACAATGATTTTTCATAAATCGTTTGGTAAGCATGAAGCATCCTTCTTGTTTTCCTATCTAATCTATCCAATACATTTTGAGACCAGTCAATAACTCCAAAACTGTAAGTTAGGACAGGAAGAGCAAATTGGTTTATAGCTTGGATTTTGTTCCTAGATGTCAAAGCTGTTTTTAGGATTAATTTAAGTCTTCTAACATATTCCTTACTAAGTTTTATTTGCATTTGTTCATGTTTTATTGTTGATCCTTCATCAATCCCCAAATATGTATACACTTCCTCTTGCTCAAGTTTTTTTATATCACATTCTTGTCCCAAACTGTATGAAACCTTAAATGTTCTCCAAAATATAAGGCTACTACATGGTTTAACTATCATATCTTTCCATTGTGTCTCCCTCAGTTGTTCATCTCCAACCTTTACTCCCAAAATTTCTGTTTCTTCTTTATTAAACTTGATACCTCTTATTTCTCGGGAAAAAACAATCCTTTACTCTTCTCCTCATTAATACTTCATCTTAACAATTTTAATTCTTTGTTGAGTATTTATTTGACTATACTCATCAATTCTATATCCATTCTATATTTTTAAGCACTAATACTAAATTGTCTGCATATGTAAACATCACTGGAATCTGAATTCCCTCTGGTGTACAGTATTTAGCTTTTTCCAAAGTTAAGTTTATCTTAGTAACCACTGCATTCATAACTAATGCAATAAAATGCTGTTTGCCAGACATCCTTGTGTAATACCACTCTTTATTTCTGTTACCTCACTTAACCATCCATTGATCACTAATCTGACTTTATTCTCACTGTACACAGATTTCAAAATGTTTATTATTTTATTACTCATATTATACTCTTCAAAATCTCCCATAGTGCTTCATGTTCAATTTTATCAAAAGCTTTACTCACATTACCTACTAGTATTTTTAATTCTGTTCCCCTATTTATTACATCTACCAACTCTGCTATTAACTTCAAAAGTTATTGACTTCCTTCCTCTTTTGTTGCAAAGACTGTTTCGGATAACAGCTTACTTTATTTGCTTACTATTCTTTTTTCTACTATTTTCATAAAAATATTATAATCTACATTATTTAATACCAATGGTCTCCAGTTTTTTATATCTGTTCTTTCTCCCTTTTTCCATATAAATTTTATTACACCTGTGCATATTTTTTTCATCATTTATACCTTTTTCAAACCATTCATTCAACACCTTTACAAGTATCCTTTTTGCCATTCTTGCATATCTTTGTACATTAAATATTCAAGTCCATCTAAACCTGTAGCTGCTTTACATTTACTGTTTTTAGCATATTTTTAGCTTCCATCATTGTGAGCTTTTCTTCCATTCTATTATATTGCCCAGTTACTTTATTCAACTTCCATTTATTTTTCTTATAGTGTCACATGTAGAAAACATATCCAGAATATGTTTCTTAACTATTTGCATAACTTCTTTTTTGCATATTTACTATATGTCCTCTTTCATTTCTCAACTCTCTTATTATTCTTACTTTTTCTTTGACCATTTTATTTAGATAAGTTATTTTCTTCATTGTAAAAATACATTTGTTTGAATAATGTTATTTTAAATTTTTCTTGATTCATTTAATCCAGCATTCTCTCTTTTTCTATATACTCTTCTCTATTATCTATTATATTTCTAAATACCTTGTATTTATCACTGTCTTGCAATCTTTTTCTCTTCTGCCATGCTAGTACTTCGTTTCTATATTTTTCTTTTAAGCTAATGCACTAACTTGTCCAATCTTTATAAACTTCTCTCATATTTATATGATCTAGCCATAGTTTCTGTATTATATCCCTTACAACCTTATTTAGTTCTGATTCATTAATCTTTTTTATTCCTCTACCTATTTTTATTGTAGCCTATTTTTTTCTTGATTCTCTATCCATGTAGCTAAGTGATCTGAAAATCCTGTAATTTTACATCCTCGATGTAATATACTTAAGCTCTCTGATACTATAAAATAATCAATTTCAGTTCTTAAATTACTTCTTTTATATGTCCAATGCTTATTTTCCCATAAATACATTTTATTGTTTTTGACCATATCTAAGAGAACTTTAACATTCACCCCTTCTTTCCACCTATGTCTTAAATCACAATTAAAGTCTCCCATTACTATTATTTGCATATTCACACTCACATAATCCAGTATTTTCTATTATTTCTCTTTGCTTTTGTAAGGTGTATGCATAAAGTGTAATCACTCTATAAATTTGATTTTTAAATCTTACATCTAATATTACTATTCTTCCAGTCATAACTATTGTATAGTCCAAAATTTATATACACACTTTATGTAAGGGTCTATATCACATAGTCAAAGTTTTATAACTTCGAACATTGAATGTTCAAACCATTTTGTTCGAAGTTACAAAACTTTGAATAGTGATAAAAAAAAAGTAAAAGTAAAAACAAAATAAACTGTGCCCCTCACACCCTCGCTACTTAAATATACCAACTCTGAGATCGCACCACATTGAAATGAATGGAAACCTCCCCTTAGGGAGATTTCCATTTAAATGCTCTAACTTGTGCAAGTTCAAACTTATGGTCTCGACCATATGGGGTTCGAACTTGTACAAGTTTGACTATGTGATAGGAACCCTTTACGTAAGACAGCTATACATGAACACTTTTCACTACCTAAGTTCCATATGACCTGACCTTCCATATTCTTCTCTTGTTATTTTTATGTCTATTAATGCTATAATATCCATGTCTAATACTCTACACCATTCCAATACTTCTAGCCTACACTGAAGGTTCTTTATACAGTTAACATTAATGGCTAGGACTCTCACTATAAAAAAGGTTTTTGTTAAATACTTTTTATCCTTTTCCTTTGTTGTTTCCTCCTATAGTTACATTTTTTAACTTGCGTTTTCTTTCACTCTTTTTCCTATAAAGCTTATTTTGCTTCTTACTCTTACCAATTTATCTTCTCATCACTTGAGTTGCTAACTTCTTCCTCTACCTATCCTTCTTTTCCTTTTATTTAATTCATACCATCCCTCACATCCATTCTTACATCTTTTTCATCTATATTTTCTTTCTGTAACTCTTCTGTGGTATCGAATATAACATTTTTCTTGTCTTGATATAATCTTGTTTCTTGCGTATAATTTTCTACAGCTTTACAGTCCATCCATGAGTGTCCTATTTTTTCACATTGTATACATTTTTGCGCACATTTCTTTGCTTCATGACCAATTTTGCCACATATAAAAGTTTCTTTTATCACAATTATTAAGTGATCATCTTTACCACATAGAAAACATTCCTTTGGTTATCCCCAATATCTAACCATCCCTTTACTCCATTTTACATTGATTATACTCAGTAAATGCACAGTTTTATCATTTTTGCATTCTCAATATTATCCCACATTCCCATCCCCTAGTAAATAAACCTCTGTTGTCATATATTTCTGTGATGTAACATCTCTATTACACAGTTTTTAAGTAGCCCTTTAAATCATTTCTTTCAGCTTCAGTTTGAAATTCTATAAATACTCTTTTTTTGCCTCTCTATTGAATGCTTGAACATCATGCAACTTCCAAGGGTACATATCTTTTTTTCTTTTCATAATTTTCTAGAAATGTTTACATGTGCTGTGCTTCCTTTAAAAAATATCACAGAAAGTTTATTTATTAATACAAATAAAAGCTCTTACCAGTGGTGAAATGATGCTGTCCCACATTTTATACCTGTCTAATTCCTTTTTGGTTTTGTTCATAGGTTCATAGGTTCATAGGTAGGTACTAGGTGATCTGCTCAAAGGCATTTATAAGCCTAGTCAGAATGTGTTGGCTTTCACCGCCCCCTTAGATTAGTTCCCTGTAGCAGAGCCACTGAAGTGATCCCTGGGGTAAACTTTCTTTTTCCCATCCACTCATCAAGGTTTCTCTTGAAGAGTGTTAGTGAGGAGCTCTGCCTAATGTAGATTGGAATCTTGTTCCAGAGCATGGGAAGTCTCTGGGAAAGGAATCTATCCCTCCAGCATGTCCTATTTATTGTTGTGGTGAGGCTTAGATTCCTAGAGTGTGTGGCTTAAGGGGATATGGTTTTCTTTAGGTGGAGCATGTCCATCAATTCTGGGTTGGACATGGCCTTTTAACTTCTGCCTTTTTTTGCTTCTGTCCTTTCACCTTCCTTTACCATTTGTGCATATGGTTTCTTTTCTTCTTTCTTCGTCTCTTGGTTTTCATGCTAAAGTTATAGGCTCATAGGTATTTACCAGGCTAACTACCACAAGGGCCTTTTTAAGTCTAGCCATGCATCCCAAATCTCTGACAAGTTCTGATACCTTTCATAAGTGTAAACAGGGGCTAGGGAGATGAACCTTTTACAAGCTAGGGCCTGAGAGATGAACCATTTACAGATTACCTGTGCCCATTAGAGACATACATAGGTGCCAAACTAGGGATGAATTGCTGATCCCCATCCAATTGTCCAAGTTGCACTTGAATTGGATTAGGGAGGAACTCTGCTTCATATAGATGGGTAGCCTGTTCCATTGATGGGATAATCTCTGGGCTACATACTTGGTTCTCCAGCAGGTCCTATTTATATCACAGGCAAGGTTCAAGTCCTTAGTATGGTTAATTCTAGTGCTGCTTGTGTTGCAGATATGCAGGAGATCCAACAGAGTGAGGTCTGACAATGTGCTGTATGTCAGGCATAGATCTCCCCTCAAAAGCCTGTAGGAGACAGAATACAGAGATAGAGCCTTGAGGTGGTCTACATAGGACATTTTACTTAAGTCCTGTATTCTTTTAGTGAGGAACCTCTGTCGATGTTCCAGTTGTTATATATGCTTGGATAGGTACATACCAAATGAGGTATTGTACTCAACAATAGGTCTGATGAGTGCTGAATACAGTGGAACAATGACTTCCTTGGACTTAAATGCCATACCTTTGTTTATAAGTTGCACAACATGGAATGATTTCCTCACTGCTGTAGACATGTGATTTCAAAGGCTAAATTACTATCTATGTGTGTCACTAAGTCCCTGCCTGCTGGGTCAACTCTAAGGGGTGTGTTGTCAATATGATAGTTACCAGGGGTGGGGGCCTTCCTGAATTATACTATCATGCATTTCTTGACATTTAGTTTTAGTCCACGGCTATGGCAGAAGTTATATATCTGGGTCAGCCCTTACTGTGTCGGTGTGGGATTCAATGACAGATCCTAATTTGTAGACATCTGCAAATTTAGTCATCCAGAGACCACTGACATTGGTCTTGACTTCAGAGAAGTAAATGGAAGTAAATGTCGCAAAGGAGCAGTTCAAGGACTGATCCCTGAGGGACTCCACTTGTGACTGGCCTCTTTGTAGAGATGTACTCCCTAATTCTAACTTCCTGAGTCCTGTCTGTGAGACAGTTGGCTAGCCATTGGGTGACATACAAGTTTGTACCTAACCTCTTGAGTTTGTCAACAATGCCTGAGTGGGGTATCGTGTCAAATGACTTGGCCAGATAAAGGTAGGCAGTGTGAACCATTTTGCCCTCATCTATTGCTTTAGTGACCTTCTCAAAGAAGTCAACCAGGTTTGAGTAGGCATGATCTGCCCTTGACGAAACCAAACTTGGTCGGGTCCAGTGTCTAGAGGTTTACTATATCACTATTGATCATTTCCATGATAATTCTTTCCATGGCTTTAGATATAAGACTAGTGAGACTTATGGGTCTGTAGTTTCCAGGGTCTGTAGATGGCCCACCTTTGTGCAGAGGGATGACTGTTGTTGTTCTCCGTTTATGAGGCACAAAGCCTGTTTGGTGGCTATAGTTAAATAGCAATACCAGAGGCCCTGATAGGTCATGTTTCATGCTATTTAGAGGGCATCCTGGGGTATTGTCTGGGCCCACTGATGCAGTGTTCTTGGCCTTAGAAAGAGATTAAGGACATGTTCCCTAGTGATAGCAGGGGGAGTTATATTTGATGATATTTCCTGAGGGAAGGTTGAGGGAGAGAGAGGGGTAAAGTTGACAAGTAGGTTTGCTTTATCTTCTGGTTCAGTACAGGTGGCTCCATTTGCAATGAGCTCTGCACACAATTGTGTATTGTCTTATTGAATTCTATCCATTATTTCTTCCCATAACATTGCTTTCTTTCTCTCCAGCATACTTTGATGCATTGATTCCTTAAGATAAACATCCTGCAACCCTCCCGACTGGAGGGTTGTAACAATACACTCAGTTGTTGCAACATCAGTTACAAAAATATTGCGCTGAAACAATCCTCAGAATCAACCATTTCTGTTCCATCTCCTTCCTTTTGCCTCTTGCTCACCTCTTCTCCATTTTTGTTTATCCCTTCTCCATTCTCCTCACTTCATTGTCCATCATGTTAGCTTCCTTAGCTGTTTGAATAACAGCTCTATTCTCGCCAACACCACCAACAATCACTTCTCTCTCCTCCATGCTTCCTGTTTCTCTGAGCTGCCTACATACTCAGAACTGAAGCCAGGAAGCACCACACAGACTTGTCTCCCCATACGCTACAAAGGGTAGGAGAAGCTCCCCGATGTCCTGGCTAAATTTTTGCTGACCATATAATGTGTTTTTAGGTGGAGTCTTTCTCCTAGACATACTTAACCCAGTAAGTTTGAATTTGAAGTGCTCCTACTACCTGAATGCATTCATATATGTATAGTTACAGAGACATTGTTTCAAAGCAATGAAGGCACTCCCTGCATTCACAGTTTAACTATCTATTATGCCTTCAGACTTTCTAGAAACTGTGGGGAAGTATCAGCATTTGTAAGGGACCACATCATCTCTCAGCTGATTCCATGTAACTGTAAATTAAAATATTTATTAGTTCAAATTACACAAAAGAATGTTAATTATCATATCACTGTTAATTATAAATCACCTTCCATGATCTTTGCTGACCACAATCATTATCTTAATGCCTAAGACAAAATTCCCACAAATCAGAGCAATTTGATACTAGGGGACTTCAATTATCCATCTATAAAGTGTCTAACCTCTGCCACAAATAGAAAGTATGTGCAAAGCATCCTTGACTAGAACTGTCTTGAATGACTAATCATCCTTCCCAAGAGGGGATCCAGTATCCTTGAGCCTGTATTCATTAATATGGTCCCTTCTTGTACACTGCCCTGTGTATCATAGTTCCATGTTAAATCAGACCATACAGTTGTAGCCTTCACTTTTAAAACTGTTGCTACTGCCCCTGCTAATATCTCAGTCTCCAAGGACTTGCCAAAATCTACCATTCTGCAATTACTCAGTGATTCCATTGTAGTCCTCCCGTGATGGATTCCGTTGTTAATGCTGTCATTTATGTTTTATTTCTACTCTATAGTAGTATTGAGATGGTCGATAGGCCTTCTTACTTTGCTAGGCATAGTCTGCACTTCTTCTGCCAGGGCTTTCACATTCTGGCTCAAGCCATTGATGCCCCTATAATACATTCTTAGGTAGAATATGTCTCATGGACATACTGAACAAGTTATTAAAGGACAACTCCTAAGAATTTCCAGGATATGTACCAACGAGCAGAATTACAAAGAGGAGATAGAACAACAAAGAAGAGATTTCAATCAACAAGGCTACATGGATAAAGAAATCTATGAGAACATTTTGGTAAACAGAGCACTTAGACACACAAGGGGTAAGCCATGCCTCATGAAGGGTACTAAGCAGGACAAAACTGAGAAAGTGGCAGGAAAGCAGGGTTATACTGGAGGAATAAGATGTTTATTGACTTATAGTAATGATACAAAAACAGATTTGCCAAGTTTTAAGGAACAACTGGAAGCTTCTCACTGCAGATGAGAATATAAACGTATTGTTGGTGATAAAACTCAATTCTCTTTTAAGAATAAAATGAATTTGAAATGGATATTATGCCAGGAGAAATTCAATAAAAGGAGCATTTCTAATGTTACACGCAAAGGTACATTTCCTTGTAGAAGATGTAAAGCCTGTACATATATTAACCCAAGTAACTGTTTTAAACATGCAACTACTGGGAGAGAATATAGGCTAGGCACATAACGCCAATTTCAATACCAAAAATGTTCATAGGTTCATAGGCTGGTACTAGGCTATCAGCCCTAGGGCCTATGCAAGCCTAGCCATAACAATTCCCTGGCTATTTCTTCCCACAATATTTACTTCCCTGGACCCCTGTCTAGCAGGGCGACTGACGTGATCCCCAGGGTGAATTTCCTATCACCCATCCTATCATCAAGGTTCATTTTGAAGAGGGCCAATGAAGCACCCTGCTTGACATGTATGGGCAGTCTACTCCAGAGTATGGGGAGTCTCTAGGTCAGGAACCTATCCCTCCAGCATGTTTTGTTCATTGTGATGACAAGGTTTAGATCCCTGGAGCATGTGGCTCCGAGGGATTGGGATTTCTTTAAGTGGAGCATGTGCAACAGCTCAGGGTTTGACATGGCCTTGTATGTTAAGCAGAGATCGCCTCTGAGTAGACAATATGCCACAGAGTATAGATGGAGTTTTTTTAGATGGCCAGCATAGGGCATCTGCTTTAGGCCTGTAATTCTTTTAGTGAGGTATTTCTGCAGCCTTTCCAGCTGTTGCAGATGTCTTGTGAGGTACATACCAAATGGGGCATTGTACTCTATAATGGGTCTAATGAGGGATGAGTACAGTGGGACAATGACCTCCTTTTTTCTGGATGAAAAGCCCTTAGTGATGAGGTGTGCCACATAGAAGGATTTCCTGACTGTTGTGGCGATGTGGTTATCGAAGGTGAGACCACTATCCACCTGTGTCCCTAAGTCTCTCATCGCACTTTCGGTGTTTAGTGTACTGCCACCTATGTGGTAATTCACGGATACATGTTTTTTCCCAAAGGGGATAACTATATATTTCTTGGCATTAAGCTTGAGCCCATGGCTCTGGCACCAAGCATCTATTTCTGTAAGGCCCTTTTGTAGAATATCCACATTATTTGGGGATTCAATAATGGCTCCCAGTCTGCAGTCATCTGCAAACTTTGTTAGCCAGAGTCCCTTAGTGTTAGCCTGTACTTCAGAGAAGTAGATGCCAAGCAAGAGCGGTCCCAGGACTGAACCCTGAGGTACTCCACTTGTCACTTGTCTGGAGCTGGATTTGAAGTCGGCTACGTTTACAGTCTGGGTTCTGTCAGTAAGCCAGTTGGCAATCCATCGAGTGACGTAGGGATTTATACCCAGCTTAGTAAGTTTATCTATGATTCCAGAGTGGGGGATGGTGTCAAAGCCCTTGGCAAGGTCCAGATAGGCTGTGTGGACCGTCTTACTCTCTTCCACAGCTCTACAGACTGATTCGAAGAAGTCAATCAAGTTCAGGAGACAAGATCGGCCCTTCACCAACCCAAACTGGGTGGGGTCCAGTGTTTGAAGGTTGTCATTGTCTTTGTTTATAAGTTCCATGATAATGTGTTCCATGCCCTTGCAGATTAGGCTTGTCAGACTGATGGGACGGTAGTTGCTGGGATCCAAGGTGGATCTCCCCTTGTGGAGTGGGATAACTGTAGCTGTGCACCACTCAGTGGGCACGAAGCCTGAGATGAGGCTATAGTTAAACGTGACACTTAGATGACGTGCCAGTTCATTTTCTAGTTCATGTAGTACACAGCCCAGGATGTCATCTGGTCCCATGCATGCTGTATTCTTAGCTTTGGAAAGTGCGGTTTCTACCTGTGGGGCCGTGATTACTGGAATTTGGCAATCTTTTGGTACTGAGATGGGCCCTTTAGGGGGTGAGAGGGGGGTGAAGTTGGCACTAAATCGATCTGCCAGGATATTGGCAATATCCTTGGGATCAGTATGTTTAATGCCATTCTGTTGTAGCTCAGAACAGATCTGAGCATTGCCATTTAGATTCTTGACATAACTATAGAATGTCTTGTGGTTGTCTTTGGAATCTTTGGCAATTTTATTTTCGTAACTAGCTCTGGAGGATTTTACGAGGGATCTCAGCTTCTTACTGAGGCTGGTAAGAGAGTTTTTTTGCATCCTGGGATTATCCTCTTTTCTGCAACAGTTTCTTCCTTCTGTTGTATAGTTTGTTTATGGCAGGAGACCACCAGATCGGCTTCCTTTTTTTGGAGGAGAGCATCTTGGTTATATTTGGGATGGCATGATTCATGCACGAGTGGATGTGCTCATACAGTGCCTTAGTGTAAGATTCAGCAGTCAAACTTTCAGCTCCCGTCTGCATGGGTGTCATGAAGTTTGTCACTTCTGACTTGAGTAGCATGAAGTTGGCTCTGGAGAATTTTTTTACAGAGGTTTCTTTACTGGGGGGGTGGTGGTGGGATGTGGATGTCAAGGGTGATTTGCTTATGGTCAGACCTGACCAATGAGGGGGTGACCACTGGTGTGGAGCATCTATCTCCCATGTTGGTAATGACCAGGTCTAGGATATTGGAGCCCCTGGTGGAACAATGGATTAGTTGATCCAGGGTGTTGGAATTTATGAATTCCAAGAACATTTGGGAAAAGGTGTTTGTACCCGAGTAGTTTTCCCAGTTAATGGCAGGGTAGTTGAAATCACCCAGTATTAGGGTGTTTGGTTGTATCTTAATATTTTCCAGTATGTTTAGAAATGTGTAGTGAGAATCTTGGGGCATGGTGGGGGGATCTGTAGCAAACTACAATTTGGATTGCAGCCTTACCTAGTGTTGGTTGCACCTGGAGAATTTCAGATGCATTGCGTTGGGCAACTAGCCTGGAGGTGTGAATATCCTTGGTGAATATGGACACTCCTCCACCTTTAGTATTTCGGTCTTGGTTTGGTGGATGAAAAGTGTAGTAAGAGTTGTAGCCTGGTATTGCAGAGGTGCTCTCTGGAGCCTTGAACCAGGTATCAGTTACTGCCCAGATATCAATGTTCTCCATTTTTAGGAGTGCCTCGAGAGAGTGCATTTTGAGGTTTAGACTTCTAGCATTGAGTAGCATTACCTTCAGATTTTGCATGCTTGTATCTGTTACAGTGGTGGTTTTGTCCTTTGAACCTTGCCTAAAAAAGGCACTTTAGGGGTGGCAAGAGCTTTAGCCAGTAACCTGAATCCCAGGGGTGACAGGTGAGGTGCAGACCATCTCTGGAAAAGCATCATGGTTTGCTGATCATGTCATCCCAGGCAGACAGGTACTGGATCCCCTTTGAATGACACCAAAAGCTTAGCCAATTGTTGAAGTCAGTCATTTTGTCCTTATACTGTGGTATCATTCTGGGTGAACGCAGGATGCTACTCAGGGCTAGGGTCATACCTGCCTGGGCCACATGATCTGAGAGCTCTTCCATGTCGCTTTTCATGTAGTCCAGGGAGGTACGTCTTAAGTCATTCACTCCAACATGGACAATGACAGAGTCGTATTTGTACTTGTTGTGGAGTGATTTGAGTGCATACGTTATGTGGTGGATCCTGGCACCCTACAGGCAGCTGACTGTAATTTTCTCCTTGTTCAGCTTGGTGAGTGGGACATCAGTGTTGCTGACTATAGAGTCACCTATGACTAAAGTGTTGGGTACATTGTCTTGCTTTAGGGGCTGCTGTTTGGTGGCACATTGGTGTTGTGAGCTATGTGTCACTTTGGTTGTGACTGGTGTTTGCGTTTCAGCTTCAGAGGTTCTTGTTGCTTGGGCAGGTTGATGTTAAGGGCCTCAGCATATGTGGGTTTAGTGTTGCTATGTGTGGGTGTTGGTGTGGGTTTTGAAGGGCTATGTGTTGCTTGAGGTGTAGAGCAGGTATTAACCTTCTTCTCTTGACTGTCTAGCACAATCTTGACTGGAGAAAGCTTTGCTTCCAGTTTGGCTATGTAAGTCCATCTCTCAAAGGTGGTAGTGTTGGGTAGTAGGAGGAGAGGGTTGTCTGTGTACATGAGGCAGCTGCTGCATTGCCCCAGTATGCCTAGATTCACCATGTAGACAGGAGAAATCACTGGAAGCTGACCCTTGGACATGCCTGTTTAGGTGCTTTTTTTGTAAAGTACAAGAGCTGTTTTCCCTTACTTTTGAAGGTACTTTGCAATTATAGGCTGTTTAGTGCCTATGATTAATTTCTCCTTAATAACAAGGAGAGTTGAGTGCTTGTATCAGTTTAAGGCTTCCTAGTGCTTTCCAGCATGTTCTAGAGCAAGTGCTAGTCACAAAGGTTTAGATTTTAGTGCTACTACTGAGAAACCAGCTAGTTCCAAGGGAAAATTTGAAGTGCAAACTTTCTGGCACCTGGAATAGTTTAACCATAGCCGAGCGGTGCTGCACAATGTGAAAAATGCACAAACACACGCGTTTTTAAGCCAGAAAGTTAAGAGATAGAAATCAACCAAAAATGGCTAATAAAGTTACAATTTCAGAGCTGGAAACCACTCCTCTAGTGTTAGATAGGCTGTACAATGCTCACCACTCCCACTGGTAAGCAGTAGGACTTCCCTCTACCACACCAAGGTCTGGATAGTTCTGAACACAGAAAATAAAGTCCTGAAATCAACAAAGCCTGGGATCTGGACTATACTAGCTAGGAAAGGTGGGAAACGAGCCAACAAGGTAGTATTTTTTTGTTTTTTGGGGTTTTTTTTGGTTAAAACAGGCAAAACAATGCAATAATACAGTAAATAAACACAGAAAAGGCTAACACACTTGAGTGTGTAGCCCTAAACAGTAAATGCAATTAAAACTCTACAAAATTAGCAATTTAAAACTTTTTAAATGAAGCAAGGCAAGTGCACAACTGAAAAACGATTTAAAAGGCAGTAATACAGTAGAATAAGTAGCTTGTCTACATATACAGAAAAGTCTATATATACAGAAAAGCAGATAAAACACACTAAAACAATTCAGATGCAGTGCAACCTAGATCACTTGAGTTGTAGCAATATTAAGGCAAATACAGTTTTAATAAATGCACTAAAATATACTCTATATTTTCAAAATGTTTGAGAAGCACAGTCAGAGCACAAGGAGATTCAGGAATTTTTTTATTTTAAGAAAGGGAGAAAGGAGGAACAGAATGAAATAAACTAAGTGGGTTGGCCTTCTCAGATGTTCTCTATGTATGAGGTAGAATGAGCTAATGACACTAGACTGGGAAGAGTGTCCCAGATCAAATTTACAGTAGGGACAGGCAACTGCAAAGCCACCAATACTAAAGCTACTAGCCTACACTCTTTTAGACAGTAAACACTACAGAAGTGTTTATCACAGCAGAAGAACAGCAGTGAGCCACAAAATGAAAGTTTTTAAACAGATAAAGGAGCAAGGAGACTCTACAGAATGCTTTTAAATGCAAACAAATCAGTTATATGATACACTCCTTGGCAGGAAATCAGAACAAACAAATAGGTGCTTAACAAGTACAGAAAATTTCCCGTTAATACCTTTCACACAGTGAAACTATCTATAAATCCTTACAAACAGTGTGACAGTAAAAAACTTATTTCTCAGGCCCTGTAAGGCAGACAATTTTAGTTTAGTCATGCAGATTAGTTAATAGCAATAAAATACAGTAAAAAGTATGCAGCAGGCAATAAAAAGTGCTATATATAAATTGCTAGAAGCAATAACCAGTATAAATAAGCCAAAAAAACAGGATACTTATTGTTATACATCTCAGATCAGAGTTATAGTCAATGCCCCTCCTCCACTCGGCTCAGTGTGTATAGTAATGTATATGTTATATATATTGCAAGTTGTAATAAATGCACTAACTTCTATGTTGGCAAAACTAATAATTATTTCAAGGACAGAATCTTACACCATTTAAGTGATATAAGATTCATAATAAAACTGATGCCTTAATCCAGCATATTTCTGCCTATTCTGCTCATAAATTTAATTTCATGGTAATGGAAATCATAAATGAAAGTCTAAGATGTGGTGATGTAGTTAATAGAACTGAAATAAATTAACTGAAATGGATTGCAGACTTAGAGGCAGATAAATCACTGGGATTAAATGGACTGGTTCCTTTAAAACCCCTATTAAAGGGACATTAACTAAGAAGATGAAACTTCAACCGCCTTGGTTCTCTAAGATAGTTTCTTAACTACTTAAGTGTCAGCTGTTAATCCAAGCTTTAGAAGATCTGAAGAAAGCTGTAAGCCAAAAGTACTTATCTCAGAGCTCTAGTATTTCTTATTTAGGTTTATTACAATTATTAGTGAGTTTGTATATAGACTGCGGTGGTGGTGCTGCGGTAGCGTTGTCGCCTCACAGTAAGACGTTGTCCTGTTCGATTCTCAGCTAGAGTATCTTCTGTGTGGAGACATGCGTGAATGGGTGAACCTTCGTTGAAGGTTGTGCATCAGGCCGGCAACTTGGCACGTAAAAATCTACTGCCAATTAGCGGACCGGAGTTCCGCTGTGGCGACTCCTAACCAGGAAAAGCCAAAAGACAGTAGTAGTATTAGTGAGTTTGTATATATATTTTTATTTGTTATTAAAGTTTGTATTTGATTTTATTTGTAAACAACCTTCTCTGTGGTTGCTATGCTTGATTTTACACCTGACATACTGAAGCTAGTAAACTCAAACTCAGAACATACTAAAGCAGCTCTTCTCAATGCCAGGAGTCTAAACAAGAAAATGCCTGAATTTGGGGTTCTCCTGCTTCTTGAATACCTTTATATATGTACAGTCACAGCGACATCGTTTCAAAGCAATGAAAGCATTCCCTGCCCCCATCTCCAATAAATATAATGGGAATTTTAAGAACAAACCGATATAGTAGAATACCCATATAAATGAATTATATAAAAAGAGGAAGAAAACACCTAAAGCTTATCATAGGTCACATTCTGCTCATTAGGAAACTTAAATCTGAATATGAGCTTAAAATAGCCACCAAACCCAAAAGTAGCTAAGAATTCTTCTTTAACTGTGTCAAGACGTTCAGGATATACCCAATAATATTCAGAGCTTGCACATGACAATATTATCTACTCACACCAAAAGAAAATCACACTTATCCTAGCTGACAAATTTCTGTACGAATTTTACTCCACCCATAGGTACAGCTCTTCCCTAGCTTGCTCATTCCCTTGTAGCTGCTAAAATTACTCTGAGATGAGTCCTCTTGGCCCTCTAAAAAGCTAGGAACCCTACATTCTTGGGCCCTGATAACATATGGAACTGTCTAATTATTATTTCCAAATACAACCTATCAGATCCTACGAGCCTGTCAGTTTGTCAATGGCAGTTTCTGTGAATCCTGTTTGGGTGAAAATGTTTTGCTGAAAGCAAGTTCATCAATAGTTCAGAATCCCCTTTTTTTCACTCCTCTGCAACCTCAGAGTAGGATTATAAGTTTGGAGATGTGGGGGTGTCCCTCCACATGAGGGGGGGGGGTCTTTCCGATTGAAAATAAAGAATTGTTCAGTATTTACTGAAAGTCATTTCAGTGAAACATTTTCATTCCTTTTGCATTTGTTGAAATTGTTGTTGATGTATCCATATGATTCTCATAACTTTTACTTAACCTCTTTTACCTAAGTCTCTCCACAAGTTATAGTTCTGAGGCTTGGAAAACTGCTATTATAATGCCTTTACATAAAGATGACCTGACCTCTGACCCAGAAAACTACTGACCCATAACATTCTCTCTCTCTCTCTCTCTATATATATATATATATATATATATATATATGTGTGTGTGTGTGTGTGTGTGTGTGTGTGTGTATATATATATATATATATATATATATATATATATATATATATATGTAAAGTTGTGGAATGTATTGTTACTGACGTCATAAACAGAGGCATTAACAATTTATTAGCTTTGGATCCACATCAGTTTGGCTTTGTCATTGGCAGAGCCTGAGTCCTTAACCATGTTAACGTCTTCAGAAAGGTCACTTAAGCAGTCGATAGAGGCTATACAGTGTACACGGTTTACTACTGTTCCCTTCATGGGTGTAATTGAAAAATATTAATAACATATAAGCCTATATGTTGTTCAGTGGGTAACTGACAAAGCCCATGTTTACAGAATTGTAGGTGCCACATCAGGAAGTAAAAATGTTACCAGTGTGGTGTCCCTCAGGGCTTGACTGGGATTGACTAAGCCCTCCCCTGTTTGGCATTTACTTTTCAGATCATCAAGCTAATACTGCTGGCCTAGGGTGTCTACATTTGCAGACAACTGTATACTAGGTTTGGCTATTCTCTCTTCCATAGATACACAGTTGGTCTAGCAAAGATTAAACTATGCCAATGACTGTGCAAGTCCAACAGTCTCAAACTAAATGAAAGCAAATGTAGTATAGTATAGTTAAAGTTGGTAAACAAAGAAAAACAATTCAATATCCTACCACACAGAGATGATGCACACTCCAGACAAAGTCTGTCATCAGGGATCTGGCCACTTTGTTGATACTTCTTATTTTTTAAGCAATCATACCTCAAAATTAGTTAAGAAATCTTGCAGCAACCACGAAAAAAATGGTCAGGATTCCAAATAAACTTTTAAAAAAAAAAAACAATAAAATAAATTCTCTAGCACCTCAGCTAGAACAGCCTTTACAAAGTATAAAACTTCACCAAAGAAAATTCCTTATATAACAAACCACATAATTAACAATTAATTTAGCAATTAAATTAACCATTTCCAATTGCACTCCAAATTTAACCCTGACATTTTAGTTCATGGGAAATTTGTTGGATCTCTAGATAGTATGAGTAGGGAGGTGGTTTATACAGGGACAATCCCATGTGGGAAATGTTCATGTTGTAGTTTTGTGGTCAGTAGTTTCCCAAAAATTAATGGTAGAAGTTTTCAGGTTCAGAGTAATTTGGGGTGTGATAGTGTGGGGGTAGTTTTTGCATTGAAGTGCCCATGTGGAAAGTTTCATATTGAGGAAAGTAAAAAATATTTTTCTACAAGAATAAAAGAATACGTTAGAGATATAACAAGGTAGGATGGAAAGTTCAGTTGCTATGCATTTTAAAGTTCACCATAGCAGTAGTGTACAGGGACATAAGGCAACAGTTTTAGAGCAATTTTAATGAGCAGTTTAATGAAATTAGCATAAAAAATAAACTAATTTATAAAGAATCAATTTTAATTTTAAAGATAATATGCTGTCCCCTAAAGGGTTAAAGTTGAAGTGCAATTGGAAATGGTTAATTTAATTGCTTAATTAATTGTTAATTATGTGTTTTTTATATAAAAATGTTACATTGAAGTTTTATACTATGTAAAGGCTGTTATACCTGAGGCTCTAGAGAGTTTATTTTATTGTTTTTTAAATAAAAGTTTATTTGGAATCCTGACCATTTTTTCGTGGTTGCTGCAATATTTCTTGTTTTATTGTGGTTGGATTAGTTAAGAAATCCTTATTTCTGGCACAGCTAATATTCAAGACCTAGATCCAAAGAAGTCTTACTTCCCCTTTAACCATCTCTCAGCTGACATCTTATTAAATATAATGCCCCATTTTAGCAAATACCCATCAATACATATCACTCAACCTAAGAGACCACATAGATTCCTGATCAGAACCCTTCATTAGCCTAATAGATTGGCAGTCCTCCCACTGAACTCATTTTCTATTTGTGCAATGAAAGACCTCATTCTCTTTGATCTCCTAAAAATAAATGTTCCACAAATATCAGAACAAAGGATCTAAATCTTCATCACCAAATTAAAATGACACATTGCCAGGACAGATTTATTCTTCAATGTATTCTTATCCTCTGGAATAAACTCCCACTTCACATTAAATAGAGTAGAACCCTGGCCACCTTCAGGTAAGTCTCGGAAATTGGATGTGTAGCCACAATTTCCTTCATTGAATTTAACCTCTGTGCCCTCCTGAAGGCAGGAGATAACTTATGATTAAGAGGCTGCTTGGGCTTAGCTCTCAATGGTCTAAAGACTGATTGCCTAGTATAAACCAATGAAACTGTAAACTTACAAATCTATGAAAAGAAGCTGTGTGGTAGGAATAGGATATGCTGTAGGACTGTATCTATCTTAGTTTACAAAGAAGCACCTGGGAAACCTCCACAATAATCTGTAACTTGTGATTGGGGATAGCAAAGTTTGGTCTGCCCTGGTTAGTTTACTGTCATTGCAATCTTGTGACCCTCGCCAACAAAAGCAGAAGGAGACTGAGTAAGGGCAGGTATTTATACAGATATCTATTTTAATAATAACTAACAAAGTTATAAAAACAACAGTCATTAATGTTTATAGGCACTTTAAGGTTCTTCCGTCTGTTGACTTCTGTGACATAACTCTTTGCTTAGTTACTGAGAGATACACAGCCTTTAACTTCATGCCCTACTACAGCCTTAGACTAAGATTCCATCCATCCAATGCTGTTGAATCACATCTAGCTCCTATAACAAACTCATGAACAGCCGTCACCATCCACAGATTAGGGAATAGAAGTAAATTACAGGTCTTTCATCTGCATCACACGCCTATGGATAATACAAACTTAGCAGTTCACCTGCTGTATGACTCTGTGATGTGGGAGAAAACCCACACAAACACAGGGAGGACATGTAAACATCACAGCGAAGGCTCTCCAACCAAGAGCCAAACAGGACAGCCTCTTGCTATTGGTGACAGTGCTATTCACAGCACAACTGTGACACTGAAGCTAATGTTTTCCCACCGCAGAGCTAATGTTATCCCATCAAAAAAAATAGCACGTTATCATCCTGTAAGACCTGTTTATCATATTCAATCGGCTTTACTTCATGGATATCATGCTTGGTATTCGACACTGCTGTAAATTGCTATATCTATCAGACTATTCTACTGAATTATAAAAACGTTAGTTTTTCAGCAACACCAAGGAAGGACTGCAAATATGGTAACACAAAATCAAGCATGCATAACAGAAGATAATGTAAAGTATGCACATGCATTAAACAAAAATAAGCTAAGAAACAGGCAGGTATGATACCTATGAAAAAACAACATAATGAATCAATGGAATTTATTACTAGCGTTCAAAAATGTACATCAGCAAATGTTTTAGAAGACAACTCAACAGAAGAAATGGCTCAGAAAATATTGACCAAATAGAGGACAGGTAATAAAAATCATACAGTTAAATGGGTAGAGGCAAGTATATGCTTCATGATGTATTGCTTACATGCACAATAATTGGCAATAGATATCAAGTGGTAAACTTGTACTATTAAATTATTTGTTGGAAATTATTTGGAAATATAATTTGTTGATCTGTAGAAAGTGAAACTCATGTCTGTAAAAGCTAAAGCTCTCAAAAAGTGCTTAAATGAGAAAGTGATCACAAGGTTATCATCTGGACAAAAGTAAAAAAAAAAAATAATAACAGCCCTGCTTTCAAAAGCAGAATATGTTTTTGCCAAATGTCCTTAAAAATAATGCCTGCCTTAAACACTTGAAAATATTTCAAGAAGAGACTAATTATTCAAATGAAATTAAGCTGTAGAAAGCAATTGTGTTATGAGTGGACTTTATAAGTAGATATACCTGGCTAAAATTGGTATTTAATTGTAATGTTGAGTATAACTATTTGCAGGCTAAACAAAGTGAAACATATTAGTATGAGCTGAATCCCACTGAAAAAGTAGTGTTAAAGAGAAATGCACAAAACAAACATCATTCAGTCAGAACATAAAATTATCTGTGACATTGGCAAGAGTCATACTGTTCTGGATTTCTGGATTTCTATAACAGAACCAGAAAAAGTGAAGAGGTTTCTCAGAAAGAAAATAGTAAGGCTACAAAATATAAGTTATAGTTGTTAAGGGAGCTGTCACAGTACATAGTACCATATAAGCTCCTGAGCATGATCTCGGCCTGCTCTTCAAGTCATTGTCAGACTGTAGGGGATTTGAACTACTGTCTCTGCAATATGCGGCCTGCTAAGGTAACACTGGTTCATGTAACATGCTATTTAAACTACATATCAACACTAAGAAAAGAGAGATTATTTTATGACACAGTGTCTGCCTAGATTAGAAAACAAGCTACCACTCACAGTTAAACAATGTCATCTCTGTCTGCTTTCATGAAGTCACTAGATGATTTATGGATGATAAGAAATACAGACACAGAGTTATGTCACTCTTGCTTTTCAAAGATCAATAGATCAGTATCTTGATATTCAAACCTGTGAATACCTAATGCCATCTGTTCATATTATAATTTTAAATGGTAAGATATTTTCATTAGCAGAATGATAAACATCTCATTCACCATGAAAATGCATTCTCTTCTCATTTCTCAGTTCTTTGTATTCTGCTGACAGCTTGCCAGAATGATGTGCGAGTCTGCAGTTGTGGTGCCCATCTACAGCTTTCATAAGAAACATTATTAAAATGTGTGACATCATCATTAGTGGAATGAGTGACAAACAGGTCCATAAATATTCATGAAAGGTACACATAACACTGAAGTCAAAGTCATGAAATGCAGTAACCCTTTCAGTAGCACACAGCTACTAATGACATCATAGACACAAAATACTGTAATTACTAATAAAACTGCATATGCAACAGCTGCAAGGGATGTATTCTCAAAGTAGGTCAACCTGCTCTTAGATCACACATTGCCAGACCTCATCAAGATTTTTCTTTGACAGCTAATATTAATTTAAGTAGACCATCCAAAAATGAAACTCATTTTATTTATTCTGTTAGAATTTAGTCAATTTCTATGGAATAAACTAGTATTCATTAGCCTAAGACTCTAAACCCATGAAAATACTGTGCAAATATTTACCACTAATCTGTATGCAAATTGAATTAACAATACAGTAGTTTCATGTGAGCCATTAGTTTTAAAAATTATAGTCTGCAATCATATATATCATTCAGAACTATGAAAAAAATGTACACATTACTAAATCTTTCAAGAAAACTGGGTCACATGACATATTTGGCAACCTTTCAATAGCAATATCCTGTAAGGCCACCGTACCATGACAGTTGTTTAGTGGCCATATAAAGAGGATAATTCCTGTATCTTTCAGCACTAAATATATACTTGCAAGGCTCTTGGACTTGTACTGAGTAGGAACAAAATACCTGAAACGGTGTTACATTAACAGACAAATATATACCTATTGCTTTCTCAGCTGGGAAGTATAATTTTATTACTCATTTATGCTATAAATTATTGCATTTATTTTAACTATGTAACTTTTGTCTAACACAAATCATCAGTTTGGTTTTAATCAATGTGTGTAGGTGCTATTGTGTTTGTTCTTCAGCTGATTTACTATTCTGCTCTGAGTTTGATGTGTTATCTTATAAATACCTGTTAGCTTTTTCTATGCTCTAGCAACCCATTTGATTAAATCTCTTAGCCACTGACCTGTATTACACTTTAAACTATTCAAGAATTTTCTACTATTTATATGCCAAACCTACTAATCTGGAATTAGTACCTAATCATTTGAATCTATACTTTGTAAATTTATATCTATACATAACTGGTTTGGTTTACACTCTGCCTGAAAACACAGAAAATAGAGTTTTATCAGAAATTAGGAGTGTTTCACCAACGTATCCTGCACATTTCTCTACATTCTAAATAACTGGAACACCATAATTAACAAACAATATATATCTTATTTTATCCATTCAGCATTAAAATGCGTTTTATTGAATTACCTCCCGGGGAATTTGTTCATCCATCATTTTATGCATTCCTGAATTTTGTCACTGTTTTTGGTGCAACCTACCCACTATATCTGCTAAACATTTGCTCTTAACCTGTTTTGAGTGATGCACATTAAACTATTTATATTTTTATATTTGTAAACAAATATTTCCACCACGAAAACTATTAGCTATCCCTGTTCAATGCTATAATCCCCTTGCACCTGGTAATATGCCTCAGTATGTCTTGAATTCTGGATCTGTTCTGTGCCTGGGTTGTGGGGAACTTGATTTGGAACTTGATGTTCACCTAGTTGATGAAAGAATGAATAAATGAATTAAATATGACAAGAATAAAGGCACGCATTTAAAAAATATTTAAAACTGCAGGAGCCAGTTCAGTCAATTGATTGTTGGGGTAGGAGCAACCTGTGGTTATTATTTTATTTATCCTTTGGTGACCAGGCTAGTCTCACTAGGCCAGTATCCTCTTTCAGGGCAGACCCGAGGTGGCATTTGTACTACAAGGGGAACTTTGGGCAAGGCATCAGGGAATTTCCTCTATTCATTTTAATAACTGCCGTATATCCAACTGAAGTACTACTAACTCACACAGATGGGACTACAGTTTAACATCTCATCAGAAGGACATCACACTGAGGCGTACAGCACCCTCTTTATGCTGCACTGCACTATCAGCAATTGAGATACCTAGTATGAGACTAGAAACCACAGCCTTCTGCACCAAAGGCAAGTGACCACTGACATTAAAAATATTCTTGCTAATAGCTGCATTTACATTTAATAATTGTTCTATACATTTTTGGAACTTTCTATTAAAAATGTGCCGGAATTATTTTCTGTCAGTCAAACATACTGAAGCAGGATGGAAGGATATGTTTTTCTTAAGCAATGAGAAATTGTTAAAAAATTATGAGTCCTGAAGGGGCATACCAGGTGGAATTGATTTTCAGATTATATTGTTTTAGAAGATCCCGAGCAATATCCCTTGTGGCAAAGTACATATCTTCAGTCCTTCTCAGAGGTTTCCCTTTCACTCATAAGGGAACAGCAGCAAAGCATTCAGGTATTGTAATCTGCAAGAATAAAAGCACAGATGACATCTAATGCACTGTAACTGATGAACAAGTGTGACACATAGTTGCTGTCCTTTGGAATTCTAAAACACTTCCCTCCTCTCTGTGAAATTCTGCAGCAATAAAAAGTACTGTTGTTGCCCCCATTCTATGAGAAAGCTTACTTAGCACATCACAGGGAGTGCTTTCCCTATAAGAAAAGCATTTGGTAGCTCCTAGGGATCTTCTGCCTTATAAGAAAGGTATTTTGCACATCACAGGAAATGTTTCTCTATAAGAAAAGCCCTTGTCACCTCTCAGGGAACTAATACTCTACATGGAAAGTACCTGGCACCTCACAGAAAACTCTTCCTCTAAAGGAAATGTCCTTGGGGGCTCCTAGGGAACATATTCCCAATAAGAAGGGTACTTGGCACCTCTCAGGGTAAGTCATCAGACACACTCATAAGGGACACTACAGGGGCAGCAACAAGCTGCTCACCAGTCCGCAGGACATCAAAGGCAGATGGAAGGAGTACTTCCAGCAGCTTTTAAATTAAGAAAACCTCACCGAAGGTGCACTGCCTCCAACACAGCCTACGATGAAAGAGGAAGAAGAGCCCACCCTAGTAGAGGTACAAACAGCACTAAGAAATATGAAGTCAGAGAAGATGAGGTCATGGCAGATATGATCAAGATGTTGGGTGAGTTGACAAAAGTGGTTCCAGAGGTTACTCATAGCAGTATGGAGAGAAAGGTATATAAGCATTCTAGTGCCAGTGTACAGGAACACAGGAGATATGCAGAATGTTGGGCAGTATAAAGGTATCAAACTCCTGTCACACTGCATGAAGGTGCTGGAGAGAGGGGCTGATAAATGAAAATGCAGAGTAGTAGAAAGTAAGACGGGGACATAAAAAGTTTGGATTCATAGCAGAATGCAGCACAACTGATCCAATGGATAACCATTTGAATTTGTCAGGATCTGCTAAAGTGAGTCCTGAAACATGGAGACTGAATGGTCAAAAAACGGGCTTAAATATACTAAGTCCAAGATGGACATTTCTCAGATTATTCCTTTTTCTCTGAGGTATGGTGATCTTGTAGTTCATATATATACGTTCAGTGGTCTGTGAGGACTTGCCTCCAACATGGAGGGGTGCAGAGGGGCTTGCCCCCTGCAAAAAATAACTTAAAAGAGAAAAGTGATGATAAAAATGCACTCTTTTCCTGCATTTATGGACTTTTTTGGCATGTTGTCACTCAAAATTTCAAGTGCTGACATTTCAGTAGGTAGCAAATCCAACGTCAGTAGTGAGGCAGATAGTGTAGAAGAAGCTGGAGGTGAGGACAGTCCAGCTGGGCATTCCAAGACATGCAGAAAACATATGACATGATCCCAAGAAAGCTAATTTGGCAGTCTTGGTATGGTTTGTAGTCCCAGAAACACTGGTCGAATTTGGGCAAGCTAAGTACAAGGACCCACTAATATTAATGCAAACAGTGCTTGGCCTCACACAGGAGCTCCTAGTGGAAATGGGTATGCATCAGGGATCAGAGCTGAGCCCACTGCTGTTCATACTGGTGATACTGAGATAGTAGGGGAAAATAGTGCATCATGTTAACAGCTTCTGGCACCCAGGAGGGGTGGTTAAGGAAAATAGAAGACTGAATGAGGAGGTCAAAAATAGAATTATTGGGGTTGTAGCCAACTGGCACAGAGTATTATGGGTATTGTGCGACAAATGAATGTCCAAGAAACTGAAAATTAAACTGTACAAAACAGTGGTGCAACCAGTACTTCTGTATAGTACAGAAACCCAGGCAGTGAAGGCAGAGCAGTTGAAGAAGTTGGAACTGATGAAGATTAAGTCTCTGAGATGGGTGGTAGGATGACTCTGTGGGACCAATGAAGAAAAAATGTCATCAGATCAAAACCAAAGTAGTTATGTTTGCAGAGAACGTCAAAGAGAACACATTACTGTGATCTGGGCACATGTGCAAGAAAACAGGAGATGATTTGCTGAAGATTTGGGAAAGGCAGGAAGAAAGCAAGAGAAAAAAAAGGATACTTACCAAAGAGATAGACAGATTGCACGAGAGAAGAATTGTGACAGTCAGGCATGATTTTCAAAGAAGATGGGACAATGGCATTGAATTGAGACAGGTGGTGACAGTTGACACTACACTGTAACCCAATTTGTAAAATGTGAAAAAGGAGGTTGTTGGTGTTATGAGTTGGTTTCAGTAAGCTGCAGCAGTGAAAGAGATGCTGAGAAAGGATTAATTTTGATTTGCTGACAGCACTTACTGCAAGTGCCATTTATCAAAATCAGATCAATGAAAATCACTTCCAGCAAAAGTTTAACAGTTTCTTTCATTTTTTTTTTTTTTTGTAGAAGCCAAGGCCCCCCCATGTATCCACCAAGTGCGGGGTACATTCACATCCACCAGCTTATATAACTCCACAGATACATAATAGTGTGATAAGTTGCAATGTCCGTGATAACTGACAGTAGATTTAAGCAAGTTAAATATAATTAAATCTGTTGGCTTTCATGAGAAGCTTTCTGGAATAAACACAAACATGCTTAAGTGATCAAAAACCTAATGACATCAAGGAGTCCTGAGTTCTTTATGAATCCTGTGGTAGCAAAGAAGAACTACCAAAGTCATTACTAATGAAAGGTACTGTTTGTGGACTTCAAAGACATTGTTGAAGTAGATAGCCCTGATTACTCTGCAACATAAATTTGTTGTTAAATTTAGGTAGTGTGATAAAGAATTAGACAAAGAACTGCAATTTTATTATTTTAATTAGTCAAAGAACTGCAGTTTTATTTTTTTAATGTCTTGGATTAGTGTGCTAATCCAAAGGGAAATTAATTTAAATATACATTTGATTAAAATAATATTTGTCTCTACTAACACGCTGTATAGCTGCTTATATCCTAGCTTTTATGTTTTCCATATTTCTTTACCTTCGTTATATGTATATGTTTGTTTGTGTGCTTGCCTTTTTTTGTTTTTTTTTAATTTGTTTGTCAGTCTACCTGTTGCTCTATTTACTTAATTTACTTGTTTGTTTGTTTGTTTGTTTTCTTGTTTAGCAACCAGGAAATTCCACATTTCATTTTGACTCGGGGGGGAAAAGTTGAAGTGATTGAACAACAAATAATAAAATCAGCAAATGTCCAAATGATGGCAATGGAAGCAACAAGGAGGAAAACAGGACGGTGCAGTAGTAGCATTATTGCCTCAGAGCAAAAGGTTCTCCGGTTTGATTCTTGGCTGGAGTGCCTTCTGTGCAGAGTTTGTGTGGGTTTGCTCTGGTTTCTGTCCATGTTTCAAAGATGTGTCTGGGGCATTTCTCCCTGGGCCTCTGCTGGAAATTGGCTTTGTTCCAAGTTGGACTTTCCCAGTAAACAAATGTTAAATAGTAAAAATTAAATATATAACTGACAAATCATATAAACTAAGAAAATAGCTGAAAGACTAGCTACATAGTAAAAACATTGCTGCTAGCAGGAACATAAAGCATACTTTTAACAAATGAAGTAAAACATACATTTATGTATATCTAATTGAAAAATTGTTTAGTGTTGCAAATCAGTATATCCATTTAAGTGGAAACAGCATAAATATTTTTGATCTTGTGCAGGATGAGAAAAGACCTTGATGTTTCATATAAAAAACAGCTAGCATCTGGAATAATATCCATGTCGCCTTATTAACAAATCTTACTATCAATCATGTCAAGCTTTCAATGGTCATTCATTCTATCCAGATTCTCTTCCAAATTAAATGGGAGACAGACCTGAAAATATGACAAATGTGAAAAATACAGGTTCCTTTGCAAAGCTACAATTCACTGTTATAATTGTTAAAGAAGCAAACAGCATACAGGAAAGAAGCAAGAAAAGAAATAAATAGCCCGCACATTTTCAAAATGGCTTATACCTAGTGAATAATAAGGATGAACAATATTATTTTTATTTCCATCACAACAACCCCATCACTACCACCACATCCATATTCCAAATAAAATTAAAGTTAATAATGATTGCCACATGTTATAGTGAACTGGGCCTGAACAAGATTACCCAGCTTTTGATCTTACCTCACGTCCTCTTTTCCTGGAAACTACTAGACTCAGGATTTTGTTCAGTATGAATTCATTTACTGACTTTACTCCAATCAATCTATTTGAAGACTACTGTGTGCTTTTTCCCCTTTTCCTAAAAAAGTACATTCTCATAGTAACTCCTTATATACCCTCAACCCGTACTGTGCATTTTTTTCTTACTGTAGGCCTTAATTCTTACCAAAATTTTGTACTCTCTTCCACATTCTGTTGTTGCTAGGTGCTAGGTATGTAGTTAGGTATTTAGTAGTGTAATAAATGACCCCCCCCCCCCCGACATCACATTTCTACATATGGTATGCATTTTCCGTTTCAAATTGAAATTGATACTTAATATTCTTTCATCATCCCTGAAACATCATATTTGCTGTTGCAGCATGATCAATAAATCAGAACCATGTTATAGCAAGAATTCACTTTATAATAAAAATAGGCGATATTTATGTTCCCCCTTCATTTCAATGCAGGGTCACAGGGAGACAGCCCACACTAGCAGGATGTGGGTCCAAGGTAGGAACCCATCCTAGATGGGAGTGTAGTTCATTGCACAGTCATGCTGACATAACTGCAGTACCTATCATTACCATTCAATTTGACAACATGTTTTAGGAATGTAAGAGGAACTCGGATATTACAATAAAACATGTGAACACAGAGATAACATACAGACTCCACAGAGAGATAATTAGACAAAAATCTTCATGTCTGAATATTTTACATGTGGAGCCTTATGTATTCCACCTATGTCCAGTACTTCAAGATTAGAAGATAACGTAGATGGCATGAGACTCGAACCAGGGCTCCAAGTACTATGAGGCAGCCACACTGACCAACACATAGTGCGGTTAGCCTCATTTATGCACATATAAAATGCATTAGTTAAACACATTTCAGCAAGTGAGTGTGAATTAATGTGTTTAGCAAAATATATGTAAAGCATATGACTTAATACAGACTATTTCAAAAAAGCATAAAAGATATATTGCAAAAAAAATTGGGCATTGAAATTTGTGAAGCATCCCATATAGCGGTACTTCAAGTTAGAATGAAAACAGAAAACCTCTCAGGATTTCTTTCTGAAATGTTCTGCTGTGTATATTATACTTTAAAAATGAATAGCATAGATGAACATGTTTCACTCAGCAGAGTTTCTAACGGGGGGGAGGGGGATCCTTCAGTCTCACCTGACTTTTGGAAGATCTTTTGTATAGAGCCTCACCAAATTTATTATCCTTGTTTAAATAGTCCTATGTGTATCATGGTATTAGTGATTAGGTTTGCAAAAGTTGAGGTCTTTAACTGGCATTTAAAGTGTGTTCCTGTCACGCCTTGTAAGGCAGTCAGTAAAGAGGCTTAGACAGCTAAGGCTATTACTGCTGTAAGCTATTGTAATTACTGTAGTGAGTAATGGCATGATTAGATACAGTCATACTTTGGTTTGTAATTTACAAAGATTGAAAGCAAATTAACATACATATTAATTAAACATTTAATAAAGCTGTCATTACAACAGAGTCCTGGAAAGTAGATTGGAATAGAAAAGTAAATTGCAGAGAGTCAACAACACCCACTCCAGTGGTACTTCATGTACCTTTAATAGAGGCAGCAATGAATAGGGTTTTGCAGATGAAGGAATAAAAGACTGCACTGTTGCTATTTTGTTTTGTATGAGTTTGTGGTGCAGACTCTTCTGAGACAAACAAGTGTAGCAAAGAAAATGATTCTTTATGTAATGATAATCAAAACATTCAATATAATTGTTACCTTTTAAAGTCACAAAGACACATGAATAGAGAGGCACAGTCCTTCATGCAAAGTCCAGGAATCCTGTTCTTAGGCAGAATTTAAAATCCAAAGTAGGCAGATGTTTCCATGTAAACTCATTTCTCTCTGGATTCCTTTGTAGGGAGATGTGTGTAACATACAGCAATGTTTCTTACTGTTGCACACTGCCAAGACTATTGTGCCAAACACAAGCACAGTCTCCCTCTGAGAGAGGACAGCTTCTCTGAGATGGTATGGCTGTAGCCCTCACTCATATACATCAGTAAATTAAATAACTGGTCTTCTAAAGGCCCAATGGTTGAGAAACCTCTCTATCTATTACATAATAGCATCTAACAATTTAGAGCAATAGTTAAGTTTACATGATGTATTCACAATGCTTATATCATTTTTAAAATCAAAAGTTCTATTTCCACATTTGTTCACTTTATGTACAATGTTTTGAGACACCATTCTGGTGAGAACCACCACTATATCTGTGTATCTCTCTCTCTACAAACACGTCGTGCCCACACACACACGCACACACACACACACACACACACACACACACACACACACACACACACACACACACACACACACACACACGCACACACACATATATACGTGTATATGTATATATATATATATATATATATATATATATATATACACACATACACACACACACGTGTGTGTGTGTGTGTGTGTGTGTGTGTGTGTGTGTGTGTGTGTGTGTGTGTGTGTGTGTGTGTGTGTGTGTGTGTGTGTGTGTGTGTATGTGTGTGTATATGTGCATGTTTGTAAGTATAAAATGCAGTGTCACTGCACTACAAATAGAAATATACTGCTTTACTAAATGTTATTACATACATGTACTGCAGATACATTTCACACAACACTTTAGTTCTGCTTCTCAATTTTCATTGTGTACCTTAAAATCTCTTATAATTTAATGAGTGAATAAAATTCAGTTTTACTCCAGTTTGCATCAGTACCCTGTTATACATTTACTAAAGTGACAGCAATAGGTTTTCTGTTCATTTCAGCAGCTCCTAGGAACCTCCAGCATAGTCATTTTGTATGTTTCTGATGCCATTTTACACCGGTACAAAATAATGCATAACTAAGTTTGTTATGTATTACATTTTACTGAAAAGTATAGCATGTCCTAACAGTGATAACTCAAATTTTAGAAGTTTGTTTTGAAAACATTATAGAAGACAAGGAAAATGAAGCAAGGCACATTACCTTAAGAAAAGATTTTTTGCAGCTACTGAGTTTTAGGAAAAAACAATTATTTATTCTAAATATTTTACATGAGGAGCCATAAATGTCCCATCTCTGTTCAGTACTTTAGCAATGGAAGAAAATGTAGATGACTTTTGAAGCCTAAGATAACTGTAATGTTAAAGAAGAACAAATAGCTGGACATTTACATGTTATTATTCTACAGAGCACTTGTGCTGTTTTCTTTCCAACCAAATTAACTGAAAGAAAAGGTGACACTACTGATGCCAAAAGATGGAAATCAGATAACCTGCTCAGAGCTCACATATTGAAAACAGCATACTTAATACATTATCAATGCAACTACACAGTTAACCTGGGAAATGTTCTCATATATACCATGACAGCTAAAGTGTCTGCCTTACAGATCCATGGCCTGGGGTTCATCCAGACTTTTGGTCTTATAGGTTTTCTCAGGGATCTCTAGTTTTATTTCCAAAAAAAAAAAATGGTTCTCGTTGGCTGACTGCTTGATATTGTCCATGTATATTGCAATTGTCCTTGTGATGTGAGTGGTGAATGAATAGGGTCAAAGATGGACCAGTCCACTTACCCAATTAACAAATGAATACATTAAATTTTAAAAGGATGCATAAAAGGCTGAATGTTATGAGAAAATAGGTGTCAAAAGTAAAGAAATAAAAGAAGAAGGAAATGTCAGGGCAGTACATGCCAGACAGGTGGCTCCAAAATAATAAGTGAATGTGAAAATGTTAAAATATACCAACAGTTAAATCTAACCAATTAAAATCTAAGCTGAAACAGTCATGCTGTACTTTGTTTCAGATATAAAAAACAAATGTGTTGTATTAACCGGAATGTTCTGCTACATGATCACTTTCAACAAACCTACATTTATGGATTTAATGTAGTGTATCGCTGCGCGAGCACCTTGTATTGCTTTACTGCTATTTACGGTTAGGATATAATCATAGCTAGCAAAGGAGTATAAGTGAAGTGGCTTACATGTATTTATTAAATGAAAAAACACTGTGGGACAGATTCCAAAAGGAAGTTAAGACAGCGACGACATCAATGCATCAGCGAGGAAACAATTTCATAACATAGGCTAAAGCAAGATCAAGTAATTATCTATTCATTGTGGGATAATTACAGACTCCATGCATGCTCATCAGACTTAGAAAATCAACAGGCGTGCCCTAAGCAGCTTGAATGTGACAAAGTACTTCACTGACAACTTTCTGAAAGCACTTGGTGGAGGCCATATGTGCTTTATCTTAGCACCACTATATTCCACATATTCGTAGAGAATCTTGTGGAATCTAGAAACCTTACTTAAAAATGTAGCCAGCATTTAATACACTACAGCACTGCAAGCCATACTATACTAGAGGACAATCTGCATATGTGCCCCAGAAGGCAGCCAGCTAGGCACCAAACCAGGTCATAGTTAAGCCAGTTGTCTGACTAGAAAATAATAGAGAGATACAGATTAGATAGAGAGCTGGTGCAGGCTATGTGCAGGACATGTGGATCCCACATGTATGCTACCAGTCTGAGAGGTAATCCAATACCAAAAGAAATAAAAGTGTGTCTGTGTCTATACTGGCCTCTGAGGCACTTCAGTATAATAAGAGAGATGTCATAGGACTGTCCCAGACAGCTGTCGGTGACATCCTATCACATTTCCTGGCAGCAATGTGCACCAAGGTGGATTAATATATCCACTTCCAACAACACCCATTGAGCATAGAACTGCCATGCAACAGGGCTAAGCCAACTTCCCCTGTGTCATTGGTGCAGTAGACTGCACCCAAATTCTAATTAAAACCACAATTTATTTTTATTTATTTATTTATTTATTTAAATTTGTTGACCGGGAGTGTCCGACTGGACGTGGGTCCATTTTCAGCGGAGGCCCAGGGAGAAAAGCTCCACAGTAAAATAAACAGACAGTAGTTACATTGGATTACATAGCGATTAACAATTTAACATAGAAATTGCTTACAACATATTTACAGATGAAGAACATAGTACATCAGTAGACAACTAGAATCTTTATCTGTGAAGTACATAACAGGCATTGACAAATGTAACAATGAGAAGTTCCTGCTGTATAATAAGTACTAGGCTTATGAGCATCTGAGCTTGCTATCATCAAGGTAGTTAGTGGAGGTGAAAGAAAGGTAGTAGTTGGATGGGGTGGATGATATTAGAGTGGGAGTTGCAAGGGCATAGCCAGCATGTTTTTAGGTGCGCTTTTAATAAAGTTTTGAAGTTGGTGCATGATGGTACGGAGGTAATTGTGGGTGGGAGTGAGCTCCATAATTTGGCTATGGCGCAAGAGAATAGTGCTTCACCAGCAAAGTTATTGTTTTTAGTAATCTGCAAGTGATTTTTGTTGCTGGATCTTAGTGGTCTGGTGGTGCGATAGGGTTGGAGCAGATTCTGGAGGGATGGGACATTTAGTGGATGGTTTACTAGTTTGTGGGCGAGTGAGAGTTGATACCACTGAAGGAGGTGAGGGAGTTCAAGCCAGCCCAGTTCAGCAAGTGAGAGACAGTGGTGACTACGGTAGGATGCCCCTGTGGCGAATTTGGCGATTTTGTTGTAGCAGGTCTCTAGCTTGTTTAGATCACATTGCCTTAGGTTGGTATATACTGGAGAGGCATAAAGTAGGGTGGAGATAAGGTGGGAATTTGCTATTGAAATCTTTGCTGCTTTGGTGAGAAATTGTTTATTTCTGTATAATGCTCCTAGTTTTTGTGGACTTTTTATGGTCATGGATATGTGAATGTCAAATTTTAGTTTATTGTCTATTTCCACTCCTAGCAATTTGGTGTGTTCAGCTGGGTATATGGTGGTGTTGTCTTTTGCTGTGATGTTAAAGTGAGAGTTGTTTTGAGTATGTTTGGTGGGTTGGAAGATGAGTAGTTTAGTTTTGTTTGGGTTGAGTATTAATTGGGCATCGGATAACCATGTTTCAACAGAGGAAAAGGCTTCCTGTGTGACTTTTTGCAGTTTGGGTAGAGACTGGGCTGAGCAGATGATGGTTGAGTCATTTGCATATTGGATGAGTGTGCCATGTTTGGTGGCAGAGGCTAGATTATTGGTGTAAACAGAGAAAAGTAGGGGTCCAAGGATGGATCCTTGGGGAACCCCTATGGAGACAGGTAGTTGGGAAGATACGTCATTCTGCCATACAACGGATTGTTGGCGGTCAGACAGGTAACTCTGAAACCAGTTGGTGACTGATTGTGAGAAGGATAGGTTATTGATGACAGAGATAAGTTGTTTGTGTGCCTGGTGCTGAATGATACATCAAAAGAAAGGGGCTGGCCATCGCTCATTTGTCAGGTGGTGTGTTCAGCAGACAATCTGGTTAAAAACACTCAAAGAGTGTAGAAATACATACAAAAACAAATAAAAATAACAAAAATGCCACTGCCAGCCGTACAAATAGTCCACATTGTAATGAATTATAAAACACTAAGCGCTTTCACCCAATAACATCCTGGGCTTCTTCACAGTAAATACATTTCCAAACTCGGCCCATTTAAATGCAAACCAGTCACATGACTGTTTGTATGGCTGCCAGTGGCATTTTTGCTATTTTTATTTGTTTTTGTATGTATTTCTGCACTCTTTGAGTGTTTTTAACCTGGTTATTTGTTTTATCACCCTGCCATTCGTTTCAACAGTCAGGTTACGGAGGAGCTTATTGGAGAGCTGAGTGAGCTATTGTCTTTACTAAAACAGAAAATCCAAGGTTCTGCTGCTGCTGTGGGCACAACTACTTTAACATCAAGCCAAATGGAGTTATTCACCTTGCACACTCCTTGCAATAATCCTCAAATTATTGAGAAGGATTTGGAAGCGAGCAATAGAGGAATCAATGCAACCATGAATGTCAGACCAAATTAGGTTAATTCAATGGTGTTAGATTTTTGTTCAATGCTACTTATGCCTCAAATGTCGTTCTCAACTCCACCCATAAGAAAGGAAGGTTTTGGTACACTCCAGGTGCAGTTGAGTGCTTTCGAGAAGCTAACCAGGAAGCTGAAGAATATTCAAATGGACAATTTATTTTTAAAAAGACCTTTGGAGTTACAACACGTCCCTAAGGGCTTAAGGACATGGAAATTTCAAAATGGAATAGTAAAGGTCTCCATAATGCATCACGAACTGTTGGAGTTGTTTGACTGGATGAAGTTGAACATTATGAGGATTATTATCAAGGAAAATTACCGTAAGTTGGCTTATATTGAGAAACAGGTCACAAAATTAAATGATAGTATTACCAATGACCTTTTATTTGACTGTAATAGACTGCAATACAATAAAATAATTCTATAGGCAGACAAGCTTGTTAAAATTAATTTGGAGAGAAAGCAAAAGAAGCTTGTAAGAAACACTAATGACTATGTTAACAAAACTGTTTATCCAGTGCCTGTAGCAACTGAGTCTTTTAATGAAGCAAGTGACACTGTGCAAAATAAGAATGGAAATACAAATGTGAATGAAAATAGTAGAGCAGGTAGCACTAGGGAAAATAATAATTTTTTAGTAGAGGCACCACCTTTGAGGAGATCTCAGAGGGTAAAGAACAGGAAACTGGGGCAGCAAGGATACCAGAATCAAACCATATATTGGTACCTATCTCAACATCCTGTGAGGAGGAACAATGTGAGTTTCTAGAGACAGACAAATTAATAACAGAAAGGTTTGATGTTAACTTGCTTGTGGAAGAGAGTAATGTGGTGTCTGTGACTACTATGGGTGTTTTTTTCAGTATATAACGTTTCAGATCTTATTATTGATGACACCCACATGAGTTTGTTAAGAAAGGTTATTTGTTCCAAATTTTAAAACTGACATAGCTAAGGTGCTTATTAATTTCAAGTTATACACTAGACAACTAAATCTGGCAATTTTTTTTCTACCAGAAATGATGATAGTGGGGTAAGAAACAACTAGATTAGGAGGAGGAGCACTTTTATGCCACCTGTGAATGTAGTAATAGAGCAGTTTGAAAAGATTTGTGAAAAAGAAATATGTAAGATGTTTAAAACTCAGGTAGTAAAATAAGACAATTTACCTAAGGAAGAAAGTCTTTAAACAAATTATGTGAATTGACAGAATACAGATTTATGAAACCAGACAAAGGTGGGGGGTTGTGATAATGAATCAAGTGGATTATGCAGGAAAGATGTTTGACCTTCTGAATGACCATAGTACATACGAGGTAGCTACCCTGACTGAGATGAACAGGGCTTATACAAATATAGATTGGTTTCTTTATGACCTATTAACTCAGGGAGTAATAGATGAAAAAGAGTATGCATTTCTGACTATTGAAACATCGGTAATTCTGGTAATTTTTGGTATTCCTAAAATCCACAAGGACTTAAACAACCCTCCTCTACATCCTGTAGTGGCAGCAAGGAATTCAAAGATAGAGCCCATTGCTGCATACATAGACTTGCACTGTAAAAAAAGCTATAAATCACAAAAAAACAGATTCTTAGAGACTCTTGGAATTGTTTAGAGGTTGAGGTTTTAAGAGATTTATGTATTAACGAGTCTTTTATGTTTGTTACAATTGATGTCATCTATTTGCTTTCAGTAATTCCATATCATGAAGGAATGAGTTATTTGGTGATGCCTTAATGAATATTGACGGTATACACAATGTGAAAAAGAACTTGTTGATGGAACTGATTGAAGTGGTTTTGCAAAACAATTTTCTATATTTTGAAGGGGAGTATTTCCGTCAAACCACTGGGGTTGCAATGGGATCTAGGTGTGCCCTCGTTTATGTGAATTTGGTTCGGTCCAAATGGGAGAACAGGCATGTTTTCCCTTCTACATTTATGGGCAAAGTGATTGCATGGGTACAGGTTCCTTGATGACATATTATTGCTCTGGAAAGGTACTGATGATGAAATAGTTAATTGTGTTGATTATTTGAACAATACCACTACATTTTTGAAATTTACATGGAAAGTGAATAAGGAGACAATTGATTTTCTAGACATTTTATTATACAAGAACAAGGACACTTCTAAAATAGAGTCCACACTATATAGAAAAGAAACGTATTCAAATTCTTTGCTTCATTACAACAGTTGGCATCCCCCACACCAGAAACAAGGTGAGATCAAGGGGCAAATGGTGAGGATTTCTAGATTAATAAGTGAAGACGAGATTTTTGGACAGGAAATGTATAAATTAATAAGGAAGTTCAAAGAAAGAGGATACCCAACTAGAATGTTAGTGAGAATCAGAAATGAGATTTTGAAAAAGAGAAGGGATAAATTCACTCCCATACTTTTAACTCCAAAAGGGACACCAAGTTGCAAAAGTGTAGCAGAAAATGAAAGAACGTCAATACTCCCATACAACCAAGAGACAAAAAAAAATCTTAGAGAAGTGCTGAATAAATATTGGGATTTGTTCTTTGATGAAGGCTTGAAGCAAGACTCAGGTGAGGTTCTGAAAGTGACTTATAGTAGGGGGCGTAACATAAACGGGTTTCTTGAAAGAACTACTGATAAAAAGAGCCAAAACTACCATTCCAGAATGACAAAATGTAATATGTATAAGGTATGTAAATACATAAATGAAGGACCCTTTGTGGCAGTAGAAAGTTACGGCCAGAGTATTTCATGTCCAGAGCACTGTAATTGCAATACAAACCTAGTAGTTTATATTGCAACATGTACCTCATGTTTGGCTTTCTACGTAGGTAAAACTACTAGGAAATTAAAGGAAAGAATAGCTGAACATGTAAGGGATATAAAAAACAGGAAGAAAGAAAATGCCTTGTATATTCACAGTATAGTTTGTGAAAACTTTAAGAAATGTACATTTTTTTATTATTGACTGTGTCATTCCTTCTCAGAGATGAAGTGATGTGAAAATGAATGTTGAAAGGCTTGAGTTGGAATGGCAGCTTAGATTGAATGCCACCACTAAACTGGACATTAATAATAGTTGCACTGTGATTAGTGTCTTGAAACTAAGGTATGTAATTATTATGATTATTTTGTGGTTATTCTTTATATATCAGAGTTTCTTTTTATTATGCAGTGAAGTAATTCAAAATAAGATTGAACAACCAATACATTTTGAAATATATTTATGATTTAAATAGTTTGTTTTTAATGGCATTCAGCAATAGGTTATTAGCAGCTCTTCAATGTAATTAATTTGATTTTATTATAGTATATTTTAATTGTTGAAAAAGTTTTAACTTGTTTAGTGACAATTTATTTAAATAAAAACTGCAAGATCATGTGACTTGTTTGTATTTTAAGGGGCTGATTTTATTTATTTTATTTATTTATTTATTTATTTATATTTGTTGACTGGGAGTGTCTGAATGGACGTAGGTCCATTTTCAGCGGAGGCCCGGGGAGAAAATCTCCACAGTTAAAATAAACAGACAGTAGTTACATTGGATTACATAGCGATTAAAAATTTACATAGTAATTACTTACTACATATACAGATGAAGAACATAGTACATCAGTAGACAACTAGAATCTTTATCTGTGAAGTACATAACAGATATTAACAAATGTTACAAGACGTTCCTGCTGTATAATAAGTACTGGCTTATGAGCATCTGAGCTTGCTATAATCAAGGTAGTTAGTGGAGTGGAAAGAAAGGTAGTGGTTGGATGGGGTGGGTGATATTAGAGTGGGAGTTGCAAGGGCATAGCCAGCATGTTTTTAGGTGCTCTGGTGGTGCGATAGGGTTGGAGTAGATTCTGGAGGGATGGGACATTTAGTGGATGGTCTACTAGTTGTGGGCGAGTGAGAGTTGATGCCATTGAAGGAGGCGAGGGAGTTCAAGCCAGCCCAGTTCAGCAAGTGAGAGACAGTGGTGACTACGGTAGGATGCACCTGTGGCGAATTTGGCAATTTTGTTGTAGCAGGTCTCTAGCTTGTTTAGATTGCATTGCCTTAGGTTGGTATATATTTGAGAGGCATAAGGTAGGGTGGAGATAAGGTGGGAATTTGTGATTGAAATCTTTGCTGCTTTGGTGAGAAGTTGCTTATTTCTGTATAGCGCTCCTAGTTTTTTGTGGACTTTTTTTATGGTCATGGATATGTGAATGTCAATTTTAGTTTATTGTCTATTTCCACTCCTAGCAATTTGGTGTGTTCAGTTGGGTATATAGTGGTGTTGTCTTTTGCTGTGATGTTAAAGTGAGAGTTGTTTTGAGTATGTTTGGTGGGTTGGAAGATGAGTAGTTTAGTTTTGTTTGGGTTGAGTATTAATTGGGCATCGGATAACCAAGTTTCAACAGAGGAAAAGGCTTCCTGTGTGACTTTTTGCAGTTTGGGTAGGGACGGGGCTAAGCAGATGATGGTTGAGTCATCTGTGTATTGTATGAGTGTGCCATGTTTGGTGGCAGAGGCTAGATTATTGGTGAAAACAGAGAAGAGTAGGGGTCCAAGGATGGATCCTTGGGGAACCCCTATGGAGACAGGTAGTTGGGGAGATAGGTCATTCTGCCATACAACGGATTGTTGGCGGTCAGACAGGTAACTCTGAAACCAGTTGGTGACTGATTATGAGAAGGATAGGTTATTGAGGACAGAGATAAGTTGTTTGTGTGGCACCATGTCAGATGCTTTAGATAGGTCTAGGAAAGTAGCAGAGGAGAGATAGCCATTGTTTTTATGCTGAAGGATAGTGTTAGTAAAGGAGAGTAAGGCAGTGGTGGTGCTATGGTTTGGTCGGAAACCAGGATGAGTATTGGAAAGGAGGTTGTTAGTAAGGAGTTAGTCTGAGACCTGAGAGTGCATGCATCTCTCTAGTATTTTGTAGAGTGGAGAGAGAATAGCTATGGGGCAGTAACTGGTTAGTTCTGTGGAGGGTCCGCCTTTGTGGAGGGGAATTATATGTGATACTTTCCACAGTGTGGGAACGTAACTTTCTGACAGAGATCGGTTAATCAAGATGGATACTGGGTAGGCCAGAGCATCAGCTGCAATTTGTAGGTATTCACTTGGGAGGTTGTCTGCTGCTAATCTGGTGGGCTTAAGTTTAGTTAAAAGTTTTTTTTATGTTGGAGGTAGGTACAGGAGAAAAAGAGAAGGCAGTGGGGAGATTACAAGTTGAAGGTGTGGGTTGGAGGGGAGGGGGGGTTGTGTTGTTTAGCTAGTGATAGTATAATTTGTGTGAAGTGTGTGTTGAATGAGGTAGCAATATTTTCTGAGGAGTGAGGGGTGTTAGGAGGAGGGGTACTGACTTTACCTGGGTGGAGGATGGAGTTTATGGAGGACCAGAATTGTTTGGAGCTGTGTTGGGAGGAGTCTAGGGTAGACTGGTAGTATTGGAATTTGTCCTGTTTTATTAGCTTTTTGACTCTATTGCATAGTTCTAGGAATTTCTGTCTAGTTCAGGGGTTTTTGGTTTTGAGCCAGTGTTCCCCTTGGAAATGTATTTACTCTGAAGAAGACCAGGATGTTATTGGGTGAAAGAGCTTAGTGTTTTATAATTCATTAAATTGTAGACTGTATGGCTGGCAGTGCCGTTTTTTGCTCAGCAGACAGCCTGATTACAAATATCATGGCAACACACCCTGGTAGTGTGTATGATGCTGCAATATGGAGGGAAAGCAGTCTGAGGGCCACTTTCCTACATGGTAAATTCCTGATAGACTAATACTCTGCAAGTACAGGACCACAGTTATGATGTAATCAGAATGTAGACCTGTCAACAGTTGCATTTAAACTAAATATGTCTTTTGTGCTTCCTAGAAACAGATGACTCTAGTTATCCACTGGAGCCTTGACTAATGACTCCATACAGACTCCCATCAACTCCTGCCCAGGATGCACACAACAGAGCATACAGTGCAACATGAATCACCACTGAGCATGTGTTTGACATGCTGAAAGAAAGATTCAGATGTCTGGACACATCCAGGGGTGCACTACAATACACAACAGAAAAGGCACTGCAGATGATTACTGTGTGTGCCATGCTATACAACATAACAGCAAAACATGGTGGCTTACCAGCTACAGGTGTGTGTGACCTATCTCAAGAACCACAAATGTCTGAAGATGACATATCAGAGCTTTCACATGATGATCAGGAGGATACAGGGGTGAGAAGACAAGGCATGAGTGATGGAGGATGTGGCTATATGTCCTAGCACAGGCAACAGAGCAGCATCTGACATACACCTCTGAGTCATAATAAGCCACACACACAAATATACACAGACTAAACAATGATGTTCACATGTTTTTCCATAACAGCAGCACAGAGTATAACAAATGGAAGGAAACTATTACTTGTCCACATTGAACATCATTCACAACAGAAGCATAAGGTATACCAGTAAGAGCATATACACAACACTCAGCAAGGAACGCATCTGGATGTATGGAGAAGAAATATCACTGCAGGAAGCCTCTCTACAAGGTACATCACCAAAAAGGACAATGTGGGCAAATGTGTAGAATGCAGGAGGTGCATACAACAGAAGGTGTAATTGTACAGGTAGAACATCATCATACAGATAACTAGCATGGGAAAGTAGCCATAAAATAGCCAGTACCACAAGACATATAGGCCCATGCAGTGGATGGGAATATATCAGCACAAACATAACCAAAAAGCAGAGTTAATACCCTCACAGTGATGCATTACACATAGCATTGTGTGATGTATAACAGTGTGGTACAACAGTACACAACAACAAGTGTAATTACAAACATCCCAGGGTCCAGACAAAAAGAAAATAAATACAAACAAGCCTCACATCCCATGCCTGGCATGGAATATCACACAGAAGGCACTGCTTCAATGCACAACTTATTGCTGTACCGTGACTCAGTTAAAGGTAAGAACACATTTAAACATGCAGAGTATCAATGACAGGACTATACAACAGCCATGGAACATGGATCAGTGTTGGGGATGCAGCAACACAGGTAAATATATGTGTGTGAAATCAGTGAGATATGGGAAGGCACACATAAGAGCTACATGTCAGCATGGGGATTGAAAATGGGAACAGGACCACAGAAATGCAGAGAGTGAGAGGGTGATGGATGTGCAGAACCATATTAAAATCCCAAAAGTAACACAAGTATGTATACAGAGGCATACTTGTGCATCCAGGAATGGCAGACAACAAGGAAATGTGGAATGTAGTAGGATGAGGCATTGTCTTACTAAGCTAGAGATTGTGGATTCCAGTCCTATCTTGGGTGATATAATCTTGATACAAATAAAGCTTTTAGGGTGTGAGTTGGTAAAATGGCTAAGGCCTTTACCTCACAAACAAAAGGTACAAGGTTTAATTCACACCTGGCTTGGTTCAAGAAGACCCCTTTAATCATTAGCCCAGTACACCTATATACACTACATGTGTAGCAGCAATTTTTAGGAGGTGGTTTTGGTGTAATGGTTAAGGTCTTCACCTCATAAATCACAAGTCACATCATTTGATTCTGGCGTCAAGATATTGGCTAGACTTAAAATGGCCCTTCAAGCCAGTTAGCCTTGTATTCAACTATGAACCTATGAATTAATGTTGTATGACAATAATAACACGCTGTTAACCATGTAAATATTTGCTATATGTCAACAACAAAGAGATGCAAGCATAGAAGCATGGAGTCACATATAGCATCAATGTCAGCAATGTCTATTCTAGCATATACCAATAGCAAATAAGTACTACACAACTTGCAGCTCTTCACTTATGTCAGAAAAATGATTAGAAAAATTCTGTGGCATCAGACATTTGAAGAAACAGCTACAGATAGATTAGTCAGTGGTAAACACAGTGTTTATCATTGCCACAGGGTCAGAATGCATGACAAGACATACATTGTATTAACTGTCATTATTACCCTAACACAGACTAGGGTGCCCATGCTGCTGGCTCACACCATGGTCTGGGTTGCCCCTGATATGTCCAGAAACATTTGGTTCATGCTGCTGTACTAAGGATCTAGATGTGATGACACTAACATTTTTAAGACACAGTGTAGGTAGGCGCAGTACTGCCATGTGTCTGTCTGGACATGATTGCTGGGCTCATAGTGGGCCAAAACAGCAGATGTGTAAGCATGGTGCAGCACAGACACTGATGTCCCATGACTAAGTGTGGATCTAATGAGGAAGGGTCTGCCTCTCCTCACTAGAGTTAATTTGCTTAGTAGAGTAGGGCACATTAAACACATTTAGTACTATGACACTGCTGTAGCACTGCTGTAATAATGTTTTCAATGAAATAAGCAATGGATAACACACTATTATGCTTTACAGCCAGTGCTGCCATGATGTCTCCATTTCTGTGCTCTTAACCTTCATGTAACACACACAGTTGGTGTGCTACATGATTGGTGTTACAGACAAGTACGCAAAGATCAGATCCAAGATGTCACTGTGAACATTCATTCACCTATAATAACAGGACAGACACCCTTTGACATGTGTCCATGCACACCAGCTACACTCCCATGGAGGCAATCTTCTCAGTACAATTAGGACATGTAGCACTCATTTCGTACTATGCACTGCTGTATCACTGCTGTAACAAGGCTTCTAACAGTACATGCAACAGATACCACAATGTTGTACTGGTCAGCCAGTGCTGCCATGACCTCTCCATATCTGTGCTCCTGACCTTCAGGTTCCACATGCAGCTGGTGTGCTACACAATTGGTGGCATGGACAATTGTATCCAGGTCACAGCTATGATATTGTTATGAACATTCATTTGCCTGTAATAGTAGGTGGACTCTCTCTGACATGCATCCATGCACATCAGCTACACTCCCATGTGTAGTACAATGGACAGTAGTGCAGACATGCAGACTCCACACAGAAGCACATCAGCCAAGAATTGGTCCAAGGAACCTCTTGCTGTGAGGCAACAATGCTATCCACTGTGCCACTGTGCTACCCAACTTCTAACAAACAAAAATACAGTGCAAGAAGTGAAAGGAAAGGAAGAAATAAAATGCCATCACGGAAGCAGTGAACAGAGAAAACAATAAAGAAATTAAGAGAAGAAGCGTCACTTTTAGAAGAATATAGAAAAGGGAACAAATCAACAAAATTACTTAGAAAGATAGATGTGATAAAACCAACACACACAGTCTATCATAGGCTATTGCAAATAAAGATAAAGATATCTGCACAGACAGAAAAAATATATACAGATAAATATGAAGGAAAAGACACAATAATCAATTCATTGATGATCCTAGAGAATTGGGAAACAAAGCGAAAGAAATAGAAACACCAAAAAAAGAAGAAATTGACACATTCTGGAGAAATATTTATGAAGACCATGTGGAACATAACAAAGATGCTGAATGGATAGAAAAATTAAAAGAAAAAGTAAGGAGTTCTAATGTACAGATTACAGAATGGTATGAAGTAAAGGCCAGAGAAATTGAAACAAAGTTAACAAAAGCTCCTATTTGGAAAACCCAAAGCCCAGATGCAGAGTCTAACTTCTGACTAAAAAGTATTAATATCCTTACACAAAGATTTGGTCCTTATATGTGCATTCCAAACAGATACCATCCCAGTTAACAACAGCAAAAATAATATTCTTCCTTAAGGGTGAATCTGTGAGCCATCCTAAAAACTATAGACCATTAACTTGCCTTCCGATAACATAAAAACTATACACTGCAATGGACGCAGGCAGAATTTATAGCCATTTAGAAGAAAATTCAATCATATCAATAGAACAAAAGAGCAACAAAAGAAAGACATATGGAACAAAAGATCATTTGCTGGTAAATAAAGCCATAGTGAGAATTGTAAAAAAGAGGAAGAATCTAAGAATGGCATGGATAGATTACAAAAAGGCATTTTACAGCATCTCACATTCATGGATAAAGGAATGCTTACATATGTGTAAAATATACCTTACACTGGTCAGTTGCTTACAGTGACCATAAAACAGTGACAAACAACTTTGCAATTAAGTCATGACAAAGCGCAAATTATTATGCCAGGGATAAAAATTCATAGGGGATTTACCAGGTTGATTCTCTGTCACCGCTGTTCTTTTGTCTTGCTCTTAACCCATTAAGCTGTTTACTTAACAGATTAGGTCTTAACTACAATTTGGCTCCCAGGAAATAAACTTGCATAAAGATTTCTCATCAACTTTTTGTGGATGACTTAAAACTGTATAGTTCATCAGACAGGGACTTGAAAGCAGAAATGCAAGTGATTAAAACTTTCTCAGAGGATACAAGAATGACATTTTGGCTTGATAAATGTGCAAAAGCAACTTTTAAAGCAAGAAAGTTGCAATACCAAAAAAATATCAGTCTAGGACAGGAATGTGATATAAAGGAACTTGAGCAGGAAGAAGTGTATAAATGCTTCAGAACTGATGAAGGATCAGCAATAAAACATGAACAGATGTGAATAAAACTCAGTAAGGAATACTCCAGAAGACTAAAACTAATATTGAAAACAGCCTTGACATCAAGGAATAGACTCCAAGCTATAAACCAATTTGATCTTTCTGTTTTAACTTACCATTATGGTGTGATTGATTTGCCCCAAAAGGTGTTAAATTAGTTGGAGAGAAAAACAAGAAAAATGCTTCACACTTATCAAATGATATATAAAAATCATTGTATACCAAGATTGTATATCCACGCTATGAAGGAGATGTGGGCCTCCTCAGAATTGATTACATGTACATATCTGCAGTCATGAGACTCCATACAGATCTGTTGGCCACATCAGATTCAAACATAGTGAAAGTTTTTCAGCATGAGAAGAAAAAGTCTAAGATTACCTCTCTGCTTAGTTTAGCAGAAGCTTTCAGATGGCAGGCGGGTATGAAAATCAAACCAGAAGTAGATAAAAATCAGAAAGCAGCTGCATTTCCCCAAAAAATGAAAGAAATAATATAAGGAGATGGATCAGATAAGAAGGAAACAAATGCGGCAAAGCCATAAATATAGTGGCAAGTGCATAGATCTCCTGGGACAACCTCATGTTGATCAGGATTAAATGCAGGAATGGTTAAGGAAATGTGAGTTGAAACAAAAGGATAGAAATTAATAAAGGCATCCCAAGATAGTGGACTACATACACATTGGTTTACAAAGTCCATTGAGCATGTGGGAGAAACAGAGAAATGTAGGTGTTGTAAAAAAAACTGAAATAGTCACATACCTTGTTGATGTGTATGATATACTCTCATCAGAGAGCAAGTACACTGAAAGGCATAATAATGTGGCAAGACTGTTGCCCTAGGGGTTGTGCAAACACTACAATATAGAAGTAGCTGAGAAACATTGGAAACATGAACCACAATGCGTTATAGAGAATGATGAATCATATATCACATGGGATCACCCATTAAAAGATATTCAAAAAATGGATGCAAGAAAACCAGATATAGTAGTCCATGAAAAAAGAAAAAAGTAGCACTGATCACTGAAATGAATACACCTAGTGATTACAGTGTCTCCTGCACAGAGAGGCATAAAGTCATAAACTATCAGGATTTGCTGGCAGAAATGAGAGCAGTGTGGAAGAAAGATACCCAGACAGTTCCAATTGTAGTAGGAGAAATAGGTCTAATAAAGAAGAATTTACAGTCAGACTTAGCTATATTGCCAATACATGTAACCCCATATGAATTGCAGAAAGAGTCATTTCTAGGCATATTGCAACTGCTGCAAACAGCACTTTTGGCTCACAGCAAAGACTGAAACAATACTAATTTCATGCACTTTAATCATACCCTAACTTAGAAATGGGGTTGACTCCCATCATGGTATTAGAAACCCAAAAGACATGGAGAAATTAAGCTAAGATCTATATGGTAACTTATACAGTACAGAGCTTTTACATAGCTAGTACGGCTATGATGCATTAATGCCTATAGAGTTTAGGCAGCAGATGTCTATGCATTTCTCAGTTATCTGCAAAGCCTCTAGAAACATTTTATAGTATACTTCAGTATGTGTGAATACTGAGTGGCACATATATGTCTTGTTAACATGATGCAAGTACTAAAAGTTTAAATCTGTAAGCCTTATTTATTTACTGGGAAAGTCCAACTTGGAATAAAGCCAATTTTCAGCAGAGGCCCAGGAAGAAACACTCCAGACACATGTCTATGTAACGTGGGAGGAAACCCACATGAACAACATGTCGATTCTGCACAGAATGCACTCTAGCTGAGAATCAAACCAGAGAACCACCTGTTGTGAGGCAACACCACTACTGCTGCACCACTGCACTGTCCTGCATGCTGTCTTATGGTTGTTGGATTAGCACAGTATTTTGAGACTGCACTCATACCTAATTTACACAGTAGTGCAATAATTCATGTCATGGCTATTTATTTTTTAAAGTACATATGATTATTTTTATGCAAACTATGAAACTTTGCTGGCAGTGTGCTGGCACATGATAGTTTTATAAAACTGATAAATGCACATTCTATCATTTTTCTGTAGACCAACAAGATTTACAGACGTGATTTCCAGCTGAAGTGGTTAAGCAGTAAGACAGTATACTTGTTACTTGCTTATGTGTGAGTTCACATCCCAGTGTATCCTGTTTTTTAAAAAAATATTGTCAGTATTTCATGTACTATTGCACATCAGAATTGAAAGCTCTATATTTGTTTGGAAACTTATACAGTGCATATTTTTAAGCATCTATCGTATGGTGGAGTGGTGCAGCAGTAGTGTTGTCACCTCCTAGCAAGCGGTGCTCTGGTTCAGTTCTTGGCTGGCGTCCCTTCTGAGTGGAGTCTACATGTTTTCTTTGAATACTCTGGTTTTCTCCCGCATTAAAAAGAGGTGTCTGGAGTGGTTCTCCCCAGGCCTCTACTAAAAATTGTCTTTGTTCCAAGTCAGACTTTTCCAATAAACAAATGTCAAATAAGAATAAATCTAGCATGGCTGTGGTGTGGTGCATTGATGCATATAGTGCTTAGGCTGTGGATCACTACACATATCTTCATTATCTGCAAAGTTTATAGAAACAACAGACAGCATACTTCTATTGATAATCCTGGATGTGTGAATGCTAGGTAATGCATATATATATATATATATATATATATATATATATATATATATATATATATAATATATATATATATATATATATATATATATGACCTCTAATAAAACAGATGTACAGTAATTCCTTTAATGGATATTTACATGCTGCAAGTGCAGAAAAATGTTTTCTTGCAAACTATGACAGCTGGAAACCTGAATGTATACATAAGTAGGTCTTTATCCAGATGGTTAGGAATGCCTGTACATTTACATAATGTCATCTTAGATTGGCACACTTGTTAGTGTGTGTAATCATTCCTTGCATATTCATAGATGTAAATTGTTTTACTTCCATCAATTCATAGCAAACTAGTAATGATTGGTTAGCAAGGCAGACAAGGGAATGGTTTATAATATAAGCATGGGTGACAGTTGTAAGTTTGAATCAGGGTTACTCCTTTTTGTCTGAGGTAGTCCTCACCAGTGTACAGTAATGACAGTAAAACATCAATGACTGAATATGCAAGTGTGATATCATATTGTATGACAGTGCTTGTTAACATGCATTGATAACTGTTTTTGTTAACTGTTCTATTTTTGGTCATAGCAGTCATTATGTGATGAGCTTAAGCAATCCCTCTGTTGGTATAATACATCGTATTTCTCTGTTTGCGGTTATAGAAGATCATTCCAGGAACAGAGCCTAGTGGGTAGAGTGTGTGCACAGGCTAGAGAAGCAGTGGAGGGAGAGAGATATGTGTTATGACTTTCATCTTTATGTCTCCAGAAATAGCATAAACATCTTCAAATCTTTAGGTTTAGAATTATAGTCTTATGACATGCCAGCATGTTAATATTATGTCAGGCTTCCCATAATACATCTGCAAGGTATACGTAATATATAAGCATTTACTGTGAATAGGTTCATACGGTATATATGAGCCTAAAGACTACCAGGGCCTTTAAAAGCCTAGATGTGCAAACCAACCCAATTGTGTCCCTATGTTTCATAGGCATTTATTAGGAGGGGGGATTGTAAGTTAGGAAGTTTCTAGAGGTTATGTGGGGGAGGGGTGTTAGTTTGCGAATTACTGTCTGACTCTATCAGAGACAAAGCGGTCAGACTTGGGGTGAATTTCCAATTTCCCACCAGTTAGTCAAGATTACACTTAAATTGGGTTAGGGACGGACTCTGCTTCTTGTGGATGGGGAGCCTGTTCCAGAGCATGGGGATTCTCTGATGCACATATCTATCTCACCAACATGTCTTATTTATGTCACAAGAAAAATATAAATCCTTGTATCTAATAGCTTTGATGCTGTTCATTTTGCAGATATGCAAAAGGTCCATCAGATATGGATCTGAGGATGCCTAGTATGCCAGGCATAGATTGCCTCTCTGTACCCTGTAGGAAACTGAGTACAGAATGAGGGCTTTAAAGAGATCTGTAGAGGACAATGCATTTATACCCTGGATTCTCCTTGCAAGGAACATTTCTTGGCATTCCTAATGTTGTAGATGTCTGGTCAGGTTTGTGCAGAAGAGGGCATTATACTCAATGATGCATCTGATAATGGCCAGATAAAGTGGCACTATGACTTCCTTGAACCTGGATGCCATGCCCAAATGTATAAGTTGGGCAACATAGAATGATTTTCTTCCTGCCTTAGCCACATGTTTTTCAAAGCCAGATTACTAACTGCATATGTTGCCTCATCCCTGACTACCAAATCAACTCTTATTTGTGTCTTAGTGATGTTGTAATTAACCTGGGTGGCTGTTTTCCCAAAAGGCACTATAATGCATTTCTTGGTATTGTCTTTTAATCTGTGAATAACATTAATGTCTGCATAAATTTCAGTGCAATGTAGTGTCATGTGTTATCAACTGGTGTTTGCTATTACATTGATCTTGTATGCTGCTTCTTGACACAGCCTAAATGACAGACAGCTGGGTTCATATGGCATATTGGTATTGACTTGACTGTTTTACTTATATGTTGCTCGTACTGTTACTGCTGTTCACACAGCAGGCAGCGGCAAGTTTGTATATATGGCAATCGTTCTCAATGAATTGTGCAAAGCATCTATTATTGAATGGCAGTCTGCTGACTAAGCATTCTTAATGCTGTTGGCAGACCTTTATTGGCATGTATTTCTTGTGTTCCACTTTTCTTGCAATGCTGTATAACTGCACTGTGATGCTTAAACACAGCATTACATACAATTTCCTGCTATTAGTGTGTCACAGGCTATGCCTACATTATTATATGTCTGAGGTCGGTGTATTCATCTTCATTGATTGTCATTACATTATTTTCACTGTGCAAGTGCATATGTAAGTAAAAAAATTATACAATGATAATGATACATTTGTTGGGGGACAGTTATGTGTGTCTATCATATACATAAATTCTAGATATTACATGATGTGGATGTGCTTGTAACTGTCTGCAGTTTTTCTTCAGCTTTCAACTTCCATTCCAATTATATACTGCTGTGATGTTATACGTTAACCATGTTGCATTGCTCACCTCATTTGCATATACACTTTCAGTTCACTATGGATTGTTAAACTTACAATATATTTTTTACACACATTATTTTAACCACTGTATGTATACTTGGCACATTAGTTGCACATAATGATGAGTTATAGTGGAAATTTAAATGTTATATTAATACAGCAATAAAAATGTGTGAGATACACCCATTGAGCAAAGAATACAAGCTGTATTGGTAAGGATTTGCTCTCAAGAGTTTGTTACTGATATACTCCCGGATTCACTAGTCTTCCATGCAGGACTAGCTTAGTCCTGCACGGAAGCACCCGTTTAGGAGCAGGATGGCAGAGCGCCATGCACATTAACAAGGCACGCTGCCCAGGTTCCTAAGCTTACACGGAGCATGTACGAGTGCAGGGGGCGTATCTGAGAGCAGAGCTCTCAGAATAAACACACCCCTGTAATGTAGAACAACAGAAGGTGTTAAGAAATATGCGAGATCACTCATAGATGTCCTCATATCCCCACCAAAAGTCCCTGATGTGTACAACAGCAACAGTACATATAAATGAAAAAAAGAAACCCTTTTATTTATTTTTTTTTTAAATCCAAGTACAGCTAACCATAGGTGCTCGCGTGTGCCCATTGCTTAGGTACGGTTATAGCAGCTTAAAAGGCTGAAGAGGATAACAAGGATGATATACACAAGTGAAACAACACATGAATTGTGTAGTGGGCAGCGCATTCACCTAATGAGCAGGCATTCCTGGTTCAAGTCCCACTGCAACACAGTCAATTTTACATGGCAAAGCATGTTATAACCAATATTTTTGTTGCAAAACCCACTAAAAACATATATTTATGAACTGCAGTACTACAGGAAATGCACATGTGAAGTGTCAGTGTCATAATGAATAAGGCACTAGTAAGCAGGTTTAAGCACAAATAAGCAGTAGTAAGCATATGTAAGCACTAGTAAGCATGTTTAAGTGCATTTGCATGGGGGTAAGCATTGCCTACACAGATTAAGCAAAGTAGAAGTTAACTTAGTGTAAGAAACTGTAACCAGAAGTAAGTACTGCTTAGCTCCACACAAACCCATGCAAACCCACTTACAACTGCTTTAAAGTGCCTTAACCACTCTGTGTCTAACAGTCCGTGTTCGGCCCAGCAACAAAATAAACAGCCTCTGCAAGTCTTGAACCCAAGACCCTATACACTATATTCACAGTAGTTAACCACTAAGCCATCATAGGAGTACATAAGACTGAGGTTTCAACAAACAAATCCTCACCATAGGAAAATCAAGCTGAACATGTGAAAGGAATCTATGTACAGTGTGATGTTGTATAACCTGCTGCATAACATAAATATGTGAACTGGAGTACTGCAGTAAGGCCAGATGTGAGGTGTTATTGTAATAAAGTGTTGAAGTCCCCAGAACCCCATACAGTGTATGTACACATGAATCACGGATACCAGCCACATATATAACATGTAACAAATAATAAATCAATGCCAAAAGGAAAATATGATGCAAATTAAATATTAATCAACCATAAGCATTGCACAGCTCATCTTAGTTGGGGTAAGCAATGTGTATGCCGGCTAACTGAATCTGCCCAGTGGTATGCCCCTTTAAGCAATGCCAACATTAGGTAAGCAGGTGTGCCCATAGCTTAGCCTTTTCAAAACCATCCAGTCATAGGAAGTGTGGGAAATCAGGTGTATTTTTTTAAACCCCACAGGTGCCAATAATTCCCATAACTGGTTGCAGCTCCTTACTGTAGGCAGAATGGCTGGAGTTGGGGAAGGTACTCGATTTAGAGTGCAGTGCTGGGGCACCCAGGAGTCCAGATTCATGGAATGGCTCCTGGTAAAACACCATGAGGAGAGACTACTGCAGGGCCAGTACCAGGGCTCTTAGTATAAAGTGGAGGCCTGGGACAGTCTCGCCCGTGACCTCACCAATGCCACTGGTATCCCCTGGACTGGTGAGCAGATCAGGCATCACCATGCTGATCTGAAGTGGCAAAGGGGTGATCTCTTGGACCAGTGGATCCAAGAAGCAAGGCAGATGGACGATGCCCCAGTACTAATTACCCACTCTGCTATGTAGATAATGATTGCCTAGCTTGTGTATACTATGGATAGGTAATGGCTAAATATCACTGCATTTCTCTGACAGCTGAAGATGAGCGGGCTGTGAACCAGCAAGCCCATGTTGCTAGGCTGCAAAGGCTGTGTCGTGAGGCAGGTTAGTCATATTCCTGCATGTACTGTCATAACAAATAAATATAACAGTTCTGGAAAGTGTTATACCAGTATAAAAATGTATTGTGTATGGGATGTACTGAATAAACCAGACAATATGGCAGGAAGACTGTCATATAGGCTGTGTGGAAATAAAGGTGTAATATCTTGTGAATAGAAGTATAACCCCTGGAGTGCTTGTGTACATCCTGCTTACATATGTTGTTGTAGTGTTGCATTCTATAAATAGTACTGTTGTACTAAGCAGTGTTACCCACACTGCTGAATGTAGGTAAAATGTGTAGGAAGGTCAGTATAACAATGTTGGAAGTCCCACTAGGTCAGTCATATAGAACAACTGAGGGAGACTTAGAAAGAAACCACTGAAAGGCTTCACACCAATTCCCTGATAGCACAGTATACTGTGATGTCAGCTGTTATAGTTTTACCACACACAGCAGAGGTTTGAATCCCGGGAGTGGTAGTAAGTTGTAGGCATAATCGTACCCCACAACTGTACAGAGTTTGCGAGAATGTTCAGATAGAAAGCTGTATGCATAATTAGACCCAACAACTGTACAGACTTTGCTAGAATGTTCAGATAGTACACTGTAAGCATAATCATAACCATCAACTGTACAGACTGTGGCAGAATGTTCAGGTAGTCAGCTGTATGCATACTCATACCCCTCAACTGTTCTGATCTGTCCAGCATGTCCAGATAATGGGCCCAAATCTGCTGCCCGGTGACCTGTTCCCCTGACAAATAAGTGTGATGATCCATGAAATGGCGGCAGCTTATACTGACATATAATGGATAGTCAGACCTAAACATAAAAAGAGAATGTATATGAAAACAAACCTGTCATTGCAGCATCTCTTCCAAAGTGTATGACAGCAATTTTCAATATATGTCACATTAACACCTGCATCCTCTCATGCCTTGACCAGAGTGTGTGCAATAACAAATTGTTAGGTATATGTATAACAACAACATGGAATCTGGGAGTATGTGTAGAATGTGTCAGGTAGTGTTAACAAAGATTTTCTCCATAGCTATAACAGGTAAGAGGTGTATACTGTAGGTACAACACAGGTGATGTATATAATTGTCTACAAGCATGGAATCTGGGAGTATTTTGTAGAAATTGTCGTGTAGTGTTAACAATGATTTTCTCAACAGGTATAACAGGTAAGAGGTGTAGACTATACGTAAGACACGGTCCATGCATATACTAATCTACAAACATACCACTGTACAAAGTAAGGACATTGGGTAGTGTAATAATACATGTAAGGGACAGATCACTGCAGTGACTAAGAAAGTTGTGAAAACTACAGGGATATATTAGTTGTTAATTGACCTCTCTCTCTCACCCCCTCCGTATGTGCAACAATAACCTTATTACACACCTCAATGGGTACGTGTACACTCCAAACTTTTGTTGGGGCATATGTCCTATTGGTTTATAAATATTCACATTTTGTTCTATGCATGTGCCATGTTAAAATACTCCCAAATTGGTGGCCTATTGCCATCAATGAAACCAGCATGCTATTGTAATGGCCACTGTTGTACCAGATATGTATGTGTTCTGCTTGATCTGCAACTGTTGTAAACTGGTGTCCTGGGTTAATGGGAATACCTATGCATGCTGTTATAACTAATCCCAAATGCTGTTGACTATGACTAACTGATATCTTTCTTAAAACTGCAACACTATAGCTCATATGGGAAGGCCGGTCCCAGCGGACCCACCTGTCCCACCTCTGCTGGCCATGGCACCGGGCACCAGCACGTCTGGGGCCCAGCCTAGGACTGCCTCTTCCATTGGCTCTGCACTACCTTCAGGTGGAACCACCGCAGGGGATGGGGCTCAGCCCCCCCCTGGGGGCGGGGGTGGAGAGGTACCTGTCACCCACCAACAGGTCCGAGCCATGGTGTGTAGGGAGCTCGACAGGGAGTTTTGAGACCAGCTACATCAGCTTGAGGGCTGCATGGCACAATTAGAGGGTGAGCCTGCTCCTCCTACCCAGCCCCCAGAACAGCCACCTTTGGGGCTGTGAAGGTGCAGTGGTGACTGCCCATGGGTGGGGACCTCAGTCCCACTGTTTCCATTTGGGGGATCATGGGCTTGCAACTTCCAAACACCCCTCCCCGTCCAAGGTGTTTACCCCCCCACATGTGTCATATACCGCCACTGTATGTGTCTTGTTTGTCTTGTCTGTTAACCTACGCAACCTACCTCCTCAAATATACCTACTACCCCTCCCCAACATCCCACTCTCACATGAAAAAGGAAAAAAAGGGCAATCTGTTCCCACAAAAAAATCTCGCCCCATACATAGCTGTCCATTTTGCACACTTGTCCACTGGACACATGTAATCCAGTCTAATTGGCATCACAACTTATTATTGTTGTCCTCACCCCCACCCAGGGGTTTGAGTGTCCAAATCTACCTCCAAATTCAATGTATATGCACAGCTGTTGCTGTAGAAGAAATGGGCAGCTATGGACCTTCCCTACACCCTTCCTGCACATGCCTGGCTATTTTCCCTACTGTCTTTCCCTCTTTGTGTTCATTTTTTCATCACTTTCCTATCAACCCGTTTTTCTTTTCTTTTAAAGAAATTAGCAAGGGGGTAAGCGGGAGTACGCACTTTTAAGCAGCAGTAAATGGGTTTAAGTCTGTTTGCATGGGGGTAAGCAATGCCTTCACTGATTAAGCAATGTAGAAGCTAACTGAGTGTAAGAAACTGTAACCGTAAGTTAGCAGTGCTTACCTCCACTCAAACCCACACAAACCTGCTTACAACTGCTTTAAAGTGCCTTAATCATTCTGTATCCAACAGGCCATGTTCTGCCCAGCAACAAAATAAACCGCTCCTGCAAGGCTCAAAACCAGGACCCTGCATACCATAGACAAGGTGATTTACCACTAAGCCATGCCTGGCATATGAAATTTGATGTTTTCAGAAACATATCATCCAGTCCAGTAATGCAACAGTACAGAGAATGTATACCAACATCTAGATGCATGTGTATGTAAATATATTACTATCTAAACAGATACAACATATCTAGGTATCTATATATATATATTTCTAAAAATATATACATATATAGTAATAGATATAAACATATATGCATGCAAATGTCTACATTGACACATATATGTCTACATATACACAACAAGTTACATATGTGTACGCAGATATATATCTATGTAAGTATATAAGGACATAGTTATATATATGTAAGCAGATATATATATATATATATATATATATATATATATATATATATATATATATATATATATATATATATATATGGCCATACATGTGGAGATATCAATGGCAGATTAACAAAAACACATATGTCCACATGCACCATTAATGGGGTTGAGAGGCCCCACACACTATACGTCTTGTATGAATATGCAACCACCCAAACAGCCAAACATGTCCGCCCTGCAATACACTACCAAGTGTTGCAGATCCCATAACCAGGACCTGACACGACATGGGCACAAGATGTTAACAGTACTACATCCCAGAAAAACCCAACAGGAGACTCTGCTGATAAAATGAACTAAAAAACAAAAAAATATATCAGTCCAGGAAGACCTCAACCACTCTCTTTATTAACGCCAGTAAGTACAAGTACAACGTTTTCGTCAAACACACCTTGACTTCATCAGATACTTAATGGATTATCGAAGAACTACTTAAATAGAAACATCCACATCAATTAAACAATTGGCCAATTAAGATTTAAAAACATATGTAAAAAAACAAGATATGCTTCCACTGTTAAAATACACATAAAAATCATCCCAAATAATCATGTAAATATCATAAATCATAACATTACATGAATTAAAACAAAAAATATAATGTGTAACCTCAATAAATTATACAATAAGCAGTATAAGCCATCATAGGTTCATATACTAACTTGAAGTGGGAATAGTACACCAAAAATAGTTATAATTTTCCTGCCTTTAATTTAAGATATGGTGCTATGGAAATAGTATAATTTAAACCAGGACTCTTGTTGGCTTCAAGCAGAATCTGCCAAAACGTTTCCCTATGTTCTAACTGTGTTTCCCAAGGGCCTCCCCTGTTGTCACGGGTCAAGGACTCAATAACGAAAAATACAAAAATTGCCCCAGGACAGGCCAAGGAGTATAGGGCATTGTTGGAATTCTGTTTATCCATTTCGTAATAGTGTTCATATATTCTCCGTTTGAGGGGTCTCTCTGTTTTGCCAACATAAAATGCTTGACATGATTGACAAATAGCCAAATAGATGACCCCTGTGGTATTACAATTGGAGAATGTAGTAGCCCTGATCAATCTATTTCTAGAAGGGAGAAATACTTTATCGGTGTACGAAATATATTTACACTGGGAGCACGAACCACACCTATATGTACCCTTACGTAAATTAGAATACATATTTATCCTGGGCTCATGTTCAAGTATGTTTTTAATATTGTTACCCCTTCTATACACCGTTTTGACTGTTTTACCTTTTAAATTACTCAAATCTGTGATGTCCTGAAAGGAATCCCATTCACACTCAACAATGTTCCTAATATAGCCAGCATTTGCACTATATTCCATAATAAAAGCCTTGTTGAACCCAGAAGGGGATTCACCTACTCCGCCATCATGTTTAAGTACCTCCAATTTGCCAATACCCAGAATGGGTCGAAATTTGGTCAGCCTACCATCCTGTACTTCATGTTTTACACTGGATATGAAGTCATCCGGGTAACCCCTTTCTTTAAACATAGCTGTAAGCTTAACACATTCAGTTTGGTATTGTGATTCTTCAGAGGTCATACGTGATGCCCGGACAAACTGGCCCTTGACAATACCCTTCTTCTGGTACCTAGGATGTGAACTAAAAAAATGAATATAACTGTTTGAAAATGTAGGTTTTCTATAAATGCAAGATTGGAAACCAGTATCACACTTATTTAATGTCACATCTAGGTAACTGACCCTTTCTGCGTGTACTTGGTAAGTAAAAGACAAAAATTCAGTGGCAGAATTAAGATAGCTAATAAATTCCTCTATGGTGCTAGTAGAGCCCGTCCAGAAAATACAGATATCATCCAGAAACCTGGAATAAAATATCCAATTGCTCCTGAATCTACTGTTGATGACAAACTTCTTCTCCCATACTGATAAAACAATATCAGCGTAGGTAGGGGCACAATTAGCACCCATAGCCACACCTGTTGTTTGTTTAAAGTATTCCCCTGAAAAGTAGATAAAATTGTTGTATAACACCAATTCAATCAATTCCAAAATAAGGAAAATATCATTTGGGCTAGCCTGGGGACATTCCCTAAGAGCTTCCTCCACCCAAAGTATTCCAATATCATGGGGTATTACAGAAAAAAGATCAACCACATCAATAGTGAGAAATTATAGGTTGCGTACATTAAACTCAGGTTGAATCTTACATAAAAATTCCCAAGAATCCTTGAGTAAATGATGTTCCCTGCCCCACAAGTTTTTTAATTTCAATCCAGATATTTGGATAAAGGGTGGGTCTTGGAACCCTGAGCTGAGACAATGGGCCTTAAAGGTGGATTCCCTGGGTCCTTGTGGATTTTTGGTACCCCAAAGATTGTAGGTACTCTGGGATTCACATTATCTAAAAAACGGTAAGTACTAAAATCTATAACTTCCTGGTCAAATAGATCCTTGATGGCCAAATCGATTTTCTTGTATGAAATGTGAATTTCACTAATAGAAACAGGTGAATATCTAACTGCATCATGTAATATGGCATGCATCTTACTTTCATAAAGCATCTTGTCCATAAGGACCGTGCCACCCCCTTTGTCAGGTTCCATAATCCTCACATTGGGATTGTGGCCTAGTTCAAGGAGCAGTTCAGATTCTGCATTGGTCAAGTTAAAAGAAAATTTGTTATTAGACACTGCTTTTCTAATTTGTCTTTCTATTCTGCACTCCAAATTCCTCAATTGGGGATGTATAGGGGGGTTGAATGTACTAGACCTGTTAGGGGTAGAGTCCTGACAGTGTACAGTGGAGCCGAAAATATTTTCTAAATTGAGTTTTCTAATAAACAGTTTAAGATCTAAAATAACCTATACGATATTACTACTCCTTTTCGGCACATATTTAAAACCCTTTGTAAACAGGTCAAAGAATGTATCAGTGACTGGAAGGTCACTGTAATTGTATATGTGATACCCTGCTTTAGTATGTATACTATAATCACCCCCTTGGAGTTGAATAATAGTAGCAGGTATTTCGTTTACCATTCCTGGTTCCTGTTCTGCCTCCTGTATCTGTCGTACCCCCCACCTCCCCTGTGAGGGTGATGACCCATGGAAAAAGAATTGGGACCCTGATAATTACGTTGGTTACGTATTCTTTCAGACCTCCTGAGTAGGGATTCATATCCCTGCCCGTTGTCCTGTGTGGTTGCCTCACCTTCGGCTACCTCATCTGCATGTTGTAAGGGTTCCTGTGGTTTAAATAAACCAAATTGATCATTACCCCCTCTGGAAAATCCAGACCGAAAAGGTGGTGGTGCTGGATATTGTCTACCTTCCTGGTATTCACGAATGTCTCTGTTAAGCTTTTTGTACTTTCTAGAAAGTACCACTTCACATTTTTATCGATTTGTAATCTGATATCATTATACTTTTACTTTTCCTGTTCTATTGTAAACATAAGGTCAGAAGTTACAATATCATTATACTTTTCAATTTCCTTATGCAAAACACAAATATCTTTTTCATTTTTATTTACAATGGCTTGAACAATCTCGAGTCCACAGTTACCAAAAGCTCGTATTAAGTCCTTGTGAAAGTCACTGCCATTAATCACACTGTTGGGATATTTGTAAATACGAAGCCCCTTGGGGACTATACGTTTCTTTCAACATTCATTAAGGTACAAGTTATCAAGCTGTAAAGTTTTGTACCTGTATAAGGCCGTTTCCAAGGCTGCCATACTTTCAGAAAAAGTGTGATTATCATCCGTGTTGTTGGAGTTACTATCCACAAATTCAAAACACGGTTTAGCAAGAAACCAATCCTCAAAAGAAGACAACGGCTTGCCCAAATTCAAATTGTCTGTAGAAGGGGAAAGAGATGGAATACCATTCCATGGACCCGTAAAACTGCAGACGTTTGTAAAAAATCAACAGAATCAGTTTGAATTCCACTTTCCGGTTGGTGGGTCATACCATTATCCCGCTCAGTTGTAGGTGGAGTGCCCTTCCTACTAGGTCCAGCAGAAAGAACCTGTCTCTGTACCAGAATAAAAGACTGGAACCCTTGTCCCAAGGGCAGCAGAATGTCGATCAGTTGAGACAATTGCCCCGTAAGTTTACGGATTTCGCCCACTTCGGACCGGAACCCGACATCAGTAGTTTCAGTGGATATGGTCTCCCCCATTCGAGTCTCCATAATAAACCAGAAAAACCCAAAAGGAGACTCTGCTGATAAAATGAACTAAAAAAACAAAAAATATATCAGTCCAGGAAGACCTCAACCACTCTCTTTATTAACGCCAGTAAGTACAAGTACAACATTTTTGTCAAACACACCTTGACTTCATCAGATACTTAATGGTTGATCCAAGAACCACTTAAATACAAACATCCACATCAATTAAACAATTAGCCAATTAAGATTTAAAAACATATGTAAAAAAACAAGATATGCTTCCACTGTTAAAATACACATAAAAATCATCCCAAATGTTCATGTAAATATCATAAATCATAACATTACATGAATTAAACATACTACATCCCACCTGTATGATGTCAGGCTGGTATTGGTAAAATATCATGCAGTACAGTCTGCCTCCCATAGGAAATGTAAAATGGGGAAGCCATCAACATCCCCAAGATATGGATACACAGACACAGATATGCAGATACAGATATACATATATATATATATATATATATATATATATATATATATATATATATATATACATGTGACTACACATACATACGCAGATATATGTACAGTAAGATACCTATGTAGAAGGTTCACACAATATGGAACAGCCACTATGCCTACAGTTAACACCTGAACAACTGGACACCGTATCGGCCACCCATACAAATGACAATCATTGCCTGCAACATATACCCACAGAGAGGCCATAGGAAAAAACACCACACACAGGTTTGCAGAAATGGAAAACCTTTCATTGTGTATTATTACAGTTCCATATGCCATGTCATATAGCTGATCAGACACTGACATCCATATAAACAGAGTAATGCAACTGTGAAACAGTTATACTAATACAGTAGTCTGGAAAGGTTCACAGCTGTTGCTGTCCAGGCCAAGCCCTTCAAACTGTACAATAGTGAAGACAGACTGGGCCACAGGATACCAAACAATCAACAGTATGTAATGCAGGTGTATAGTTCAGCAGCCTCTATCTACACTCTGTACAAAATCACTAGGTGGTAAAGACATCATGTGACCAAATGGGTTGTAACTGTTACATAACAAGGCATAACGGACACCATCACAAGCACAGTGACAAACAGAACAGTCTGTATGGCAGGAGGCAGTAGGCTTTATCCCAATTTATGTAAGTGATGTAAATATAGGTGAAGTATACAGTACTGTACATCCAGATACCTTAAGGCAGCTCACCCCTGATACCCCCACATTTTGAAACAGCCTAGGTCATTTATGGTGCTTTCCCCCCATTGACTCAATAATACATGGCCATATACCACTGTTACATACACTGGCCTCTGGAGTGCATAAGGGCACACATGTATTGTGTACGTGACACCCATACATATATGGTCCCAGCCCTACCATATGTGTGGGGGATACAACAGCAGTGGACTGATTGCAGCAATAGCAGTGTGATATATTCACAGCCCACTATAGAATAACCCCAGACAGCATGTCATATGTGCAAAGCTTGGTATGTAGGTGGAGGACAGAGGCTGGAACACAGGCAGATATGTGGAAAACTGTTGCCTTACACTAAGCAAGTTGCTGGTGTTACAGGATAGAGTGCAACATACCCTCAGTTAGGGAATTGAGGTTAGAAACAGAAATATATGTAGCCATGTACTGATAGCACTCAACACACACACTGCCAGTGAAATATTTGACACAGGACCTGTGTGGTGGACAGACAAAACATGATAGGCACACCTCTGGCCACCAAGAGGATAGGCCCACAGTTGAGAGCTATGCAGACAGACTGCATTCCAAGGTAAAATAGTATGCACACACACACCCTGTAGCTCCAGTACTATACAAAGCATACCACAACTCTACTCACACTCTGTCTGTAGTTCCTGAACCTCCTACAAATATGTAGCTGCCCTGAGTGTGCTGGTTCTCCTGTAAAGGGTATTGCCACCTGCTGTCTGTAACACTGATGCCCACACACAGGAAGGATGTCCATCACACAGGAAATGTAAAGGGACCACGCCCACATGATGTAGGGATTTATAGTAGATGGTTGCCATGGCAGTGGTAATTGGAAGTACTACACATGGATAATCATATATATATGGCTATCTGGATAATTATATGTACATATATTTCCACCATATGTCCTGGACATGGAGTGTAGTCCTACCCCAGCCTGTATAGTCCCAACATTGTAGTGCAAGGGGATGTCAGGTATCTATAGCAGGTATATTAGTAGACTATTGCTACTGTCACTGGGGTTGTCTTCACAGACATGGTGTGTGTGGGAGGTCACATCTGCTTATAACATGTGTGCCATTGGCTACTGACAGACATCCTAAGGACATCATAGTAAAATACCGCTGCTAGCACGTAATGCCGCTGTGGACTGCAGCAGAGATATTGGCCAATATATGTGGACATTCTGACACACTCTGTACAGTCCAGAGGTCTACACATAACCCCTTAGTACACAACATGTGTACCATTGCTGACAATATGGATGTAGACAGCCATGTAGATAGGTATAACACATAACGACTGGTATACATTTGCCACCATAGGTTATGCATTCACACACCCCTGTCTGGCCTGACACATAATAACCGCTGGTACAGGGGTCCCATGGCCACATGCTACCCACTAGATATTGACATACATCTGTACAGCATCCCACTGCTCTGTCTGATATACATGACTGTTAAAGGAGGCCCAGCAGCAGTACATCTGGCAAGTATCTGCACATGACATCTCACTGGGTAAGTACACTAAGCTGCTAGGCATGTAACAATGCACTGTGCATGCAGACTGGCTCAACACTGGCCTACATCTCCTATGGGGGAATGCACATGTACCTGCATATATAGCAGGTTCTACAGGCATGTCACAGCATGGGGTAAGATACACCTGTGTGAACGTGCATAACCACAACCAATGTGAACACAGCCACATATGTTAAGCTAGCATAATATTACAGTATATCTGTTCAACACCATCCTCATATGTACCACTCACAGACTGACCCTACATATACTGGACTGCTACCCAGTTTGGTCTGATGGCTGTCTGTGGTATGGGACATGTGTGTGTATGGCCATACAAACATGTATGTCAATACAGTGCCATACAGTGGAGCAGCATGTAACATCAGATAGGACGGGACCTAGAACAATGACATCTACCACAGTCTGTACACAGGCTAAAGTACATATTAATAATACACACACTGCCGACATTCACCATAAGTACATAGACCTCAGTACTGTACAAACATCCACAGAATGTCCAGGTTATGTCATCAAATGTAACCCCCTACTGTACATAATGTGTAGCAGTCTGATATTTCACTGGTTTGTTATCAGATATGATGACACTAATTATGGTGTACATATGCACCACTTTATGCACGACATATGTACAAAGGTTAACAGAGTTGTGGCTGGAAGCACATACACAGGGCCAATATTGACATGTTGCTGTGACAACCTCAAACATTTACTGTTGTAACAGCGTTTGTTGCAACATATGTCCTATGAGGGATATGAAGTCAGTAACTGTCACAACTTTCACCAGTTACAGACTGCAATCCTCACACTACCTTCTGCAGTCCACAGATAGATGCTCCATGGGTAACATATGAAACCAAAGGCACAACACTGCCCAATCTGCAGATGACCCTGCAGATGGGGATACCTCATAAACATGGCACTGACATGGCAGGTACTGAGACATGTAGGACAGCCATATCCACACACACACTGTTAAACCAACATTACTCCAAATGCAGTATAGCAGCACTTACAGTCTGTAGTCAGGTCAGGCACATCCCCCTCCTGTATGTTTCCCTGTTTCCACAGTGTATGTTGTTACAGGTAAATTCCCAATCCATCTGAGATGCTGTTTGCCAAACAACTGATCTAGTTCCTGCTCCCAGTGAATGAAAAGGGCTTGGCTATGTGAATGTTGCCACAGCTGTCCCACATGCAATCAGCTAGGGGAGGGCTGCAATTCATGCAGAGGCCATTAGCTGATCATGAGCATCACTTAAAATACACATGCTGCTGCCTATGCTAAGCAGGTGTAGGTCTCCACATCCACCAGAGAGAGAGTATGAGAGGCAGACAGAAGCAAAGACAAGTCAGGGAGGCTTGGGAGAGTAAATCTTAAGCATGCTTGTGTCACACACCTACCAGCACAGGGTGTCAACCCCCTGACGTCTATGTAGTGCTATCACAGTTCTATGCAGTTATTGGATGCACCACATGGGTTACTTGTTGTGGAGCCCTCAGAACATATATGTGATGGTGAGTGACATCTGCAACAGGGCTATGGTAGCTATACAGTAGGTGACATACACATGCCTGTCCGCATGAACAGGTGCCAGCATCAGCACAGCCAAACTCTCACAGGGATGCACACACATTGACACACTTGGCAGGGCCAGGATTACAACTCATCAGTAGTGGGATTGCCACAACACATCACTGTGCAGGTATCACATGTGCCACATGAGTCATATGGGGGTTGTATGGGCAAAGGATATGGGGAGGTGTCTGACATCAGACAGCATACTTCAGTATACCCATGGGGGTTGTAGGGAGTGTGGTTGTGAACATACTCACCATACAATGCACACACAAGCACACAGGGTGCCAGTACTGACATGCATGGGTGCATGTCTGCATGGGTGTGTGGTGGTCAACTGTGCCAGATGGCTGTGCAAGGCTAGGCGATGGGTATACCTTGGCATCAGGCCACATGACAATTGTCTGCATTGTGGCTCAGGGCTGTAGTGTCTGCAGTTTCCCACACAGGTGGTTATTGTATCCCCCATCCAGTCACCTGGGTGACTATTGTGTGTGGCCAATGCTGTGCATCGCTTGCCATGTATGTGTTCCTTAGTCCATGACATGGATGGTGTCTGGGATGTGTACACCTTCCACATGCATGTACAGTGACATATGGAACTGTACCTGGGGTGTCTGGCCCATGTTGTGAATACAGATTATCATCAGATGTGCCAGTCTTGCCCACCTGTGGTGGGAACTGGTAATGGGCAGCAGGTTTACCTTGCAAATACATTGATAGCATGCTAACGGCATTCTCTGGTGTCAGTGGCATCTGTTAATACAGGGTATGTTGTTACGCATGGTATGCCCTTTGTGGGTCACATGTGATGGCACCACAGGTGTTGCAGGTGTCCATTGGGGAACATGGGGAGGTGCACTGTCTGCATGTATGTGCATATTGAACAGATGGATAGGATGCCATGCCCTCTGTAGCTCACTGCTATCACCCCATAGTTACTATCACTAGCCAATAAGCAGTGTACTACCCACATACTGGCTGTTGCCTAGGCATATGTGTCTTAATGAGACATGGGTTGAGAGTGTGCTTTGGGTAATACTGGGGTTGCTAACTGTGATTGCCTGGCCTTGATGTCACATGTATGGGTATGACTTTGCACCCCAGCCTCTAAGATATTTCACATCTGTTATCCCTGTATGGTGGACATTGTGATAAATAGTAGGGGCACCATATAAGAAATATGCAAAATCCACTCCACATTGTCCACACACTCACAACCATCTCCACAGAGGGTACAAGTTACAAACACACACACCTGTCATGTCTGGGAGTAGACCTCTACCTAACTAGTTTATTACACTACAGCACTACACAGTTATAGTGCATGCCACAGAGATGACTGCAGTACTTTTTCCCCAAAGGTGTATATCACATTGGATGATATCAGCATGATTGCCAAAGTGGGACATTCGAATTGTAGTGAGTGTGAAAAGCCTAAAATGCATTGTTCCCTACACAGACAGTGACACATCCACAACTGACATGTGTGGATATAGAACCCCTAACAGAGGTCTATATTACACTACAGCATAAAGCTGTTATAGGATGCACCACAGGAATTACTGGAGCGGTCTTTCCTGAAAGGTGTATTTCATAATGAATGACATCAGCAGGATTGCCAAATTTGACCATTTGAAATGTACTGCATGTGACTAGCCTAAAATGCATTGTTCCCTACACAGACAGTGACACACACACAAAACATCCACTACTGACATGTGTGGGTGTAAAACCCCTAACAGAGGTCTATATTACACTACAACATACAGCTATTATAGGGTGTACCACAGTGCTTATTGGAAAATTCCTTCCCCAAAGGTGTATTTCAGAATGAATGTCATTAGCAGGATTGCCAAAGTAGGCTATTTGAAATGTACTGAGTGTGACTAGCCTAAACTGCATTGTTCCCTACACAGACATTGAAACACACACAAAACATCTAGAACTGCCATGGGTGGGGATGGAACCCTACCACAGTGCTAAATCACACCACACCTGTACGCAGTTATGGCACACACTACAGAGATTACTGGGTGGCAACCTTCCCAGAAGTGTATTTCTAGGTGGGTGACATCAGCAGGCTTGCCAAAGTTATGTATATGAATTGTATGGAGTGTGCGTAGCCTAAAAAAGCATTGCTCTCTACACAGATAGACATGCACACAAGCAGTTGTCAAGTCTAGGGTTAGAACAGCTACCTAACTATTTTATTACACAACAGCAGTATACCGTTACAGGACATGCTATAGACATTATGGGGCTACAACTTTCTCAGAGGTGTATTTCTAGGCGGATGACATCAGCAGCCTTGCCTAAGTTGAGCAATGAATTGTAAGGAGTGTGAGTACCCTAAAAAGCATTGCTTTCTACACAGACGCACACTTGTTATGCTTGAGATTAGAACACCTACCTAATTACTTTATTGCACTATAGTAGTACACAGTTACAGGATGTGCTATAGTGATTACTGGGCTATGACCTTCCCAGAGGTGTATTTCTAGGTGGGAGACATCATCAGCCTTTCCAAAGTTATGTATATGAATTGTAGGGAGTGTGAGCACCCTAAAAAGCATTGCTCTCTACACAATCAAAGACAGACAGACATCCATACAAACAGTTACCAAGTCTGAGGTTATAACAGCTACCTAACTACTTTATCACATGACAGCAGTATGCAGTTACAGGATGCACTATAGAGATTACTGGGTGGCAGTTTTCCCAGAGTTGTATTTCTAGGTGGGTGACATCAGCAGCCTTGCCAAAGTTGAGCATATGAATTGCAAGGAGTGTGTGTACCCTAAAAAGCATCGTTCTCTACACAGACACACACTTACCATGTCTGGGATTAGAACACCTACATAACTACCGTATTACACTACAGTAGCACGCAGTTACAGGACACGTTATGGAGATTATTAAGCTACAGCCTTCCCAAAGGTGTATTTCTAGGTGTGTGACATCAGCAGCCTTGCCACAGTTGAGTATATGAATTGTAGGGAGTGTGAGTACCCTAAAAAGCATTGTTCTTCACACAGACAGACACACACTTGTCATGTCTTGGATTAGAACACCTACCTAATGACTTTATCACACTACAGCAGTATGCAGTTACAGGGCACACTACAGAGATTATTGGGTGGCAGTTTTCCCAGAGTTGTATTTCTAGGTGGGTGACATCAGCAGCCTTGCCAAAGTTGAGCATATGAATTGCAAGGAGTGTGTGTACCCTAAAAAGCATCGTTCTCTACACAGACACACACTTACCATGTCTGGGATTAGAACACCTACATAACTACCGTATTACACTACAGTAGCACGCAGTTACAGGACACGTTATGGAGATTATTAAGCTACAGCCTTCCCAAAGGTGTATTTCTAGGTGTGTGACATCAGCAGCCTTGCCACAGTTGAGTATATGAATTGTAGGGAGTGTGAGTACCCTAAAAAGCAATGCTCTCTGCACAGTCAGACACACACTCATACACAGTTGCCAAGTCTGGGGTTAGAACACCTACCTAACTAGTTTATTACACTACAGCAGTACGCAGTTATGGGATGTGCCACAGAGATTACTGAGCTACAACTCTCCCAAAGGTGTATTTCACATTGGATGACCTCAGCAGGCTTGTCATAGTAGGGCTATGGAGAGGGCAGTGTGTGTGCATGGGCCATAACCCATTCATCTACGGGTTGACACGCCACATGCAAGCAAACATGGGGTCATATTTCACAGGTACGTGTATACAGCTGCTAGATGACTACTTCCTTGTACAGTCATGTTGCACAGCTGGCACGTGCACCACATAGTCTGTAATGCTAACAGATGCTGGTGGCTAGTATCTGCGGTGAGTGACATCTGCACCTCATGTGTTTGGGGCCCCTTTGGCTGTGTGCAAGGGTGCTGCCCTACACTTAAACAGCCAAGATTGGCTAAATAAAAATAAAAGTTTTTTTTTTTCTTATTTGTTTGCAATGCCAATGGCCTTATACTTAGCCATTGGCATGCTTACTACTGGGAAATCTGGGGGATTGTTGTAAGGATTATCCGGCAGTATGCCTACAACAGGGGCTGCGTTACAAATCTCTCTGCTGTTAGTGTCCATGTCAATTTGCACTACACAACGTCTTTTTGACCTATGTCAGTGTTGTACACTAGCATGGAATGGCATACCTGTCTTACAAATTAATGATGTATAAGTCTGTGTGCAGTACATATGTGTATTTTTGCATTCATACTAAAGGGTGAGACGTGTATAATAGACTGATTACTGCATGCCATGTAATGTACCAGACTAACTGAATGACAACTTATGATGGGCTTACTGATCCATTCATGACCTTCTATTTATGTCATTGATATACAACTATTATGACATTTAGAATGTTGCATACTCATGACATTACACATGTAATTATTACAGCTTTGTGTTTTTTGTACAATGTGTAAATAAACCTTATGGTCATAATCTGTTGACTGTTACAATGAGGCAACAAATGTACCACATTGAGATGTACATTGGCCAGACATTACACATGTCTGGTTTCATAAGTTTGGATGCTGTTGCTTACATATCATATAATCTGTTTGTAATTATGCTGATTCACATCTGTCATTACATCGTTGTTTCAGATGTCTGCGTTTTATGAACCTATGAACCTATTGTGATATGTGACACATGTCAATACATACTGTGAAGCAGTAAATAGATGTGGCAATATAGGATGACATGCCATATGTATTACATACACATACCAATCAGTATTGTAAGAGTGACCTCATTTCTAGGACCTTCATAATACTTCATTAACATTCATTGTCCATTGTGTAATTTCTAGTCCCTTATACAATGCATATGTATATGACTACTGTCATGTTTTATAACAGACATGTCATAGCAATATTTTGTACTTTGTCACACAATGTATCTGATGTCTGGTTATGTACATTCATAATGAAAATGTATTTTAACTAGCATATGCATTTCTATGCATGTCTCATCGTTGACTGGGTTTAATTTCAGACATGTTTTGCATATTACTCTGATGTACGTTACACACCGTGTTGTAATTTATTATGGATTGGATGTAAGCTTGATATCACATAAGGTGTTATACTTGGATAAAGTCAGACAATAGTGTAACATCACATACATAACAGTTGCAACATGTAGATTGTGTAACTTTTGTATGCATTTTCATTTATTTGTTGATTTAAGGTTGTTATGCATGAAACATGTTTTTTTCCTTTGTTCAAATCAGACAGAGCATGGGACCTGTGCCAGATCATCAGTTGAACAATGATAATAATGATGATGCACCTGACCACTGCCAGCTGAGTTGGACTCCCAGGACCAAGATGATGACCACTATATGGACGAGGATAATAACAACAGACCGGGACCTGAATACGCCATTGTTCCTGTAGTTCAGCAGAGATGACGTCCACCACCAAAAGAGGCTGACAATTTTTGAGATAATATCTAGGATATAATTACAAGCATCTTCCAGATGCAAATGAGGGATATTATGGGTAACTTCTTTCAGGACATAGTGTGGCTTAAACCTGACAAAAGGAACACTCCAGATGCAGTTTTTTCAAAGAGCTAAACTTTAATGTATAAAACCACAGGCCAAAAAATGATCCAAACAGTGTGTTTATGTGTTTGCTTCACTGTTTGGATTGTTCTTTGGAAAACCTGCATCCGGAGTGTTCCTTTACTCAGGTTTTGGAGACACATTGAACACTCTTTCCTTCTCATTTGTGTTTACATAGTGTGGCTTGACTTCTTCCAGCAGAGTGCTAATGAGATCTTTCATGATATTCGATCCCATCAGGGTGGTCCCTCAGGAATGTAAGTATTGTCTATGCGATCCACTTTTGTAATGCTGCTGCCATGATGTTTTTCAAATCTGTGCAGCCTAGGCACACCTTTGCAGATGTCCCATACTACTGTCATGCTTTTCTGTCATACATCAAAATGTGCATTGCAAATGTCATGTCACATGTGTCTTGATCTTGCTACTGCAGTATGATACACATTACCAAATAACACATGCATTACCATTATTAGTTACATAATAATCCCACACTGTCATTACTGCATACATTGCTCCATATGGGCAGGGATGTTACGCCTTTAGTTTGTATGTGTAGCATAATATTGTTATGTCTGATACACTCTGGTCCTGTATGTAACAGATATGACTGTTGCAGTTAGCATAATGCAAGTGGGTTATAATTGTTCTACTTCTCTTATTCCTGCCTATACTTGTGAAGGATGAAAGTAACTCACATGCTACATTATTGCCATTCTTATAACATAACACAGTGAGGTCAGTTCAGTGTGTTTATTTGTACATGATATCCTTGTGTATGTATTGCACACATTTGTGCATTGATAGTTGCTGTCGTATGTCTGCTCAACAACATGACATGTCATTGATTTTGTAACTTATGTACCATTTTTAGATCATGCTGTCCTACTTTCACAATGACCTTGCATGTACAATGTACTGACAATTTGTTGTACCATATTGTTGTACAGTAATGTAACAGGTATATATGAACATGTATCCTTTATATACTGCATTGATATCCACTGATCCTTTAGTGAATATACAGAGATGATGCTTTGCTTAGCATCATTCATGATTCCTTTTTTTGTCCATATCTTGCTTATAACTCAAGCAAATCTTTTTGAAATTAGTTTATATTAGAACATGTATACATGGATTAACATATATGTCTGTGCTTACACCTTTGTAGTACATGTGCACTGATTTAAATTAATGTACATTTATAAGGCTATGATATGATCAACAGACAACTGCCCTTGTAATATGCAACTTATTAAATGCTCTTATTCCATTTGTTGTGCTGTACTTGTGTACAAAGTACTGTCCTTGGATCAGTACTACACACATACAGTGATATTATATAATGTAACAGTAACTGCACCACTTGTTGTATTATCTTACATGGTTTCTCTCATTTTTAATTTCTCCAAGTTTTTTGGGTTTCTAATCTCATAATGGAAATTAATCCCATTCCAAAGTCAAAGTATGATTAAAGTTCATGAAATTAGTACTGTTTTCATCTTTAATGTTAGCCAGAAGTGCTCTTTGCAGCACCCGCAATGTGCCCTGTAATGACTCCTTCTGCAATTCATATGGAGTTAATGTGTATTTTTAACATATCAAAGTATGATTGTAAATTCTTTTTTATAAGACCCGTTGCTCCTACTACTATTGGACCTATCTGGTTATCATTCTTCTGCATTGCCCTCATTTCTGCCTGCAAATCCTGGTATTTTATGACTTTGTGTCTCTCTCTGTACGTAACACACTGTAGTTACTGGGTATAGCAATTTCATTGATCAGTGCTACTTTTGTCTTCTTTTCATGGAGTAGTATATCTCATTTTCTCCAAGCTATTTTTTGAACTATCAGTAATGGATGATCCCATGTGATATAAACTTCATCATTTTCTATTATGCTTTGTGGCTCTTGTTTCCAGTATTTTTCAGCTACTTCAGTATTATAATGTTTGTACAATCCCCAATGCGACAGTCTTGCCACATTATTATGCCTTTCAGTATACAGTCCGTCTGTCATTAGTATGTCACAACCAGCAACAAGATGTGCGACTGTTTCCAATTCTATTTTACAAAACCTGCCTTTGTCTGTCTCTCCTACATGTTCAATGGACATTGCAAACCAACATGTATGTAGTCTACTATCTTGGGCCGACAATATTAACCTTTTGTCTGTTGGTTTAAATTCATCTCCCCTTAACTACTCCTGTGTTTGATCCTGATCAACATGAGTTTGTTCCAAGTTGCTATACTTGCACTATATTTATGCATTTTCCACATTTCTTGCCTTCTCATCTGATCCTCCACCTTGTATTCTTTCTTTTGTTTTTTGGCACATTCAGTCACTGCCTGATTTTTATGTACTTCTGGTTTGATTTCCATTCATACTTGACACCGATATGCGTCTGCTAAACTAAACAATGAAGTCATCTTAGACTTATTCTCCTCGTGTTCTAAAGCTTGCACTACATTTGCAACTTGTGAGGTCAGCAGATATGTATGCAGTCCTACGATTGCAGGTCTATATATGTAATCACTTTCGAGGAGGCCCATACCTCCTTCAGAATGGAGAATATATAATATTGGTATATAATGATTTTTATAAATCATTTGATTAGCATGAAGTATCCTTCTTGTTTTCTTGTCCAATCTATCCAACACCTTTTGGGGCCAGTCAGTCACTCCAAAACTGTAAGTTAGGACAGGAAGAGCAAATTGGTTTATAGCTTGGTCTTTGATCCTAGACGTCAACACTGTTTTTAGAATTAATTTTTGTCTTCTATTCCTTACTAAGTTTTATTCACATTTGTTCATGTTTCATTGCTGATCCTTCATCAGTTCCCAAATATTTATATATTCTCTCTTGCACAAGTTCTTTTATATCACATTCATGTCTCAAAACAATGTTTTCTTGGTGCTGCAGCTTTCCTGCTTTCAAGGTTGGTTTTGCACATTTATCAAGACCAAATTACATTCTTATATCATCTGAAAAAGTTTTGACCACTTGCAGTTGTGCTTTCAGGTCATCATCTGATGAACTATACAGTTTTAAATCATCTGTAAGAAGATGAGAAGTTGACACTTTACTGTTTTCTAGGAGGCAAACTGTAGCCATGACCTAATCTGTTAAGTAGACACCTTAATGGGTTAAGGGCAAGACAAAAGAGCAGTGGTGACAAAGACACACCCTGAAATAATCCTCTTTGAATTTTTATTCCTGGAATAATAACTTGTCCTTTACTATGCTGAACTGCAAAGTGGTTTGCCACTGTTTTGTGGTTGCAGTATTGTAATCAATCAGTGTGGGGTGTGCCTTATACATTTTTAAGCACTGTTTTATCCATGAATGCAGGATACTGTCAAATGCTTTTTTGTAGTTTATCCATCCCATACTTAGATTCTTCCCCTTTTTACAGTTTTCCATTATGACTTTATATAACAATAAATGATCCTTTGTTCCATATCATTTTCTTTTGTTACTGTTTTGTTCTATTGTCATGATTGAGTTTTCATCTAAATGACTATAATCTCTGTCAGTACCAGTTCTAATGTATAGTTTATATGTCGTCGGAAGGCAGGTTATTGGTCTATAGTTTTTAGGATGGCTTGCAGGTTCACTGTTAAGTAAGAGTATTGTTTTTCCTGTTGTTAACCAGGTAGGTGTCTGTTCAGGGTGTGCATATAAATAGTTCTTACTCATAGCTAAATCTTCATGTAAAGATGTTAATACTTTTAGCCAGAAGTCAGGTACTGCATCTGGGCCTGGGGTTTTCCAGTTAGGAACTTTTCTTAACTTTGTTTCAGTCTGTTACTTCTTTTTTTTTTGTAGTGTTTCAATTTCTTTTACCTTGCTTTCTAATTCTCAAAAAAACTTTTTGGGTCATCAATAAATTGCTTGTTTTGTACTTTTCTTTTATATTTATCTCCATATCTTCTATGTTTTTCTACCTGTGCTGATATTTTTAGTTTATTGTTTGCAATAGTACATGACAGATCCTGATCTGTTCTGATACTGCACATTGCTTATATCACGTCTGTCTTTTTAGGTATTTTTGTTGATCAGGTCCCATTTCTATGCTCTTCTAACAGTGATGTTCCTTGTTTTAATTGCATTATAGTTTTCTGTATTTGATACGTACGTCCATGATGGCATTTGATTTCTCCCCTTCCTTTCCCTTACTGTCCTCAGTTTTTGTGGTAAGACTTTATCTGTTATTAATTTAGCTGCACAGTAATATATCCTATTTACATCTGTTATATCACATGCATCTCTATGAACAGTCCTAATTACTGTGTTTATTTGTTTTATCAATCTTCTAACTTTTGGGGTTTTATTGACTTTCTGTAGTCTATTACATGGCTGTGTATATGGGTATTTGATATTCAAAACTACTTTTGTTGTGTATCTGTGACATGTTCTGTGTAATTGTTCCACATTCTTGTGTTGTCTGTGTAATTTGTACACAGACATGTTTATAGCATCCTCAATGCAGTATGTATGTGTCAGACGTTAGCCATTTTTAACGTACCTTACAACGACTTGTAGTCCATCTTGTGTTTTGGATGCCTGCATGTGCACTTCTGTCTCCTTAGCTAGGGTTCTCCTGCCTTATTCTGTGCCTAATTTCTCTTGTTGGCATTTCCTCACTGCTGTGGGCATATGATGTCCACCCCCCCGCTAGCATTGTCCTACTTGGTTCACATATATGTGGCATATGTTATGTTCATAGGTTCATAGGTAGGTACTAGGCTATCTGCCCAAGGGCATTTATAAGCCTAGCAAGAGTGTGTCAGCTTTTGCCACCCCATTGATTAATTAACTGAGCCTCTGTCAAGAAGAGCCAATGAAGTGATCCCAGGGGTGTATTTTCTGTTACCCATCCACTCGTCAAGGTTTCTCTTGAAGAGCGTTAGTGAGGGGCTCTGCCTTATGTAGTTAGTAATTTTGTTCCAAAGCATGGGGAGTCTCTGTGACAGGAATCTATCCCTCCAGCATGTTCTATTTATTGTTGTGGTGAGGTTTAACTCACTATAGCGAGTGGCTCGCAGTGACTTGGATTTCTTTATGTGGAGCATGTCCATCAATTCTGAGTTGGAGATGGCTTTGTAAGACAGGCAGAGATCACCTCTGAGTAAGTGATATGCCACTGAGTACAGCCGGAGTTTTTCCAGTCGGGCTGCATAGGACATATGTTTGAAGCCAGTAATCCTCTTGGTGAGGTACTTTTGTGGTCTTTCCAGCAGTTTGAAGTGTCTTGTGAGGTACATCCCAAATGGGGCATTGTACTCTATGATGGGTCTGATGAGTGACGAGTAGAGGGGCACTATAACCTCTTTATTTCTAGATGTGAACCCTTTAGTAATTAAATGGGCTACATAGAAGGATTTCCTAACTACTTTGGCAATATGATTGTCAAAGGAGAGATTACTATCTACCTGGGTCCCCAGATCTCTTATTACCTCTTCTGTATTAAGGGGGCTGCCACCTATGTGGTAATTCATGGGTGTTTTGTTTTTCCCAAATGGGATGACTATGCATTTTTTGGCATTTAGCTTGAGACCATGACTTTGACACCAGGTGTCTGTCTCAGTAAGGCCCTTTTGGAGAATGTCCGTGTCAGCTGGAGAGTCAATTATGGCTCCCAGTTTGCAGTCATCGGCGAACTTGGTTAGCCATAGTCCTCCTGTGTTTGTCTGTACTTCTGAGAAGTATATGCCAAACAGTAGGGGTCCCAGGACTGAGCCTTGTAGGACACCACTTGTGACTGGTTTAGAGTCAGACCTGGAGACCGCTATTCTTACCGTGTCAGTTCTGTCTGTAAGCCAGTTGGCAACACATCTCATGACGTAGGGGTTTATGTTCAGGCTGGTGAGTTTTTCTATAATTCCTGAGTGGGGAATGGTGTTAAAAGCCTTGGCGAGGTCAAGGTAGACTGTGTGAACCACCTTCCCCTCATCTATGGCCTTGGAGACTGTCTTGAAGAAGTCAACCAGGTTTAGTAGGCATGATCAGCCCTTAACAAAGCTGAACTGGGTCAGGTCAAGTGTTTGGAGGTTCCCAATGTCTTTGTTAATGAGTTCCATGATAATGTGCTCCATAGCCTTGCAGACCAGGCTAGTCAGGCTTATGGGGCGTTAATTACCAGGGTCAGTTGTAGCCCCTCTTTTGTGGAGCGGAATAACCGTTGCTGTGTGCCATTCTATGGGCACGTAGCCTGTGGAGAGACTGAGGTTGAACAGTGTGTTTAGGTGGGGGGGTTAACTTGTTCTGTAGTTCATGCAAGATGCAGCCTGGGACACCATCTGGCCCCATTGATGCTGCGCTTTTGGCTTTTGAAAGGGCTGTTTTCACCTGTGCGTCTGTGATTTCCAGGACACTACACCTTTCCGGCATTGTTGTGGGCCCTTTTGGGGGTGAGAGAGAGGTGAAATTTGCACTGAATCGATCTGCCAGGATGTTGGCAATATCAATAGGTTCAGTATATTTTGTGCTATTTTGCACTAGCTTTAGCGTGGGGGCTGTGAAACTTACCACCTCTGTCTTAAGTCAGGTGAAGTTTGCTATAGAAAAGTTTTTCACTGAGGTTTCCTTGGTTGGGGGTGATGGTGTGGTGTGGACATCCAGAGTGATTAGTTTATGGTCTGATCTAACCAGTGATGGGTTGACCTCCGGTGCGGAACACCTGTCACCCATGTTGGTGATGACCAGGTCCAATATGTTTTCACCTCTAGTAGGGGAGTTTACCAGCTTATCCAGGGCATTTGAGTTGATAAATTCCAGGAAGCGCTGGATCTGGGAGTTTGTACTTGAGTAGTTTTCCCAGTTAACAGTAGGGTAATTGAAATCCCCCAATATCAGGGTGTTCGGTAGGACCTTCATGTTTTCCAGTGTCTCCAGAAAGGCAGAGTGGTGGTCCTGGGTCATGGAGGGTGATGTGTAGTAGGCCACAATTTGCATTGCAGATTTGCCCGATGTTAGTTGCACATGGATGATCTCAGAGGTATCATGCTGTGCCACTAACCTGGAGGTGTAGGTATCCTTGATGAATATGGATACACCCCCTCCTTTTGTGTTTCATTCCATGTTCTGTGTACGAAATGTGTGGTATGAGTTGCAGCCCGGTAGTGCTGGGGTGCTCTGTGGAGCCTTGAACCAGGTTTCAGTTACTGCACAGATGTCGACGTTCTCCATACTGAGGAGTGCTTCGAGCGCATGCATTTTGAGATTTAAACTCCTGGCGTTGAGTAGCATAACCCTCATTTTTTTTATTTGTGCTGTTTATGGAGGTGGGTTTGACTTTTGAGCCTTGCCTAAAAAAAGGCACTATGGGGGCAGCAAGAGCCTTGGCCAGTATTCAAAAGCCTAAGGGTGACAGGTGCAAGTTGTCTCTTTCAAAGCAATGAGGCTTGTCGAGCATGTCGTCCCAGGCTGACAGACACTGGATCCCCCTTGAATGACACCAGAAACTTAGCCAGTTGTTGAAATTAATAATTTTCTCTTTATACTGCGATATCATTCTTGGTGAGGGCAGGATGCTACTCAGGGTCAGGGTCATGCCTGCCTGGGCTACATGATCAGGGAGCTCTTCCATGTCTCTTTTCATGTAGTCCAGGGAGGTACATCTCAGGTCATTCACACCAACATGAACAATGACAGAGTCAAATTTGTACTTGTTCTGGAGTGACCTGAGTGCTTGTGTTATGTGGCGGATTCTGGCTCCTGACAGGCAGCTAACAGTAACCTTCTCCTTGTCCAGCCTAGTGAGTGGGACGTCAGTGTGCCTGACTATAGAGTCGCCTATTACTAGTGTGTTAGGTATGTTATTTTGCCTTAAGGGCTGTGATTGTGCGGCACACTGATTTTGTGTTTTATGTGTTGTCTGGTTTGTGACGGGAGGTGCAGGTTTTTTGGGTGACTGCTTTGGAGGTCTCTGATGCTTTTGCAGGTTTTTATTTAGAGCCTCCGAGTATGATTTTGTGTATTTATGTGTATTTTTTGCCAGTGCTGGTTTAGTATGTCTAGGTGAGGCTGGAGGTGTGGTGCAAGTGTTAACCTTCTCCTCATGACTGCCTGTTCCAGTCTTGGGTGGGGAGAGCTTAGCCTCCAATTTAGCTATATAATTGCATCTCTCACATATGTTAATGTTTTGTGGTAGGAGGATAGGGTTGTCTGTGTACCTGAGGCAGTTGTAACATTGCCTCAGGATACCCAGGTTCACCAGCTGGACTGGAGAGTATACCTGAAATTGCCCTTTGGTCATGCCTGAATAGTAGGGTGAGCTGCTTAGTCACTTGGTTGGTGAGGGATGAATAATTAGCTTTGCCCTGCTGGGCAATCAAGTGTGGGGGTATATTAGTGCTTGCTATTAGGTCTGAGCAAGTGCTGGACTGTAGGATGCTTTTTTAAGTGCTTAAGTTGAGAGCTAGACTACTTTCAAGGGAAAAACTGAAGAAGAGACTTGACGGAGCCAGGAATAATTTAGCCCTAGCTAACCAGCACTGCCCGGATGTGCAAAACGGTGCAAAAGCATTTTTTACAGCAGGGAAATGAAAGAGATAGAAATTAGCCCAAAATGGCCTATAAACTACTAACTTCTGGGCTGGAACCACTCCTCCAGGGACATATGGCTGCTCAAAGCTCCCTCTCTCACAGGTGAACAGAGAAACCTCCTTCTATCCAAGTAAGGTATGGGCAACTCAGAAACTTGTAACACAGCCCTAAGTTCAGCACTAGCCTGAAAACTGGACTATACTAGCTTAGAAAGGTGGGAAACAAGGACATTTTTTTTAAAAGATAAGGCAAAAACAGTAAAAAATACGCTTAAAACAGCTTTAAATGACTACAAACAGTAAAAAAATACACGTAAAACAGCTTTAGATGACTACAAGCAATCAGAAAAGGCTTTTAAACAAATTACCCAATTAACCAGTAAAAAAATCTCAAAACTGAGGCCTGTTCCTGTAGTCTTCAATCAGACAAGTTCTAACTGCACACTCCTGCCACTGGGGTGCAGGGGAACCTTCTCCAAAAAAGAAGGCCTGGATTAGTGCTCAAGTTATACAAACAAAACTAGATTCAGCAGGCCTGAATCTAGTTTATGTGACAGCAAACAAGGCACAGCAATTTCAGTAAGAAACAGTTCAAATATGCAGGCACTATAAGCCTCTAACCAGAAATTCCCAGCTCAGAAGGGCAGAGTCCAGCCTCTCCTCCCACAAGAGTGCAGACCATAAACCTTCTTAATGTAAAATGACTGGCCTGAAGCCCAAGTACTTAAACCAGAACTAATACACTTTTAGAATAACAGACACTGAGCCTTCAATCAGCAGTTCCCAACTTAGAAGGATGTCCTGCCACAACAGTGCAGACCACAAACCTTCTTAATGTAAAACAATTGGTCTGAAGCCCAAGTGCTTAAACCAAAAGGCTTAGAATGATAGTTACACCAAGCAGTAATAAATACAATTGAATACTTTTAAGATGATGCAAAAGCAAAATAAAGTAATAAAGTAGGAAGAAACATAAATACAGTGAAAGCAGATGAATAAAGTGCAAATTATTTTTTTTGAGTGAGCAAATGAGATGGGCCCAGGAGGAGTATCCAAATGCAAATTTACAAGAGTGGCGGGCAGTTTCAAAGCCACTAAGATTAACACCAAAACAAAAGCAGGGAGGGTATGTGGGGAACTAACTGCAAAAACAGAGCCACAACTTCCAGCTAGATAGTATTCAATGCAACACAAATAAATCAATTTAAATGCTATATTATTTGAAAAAAGTGCAGATAAAGATTTACTTAAATTCACTTATACATCTAGTTGATTGCAGGTAGGTCTTAGCCAGCCAAAGCTTAGAGTTTAAGCAGAAAATAATCCAAAATGTACCACTTATATAAGGCAGAAACCGAATATCAATGAAGTGAACCCCCCACTTATCACTGGCTATGCAGGAATTCTGACTAGCACTAAATTCTAACAAGCATTAACTGAAAAAACAGAGCCACAACTTCCAGCTAGATAGTATTCAATGCAACACAAATAAATCAATTTAAATGCTGCATTATTTGAAAAAAGTTCAGATAAAGATTTACTTAAATTCACTTATACGTCCAGTTGATTGCAGGTAGATCTTAGCCGGCCAAAGCTCATGTATGTTTACCTTCCTGAAATGTATCATCATTGTAAAGTAGGTGTACCGATACAATATGACCTTGTACCACCATGATGGGCATCAAACACATGCAAAGCATATACATACAAAGTGTTGGCAATTGTGTAGATTTCATCAGTGTTTATGCTGCATTTGTGTGTTATGCATTACTCAGTCAGGCTTGTATTCCTTAGCTTTAATTAATCATATATGTAGTACCATTTACATAATAATCCATGTCACTGGTGTGGATATGTGTGATGAGCTTTCTTTCAGTTTGGCTTATGTAATAGCATTGCATGTCATGCATGCACATTGTACACCTGAACAGCCATATCTGTTGCCTCTGACATAGCATGTGTCTTTGACATATGAATCCCATTTCTCCTGTGTTTGTGGTATGTATATTTGTTTATTTACTACATAGTCGCATTAATCTTTAGCAGTGGTACTGCTGTTTGGCACTATGCTTAATTGTTTGCCTTTCGTGTGTAGGGTTGGAGGTTATGGTCTATCTTCCACTTGCCAGCTCCTGCATTTGCTCATCCTTGCTGTTACTTGGCTTACACTTGGACTGTTAACAGCGTAGTGGATGCTTGCATTCAATATCCATTGTGTGAAGCAATGACAGCAATCCCCATTTAGTGTTCTCTAACATAAACCTACCATTGGTCACACTCATTCTGATATGACTGGCACACAGTTTGCAACATCTCAGCAATGACTTGTGCTTTTGTACATATGTATTTTTGCATTGTGCCATGTCTGGGATACATCTACACACTGTTTGTCATTTTCCTTCACCAGTGTTGTATGGTCTATATGTGTGCTGTCTGTGTACCTTACCTGTCCTTCATATGTATTTATGGCTTTAGTCTGTCATGACTTGTGATATTTGTTTGTACCTGCTCTTTTGCCCACCTCCTATTTCCATGTTTTTTCAATCCCTTCTATTCTCCAAAAAAAAAATATATATATATTGGGACTACTCCCACCAAAAAAGAAAAATGTCCATGTGCCTCTGACCTTCCTATTCTATCACATCTCTTGTGTATTCCTCTTCTTCACCCTCAATCTAAATCGGCTTTTCTATTGCCCTATTTCCTTAGGTATGTGCAGTGCTTGTGTTCCCCACACATGGCTTGTACCAATGGTTAGCGGTGGCCACGATTGCCCTTTCCCTTACTTAATTCATTTTTTATTAGAAATTTTGCAGATTATGTTGGATTCTGCAAATTATGAATGTATTTATATATGTCCATCTAGAGATTACAATGATATTTATAAGTGCCTGTGGATATTTGTCATTTTTCAGCCATTTCAGCTGATATACTTTTGTCTTCATCTATTACTTTCTACATATTAATCTAATTTCATACATTAATGTAATTTCATAAATTCTACAGATATGCATTGGTGATACACATACGTGTATTACTTTGTGAACAACTTTTCCTGGAATAAATATTTTGCATGACTGATTCTGATTATGCTGACTTTGTTGGTTATGTCTGCCTTGTGCTGAGGTATTTTCAGTGAACTTTCTGGAATCCATCCCTGTATATGTACACAAAGTGGCTTAAACACATTTGTGACTATGCTGTTATGGATCCTAATGAGAAGGATCAGGCATCATTCTACAGTCATTTCATATAAACTAACAATCCAGGAATTTTATAACCTGTGAAGATATTGTTGAATTTGTTATATCTGTTCCTCAGCTAGTAAGGAATTTGTCAAAATATTTTGTATTAGGACAGATGCAGGGTCTGTGGACATTCATATAGCTAGAAGTTATAGGACATAATTCAAAGACTATTATATCAGAGATATAGGCAGAGATGATAGCAGTTTTAACAGTCAAGACACTATTACTTACATTTCAGGAACTGTTGGCACTAGACAGATCGTTCATTTTGATTTGTTACTAAAACTTAGTCAAAAGTTCGGGAATACGTGCCCCGAGGCAAACAGGTACTGCACTTAACTATGCCTCAGATAGCCCTGGACTATCAAGCAGCCCAAGAGGTGGAGGGGAGTCATGAGAGTAAGTGGCCAATGTTGACTTAGCCATTTCAGCAAAGGATGTTGGCAGAGCCTTTCTGCAGCATTATTAAAGACCCAGAAATGGAGCTCTTGCACTTTGGATACAGGACTGTAAGTTCAGCAAAAGAGACAACACTTTAGCTAAGAGCACATTGAAGTTAACATAAAATGCATTATCCTGTGCTTTCCATCTTGGGAGTGTCATATGCTGGGTCAGATGGAATAAATCAGCTATTATGAGATGGAATGTCATGGTCAAAGAGGGACAAAATCCAAAAAATGTTCATAAGATTAGGAACAAAAATATACCCATTGTTTTCCCATCTGATTTTGGTGTTCCCATCATCTAAAATTTGCCATGTTTCACTGCCATCCTGAATCTCCACAGCATAGCAATGATGGGGCATCCCAGTACAACATTATCCTAATGATAAGGGAGGTTTTCCCCTTTAGCATCCCATTAATACCCATCCCATCTGCAGCATGCAGTGATATTAGTGCAGTTTGTGTGCCATTGTTACCCTATGTGCATCCAGCCTCCTACAGGAACTTGGGACTGTAGTCTGGCAGGAAACGTATCCTAACCTGGGAGATGTCAGACAACATTAAGCTGTTTAATACCCCTCCCAGACAAGTTTCTTCATTTATCTGGCCCACTACTCAAACTTGGGAACCAGTGCCCATCAGATTCTATCTGTGAGACTTGAACTGAAAACAACTAGCTTTTTATTGGACAAGTAGGAGTTTTAATTGCAATAGGTTACACACTTCAGCATTTGTTTTCTACTTTTCTGTTTGATTGTAAACTGTCTTGTGATATAGTGTGCTGTTAAAGGAAAAACATAACAAATTTGTCTGTACTTCTGTAGACACTTACGCATGAGAAGCAGACCATTTCCTGGAAAATCAGGCTTGCACATGACACAAAATGTTTTGCAAAGTACTAGCCACGAAAACTTGCCTACCACCCCCAATCTGGAGGCTGACACAGGTACCTGTCCTTGAAATAAGAGAACCATGACATGTTTAGACAGTGGCCTTTCAGTAGCTATGCATACAAATGTGCAATTTCTGCTACTGCATAGTTTGCAAGTAGGCAGTTAAACTTGATCACAACATGGATGTTGATCATGGGAAACCTGGCCTCAGCACTTCATGCTGTTCTGGCCAGCTCTTCTTTATACAATATCCATAATGCTTTACATACATACAAATACATACAAATATTTCAAGCACTGTTCCATGCATCAGCTGCTCTATGAGAGAACCAGTTAGTACACTTCTCATTCCTACAGAATCTTCTACATAGGTTGTCTGATGATTCTCTACTACTTACTTACTATAACCCCAAATATTCCCAGAGATAGTCGTCTCTAAATGCCCTATATACCTGAATAAGATCTGCTCTTAAATATCTATAAGAGACACTGTACAAGTTCAGATATTTTAGTCGTTCATGATAATTTAAATTTTCCCATCCACAGATGCCCTTGGTATATTTCTGCTTATCTCTTTCCAGTTTACTAATGCTTGTTTTCTTATAAGGTTTCCATATTGTTATTCCATACTCAAGTTTGGGTCTAATGCAATTAATATACAATGACTTCATAATTTCTGATTTCCTAGATTTTATAAATATTTTTATACAACCTATAGTTCTATAACTGTCATTAACCAATTGGTTGATAATAGCTATCCATATACCCAGGTCCTGAAATGAAGCTACAATTTCAATCACTGTGCGCTATATTAAGTATTCACCTTTCAATTTATGTCTCCCAAACCTCAAATGCTTAGTTTTTGATGTATTTTATTATCGTATTATACTTCTGTGTGAGAATGGTCAATTTATTCAAGTTCTTTTGCAGACATGTCCTATCTGTAACACATGTAATCAGTTTATCCAATTTCAAGTCATCTGCATACAGACTGCAGAACACCTTAGATGAAAAAGTTAGGCCTGAAAGATACAATCTAAGCAAGTAAGGGCCTAGGACAAGAGCTCTATGGGATACCCTGCCTGTAACCAAGAATTTCACCTGTTCAGTTGCTGTATGATACTTGCCATGTTCTATTTGTAAGCCATGCAGCTATCCATCTTATCAAGAATATATCAATACCTAGTAAGTGTAATTAACTGATCAGTGGTTTATGTATGACCCTGTCAAATGCTGAACTTAAATCTATATAAATCACATTTCAGCACAATTTTTCATTCATAGCTGTTATTATATTGTTATAAAACATCATGTTACAGGTGGTAATAGATCTGTTTTCAACATGGACATGCTGATATATGGTCTCAAGTCCCAACTTTTCCAATATGACCTTCTTCCTTATTTTCCACAGCATGAAAATAAACTTAAAGTTTTATAAAACTCCCCTTTCCGCTAAAGACAGGTTTAATAAGCACATGCCTCCAATCTTGATGAATCACCCCATATTTATATATCATAGTAAATAATTAATATAATGGTACTGTAAGTTCGTGCTGAAGTGTTTTCAGGTCATCATTGCGTATTCCGTCTCTTCCAGGTGCTTTGTTTGGATCCATTTTGCATATTTCTTTTTCAATATAATCTATTTTGATTCCAGTATCTAAGGTTACCTACATATCACTAGAACAGCCCATCACCCCTTTGCAGAGTCACATTGTTTTGCATAAGATTTTGTAAATATATTTATAATCTGTTGTGTCTGAGAATAAATTTTAGAATCTACAAACAGTTTATCATTTTGTGTGCTTTACTCCTTCCACATCTTATGTATCCATAAAATGGTTTCCTATTATGCACAATATTTTCATTTAAATTTTCTTCAGTTTTTCTTGATCTTGTCTCACACTATGCCTAATATGTTTGTCCAGCTTATTTATTTCAGTTTTCAAAGTTGTAGTTTGACCTCTTATTTCTTATATTTTTTGTCTCTCACCTTAATTAGGTTTCTTGTTCTTATGGAACTATATTGCCCTGACGTATGTCTAGATCCTGATGTTAAACAATTTTTTTTTTTTTGCACTCAAAACAAGTTCTCTTTCAAAACTTTCAATGTTCCTTCTGCAGTTTTTCCACTTAATGCATCACTCCAGTTAATTTTACATAGTGACTGTTTTGCTTCCATATAATCTGTAAATAATCTTGTGTGCGTTGGTTTATATTTCAGTTACAAATTAACCTTGACAACCCTATAATCACTGCACAATGGTAGTAAAACTTGACATGAAGTAACAGTAATTTCTTTAGGAGCATAAACAATGTCTAGTATGTTCATTTTCCTGGTAGATTTTGTCTTCCAACACATTAGGAAAGCAATAAAGGTTAGCATCCAGGATCAGTCACAAAACTGCAAGAGGGAGGAGTAAAGTCTCGTGGCAAAACATAACTCTAGGATTTAATTGTTCATGTGGGGAAGAGGTGTTGTGAGAAAGGAGCATAACAAAATCTGTGTAAGGTATGTAAAATAAATTAAAACAAAACTTAAACTTTTACATTGACACCATCAAGCTATTGAAGTCATGTAAACAACAGCTAGTTGTTCAAGGCAAAACAGCAAACTTCTGTTAGTCACAGAAGTTTTAGAAATGTGTTTGTGTGTGTGTGTGTGTGTGTGTGTGTGTGTGTGTGTGTGTGTGTGTGTGTGTGTGTTTACCCACATGTGTCTGTACGTATGCATATGTACCTCTGTGTGTGTGTGTGTGTGTGTGTGTGTGTGTGTGTGTGTGTGTAAATATAAAGCTATATCAATTTATCTACACACACACACACACACACACACACACACACACACACACACACACACACACACACTCTTGCATTTGTGTTGGTATATGTGGATCTGGCTGGGTGTGCATGACAGCATGGTCAACAAATCAGTTTCAGTAATGTGATCACAAAAATTCCTGCATGGGATCTCACATACAGTCATCAATGATCACAACTTACAGTAACTTCAGAAATAGGTTATTGACACTAAGGATAAAAATATAACATTTTAGTAAAAACTAAACTTTAGCACTCTGCTATCAGCTTTAAAGGACTGTTACAAGAACTTTGAACAATGCACCTGATTACCTATTTGTTTTGTTTGCTTGCTTGTTTGTTTGCATTAGTTTACTGGGATAGTACTTATAAAAAAAAAATCTTTTCAGCCTGTCACCAAGAAAATGAACTGCACTATATAGAAATACAGTAGCATTATAACAGATAACTATATATTTTGAATCACAATTATAGAAGTAATGTTGAAGGATATCTAGGTGATCAAATATGAAAAAAAAAATTGAACTAATTATAATTTAATGCCTTGAATGTTCCATGGCAGTCCATCAAGACAAAAACATAGAACACTACCTTCTACAACTGTACCTTCTCCATATATTTCTTCAGAAGCATTGCATCAGACTATGGGCTGGATTCCAAAAGAAAGTTGCAGACACTGCAGCACACTAAAGGATGACTAGGTAATTATCTGTTCAGCAAAGGATAATTACAGACTCCAAATCAACATAAATGCGACAAAGAGCTTTACTGACAACTTTATAAAAGCACTCAGCAGAGATCATATGTGCTGTATGTATACATCACAACTGTAATCAGATGATTATAGAATCCTATGGAATCTGCAGCATTACTTAAAAAAATGCAACTAGCATTTAATGAATTACAGCAGGCTGGGGTACTGCAAGCTATTGAGGAACATATATAAATATCCCTTAGAAGGCAAGCAGCTAGGCACCAAGCCAGACTAGATTTAAGCCAGTTGTCTGATAAGAAAATAATCAATAGGTGCTGATTAGACAGAGAGCTGGTCCAGACTGTGTGTAGGATGTGACAATGAAGGTTTACCATTGTGCTGGTCCCGATTTTGTTGTAGGATGTGTGCCTCACACATGTATAGATATACTCTGGGAGGCAACCCAATACCTTTAGAAACCAAACTTTGTCTAAGTCTAGGTATACTGGTCTTTGAGATATTTCAGGATCATGGGAGATGTCATAGGAGTGTCCCAGACAGCTGCCAGTTGCATCCTTCCACATTTTCTGGCAGCAATGTGCAACAAGTTGGATGAGTACATCCACTTCCTAGCAACAGTCATAGAGAGAAGAACTACCATATAACAGCTGTATGCCATAACCAACTTCCCTAGTGTCCTCAGATCACTAGACTGCACCCACATTCCTATTAAAACGCCTGCTGTACCCGATGAAGTACTGTACATAAATAGAAAGGGGTAGCCATCACTCAGTTTTCAGGTGATGTGCTCTGCAGATAGGCTCATTACAAATATCATGGTGACACACCCTGGTAGTGTCCCCGATGCTGTTATATGGAGGGAAAGTGGTGAATTTATTTCCATTATGGTGAAATACCTGAAGGACTACCTCAGAAGACAGTGAGATATGTCATTAGAATCACTAATAGACTCATGACAATCAGACTCCAGTGTGAGGAAAGGGCACTATTCATAATCTCAGCCTATGCCCCACAGCAGGGTTGTGATAGTGAGGAAAAAAGTGCATTCGTACAACAGTTGCAGGACCTACTAGATGAAGCAGGGCAATGTGAATAAGATAGAAGGACTGCCTGGGTCCTCATGGGGGGCAACAGGAATAAAGAAAATAAGGCCATTCTTGACTTCTGTATGGCAAATGTCTTGATGGTGTCCAACACATGGTTCAGAAAGAAAGACAGTCACAAAATCACATACAAGAGTGGCCAACACGCAACTCAGGTAGATTCCTACTAGTAAGGAAAAGGCACTGGGGTAGATTCAGTAACTGCAAAATCATCCCCAGTGAAAATGTTGGCCTACAGCATAAACCACTGGTTACCACAATCAGCTGCAAACAATGGTCAGACAAGGCTCTAAGATCAATGGAAACTAGGCTGAAGACCTGGAAGTTAACTGAAAAAAAAACATAAGAGTACAAGGAATTATTCAGGGCTCTACCACCATAGGAAAAAGAGGAAATATAGGTGGAGATGAAGAAGAATGGTAGCACCTCAAAACTGCATGTGTTAGGACTATAAACAGATATGCAGCCAAGACATATATGGAAATAAGGTACATAAAGAAAGCTGGTAGTGAAATATAGAAGTCCAGGAAGTCATCAAAAGAAAGAAGGAATCCAGGAAAAAGTGGGAGATAGAAAAGACAGACCGGGCTAGCAAGGAATACTGGTTGGCTAACAAAGAGGCTAAGAAACCAATTGCAATAGCAAAGAATAAGGCATCAGAGACACTCTACTAACTTCTGGAAAGTTACTCAGTAGGTGGCACAAAGAAATGCTATCAGGTTGTAAGTCAAAGACAGAAAGATAAGGAAGATAATCAGACAACCTTCATAAAGGATGCCAGAAACAACCTGCTCACTAGCCCACTGGACATCAAAGGCAGGTGGAAAGAGTATTTACAGCAGCTTCTAAATGAAGAAAACCCCTCAGTAGCTGTACTGCCTCAAACACAGCCTACAATGAAAGAAAAGGAGGAGCCCAACCTAGAAGTAAGAACAGCCCTGAGACAAATGATGTCAGGGAAAGCAGCAGGCTGAGATGAGGTCACAGCAGATATGATAAAGATGTTGGGTGAGACAGGGGAGAGATGGCTCCTGATGGTACTCATAACAGTGTGGAGCGAAAGATGTAGCCCAGATGACTGGAGAATAAGCATACTCATGTCAGTGTACAAGAACAAAGGGGACATTCACAACTGTGGACATTACAGGGTTACCAAACTCCTGTCTCACTGCATGAAAGTCCTGGAGAGGGCGATTGATAAACGAATGTGAAGAGTGGTAGAAAGTAAGATGGGAGATGAGCAGTTCAGATTCAGATCAGCATGCAGCACAGCTGACACAATCTTTGTAGTGAGACAGATAATTCAGAAAAAGTTACAGAAGAGTAAAGAGTCCAACTGGGCATTCCTTGACTTGGATTAAGCATAAGACAAGGTCCCAAGAAAGCTGATTTGGGTAGCCTTGCAATGGTTCAAAGTCCCAGAAACACTGGTAGAATTGGTGCAGGCTATGGACAAAGACCCAGTGACTCAAACACAAACAGTGTTTGGACTCACAGACGAGTTCCCAGTGGAAATGGGTATGCATCAGGGTTCACCTCTGAGCCCACTGTTGTTTGTACTGGTGATAGATGACATTAGCAAACAGGTCAGGTGGGAGAGGGCAACAAAGCTGCTGTATGCAAACAATGTAGCATTACATGCAGACTCTGAGCAAGGGCTTCAGCAAAGTATATAGGAATGGAATGCAAAACTGAAGGCACATGGATTGAAAATGTGTACAGAAAAGACAGTTGTAATGGCAGCACATAGAGGAAATTAGAAAAGGCTGAGAAATGAGACAGAATGATAAGTAGTGGGACAGGTTAACAGCTTCTAGTTTCTTGAAGTGGTGTTTGAAAAGGGAAATCCAAATAATGAGGTTAAAACTAGAATGAGAGAGGCTGTAGCCAGTTGGAACAGTGTGTCACATGTAGTTTATGACAGAAAAATGCCAAAAAAGCTGAAATGTAAGGTGTACAAAACAGTGGTGTGATCAGTACAGTATGGTACAGAAACCTGTGCAGTAAAGACAGACCAGTTGAAGAAGCTAGAGGTCATGGAGAAGAAATGCATGAGATGGGTGGTAGGATACACACTATGGGACAAAAGAATGAGAACATCATACCAGAAGCCAAAGTAGCTACAATTGCAGAGTAGGTCAAAGAGAACAGATTACAGTGGTTTGGGCAGATGTGCAGAAAACCAGAAGACAATTTGGTGAAAAAGATTTGGGACAGACAGGAAGAAGCAAGAAGAAATGAATTTTTATTTGGGGTTTTAGAGCAGGTGGATATGGACGCTAGGGGAGGCAATTGGGAGAACATTTTGCAATGTAAAGAGCTGTTGTGCAATTTAGATTAAATGCTTTTACTTACCCTGGCTTAAATGACTGTTTCTATGAAGGCTGTACTAAAGTGTAGGGCAGTTAAACTACAGAGTTTTTTTACCTACATTTTTTCATTTCTCCTTAATTTGAACTACTGGCTTAGTGTATATTAACTTAAGCTCACAAAAACAGATTAACTTCATTTTTCCAAAATTTTTCAAAACCATTTTTAACCATTTTTATATTTATTATAATTTTACTTTAATTCATCTTTAAAGCTTTTTAATGTGGTGCTTAAACTTAATTGTTTATAGAAATGTTTTTTTTTTAACTATTGATCTTATTCTGATTTTGGAAGCATTTAATTTTATTAGTTTATTGTGATATATATTCTTTCTGTTAGGGTAGATCACATGGTTTCTGTTAGGGTAGGGCACATGGATATGCCTTAATATGCCTTAAAATGTGAGATATTTGTGCTGTCTCTCAAGATACTATTAATATGTGCCTGCTATAAATTAATTCTTGTTAATTTAATGAATTTGGATATTATTTAAGTAGAAGGTTGAGTACTGGATTTTATTCTGATGAAGTCCTGAGAGTAGCAGGACGAAAGTGTTTAATCTTTCAATAAAATTTTGAATTTATCTCTTAGGCATTCCTCCTTGTTTTCGTCTTTAGCGCACCTTCTGCCTGGCCACCTGGTTGTTATATCATTGGTCATTATTTGGTGGCTTTGCTTGTTTTATGTTTATTTTCGAAAATTATGACAGTTTAACTCAGTATGCTGAAACACACTAATGTTATAGGGTTAATGTATATGTATTCCATTGTTATTCCATAAAGATTTATAACATTAAGCAATGTCCACACAGATTTATAACATTAGCAATGTGTGCTATTAGCTCAAAACATTAAGCAATAGGCCAATAAGAATGTTTCATGCATGTGTGTGGGTTTTAATCTCTGTCTCGATTATTTTGGATGATATTTTGGTAGGTCAGTGTTTCCTATTTAAAAACAGATATGGGAGATACTTGTTTGGTAAGTTATGCAATATAGATTTTTACACATCTACTATGTACGTTGTGCATTAACGCTATAGCATTTAGGTCTTGGATGACTAAATATCTCAATTTTCCACAAAATCTCTAGAAACATCCTACCTAGTCACTACCCAGGTGGTGACATAGGTTAAGTTTATTTACTGACTTGCTTCATTGTTTATTGTTGGCCTCTGTCTGTCTGCATTTGGATTCTGAGGGTTGTTCAGTGGCTAGTTTCAGGATGAGGGTTGCTCTGCATTCTGTGGAGTCAGTCCAACTAAGGTGTCAGCTACTGCCAAACACCTCTGTGTTTATCTGATTGCATGATGGACTATTTTCTCAGAGTATTTCTGGGACGAAGACTTAACATTTCTGTGAAATTGTTCACGGTAGCAGAGCTGATATAGCAGAGCTAAATACCTGGCTGTATTTGATTCTACAACTATCAGGATATACCAAGCTGAAATAAGTATACTTTTTTGCACTTGTTCTGTTTCAGTGATAGATAACAAAACTGTACTGCATTTATTGACTTGCTTCATTGTTTATTGCAGACCTTTGTCTGTCTGCATTTGGTCCCAACATCCCACCCATTTTTTTTACTCTTAAACTTGGTGGATTTGGAATTGCCCACCCCTGCTGTAAATTTGATTTTGGTTACCCATCCCATTCCCATCTCACTTTCTCACTCAACTGAGTACAGTGAGATTATTTGGAAAGGACTACCCCCCTTGCTTCTTTAATTTTGGACACTCCTCCCAGTCCCATCTCATCAGGTCTGTCTACTGAGAACAGAGAGAGCATTTAGGAAGGACAACCCCCTTAGTTTCTTAATCTTCAACTATCTTGTGTTTCCTCCTGCTCCGCCTACAAAAAAATTACATTTTATTCAGCTGCTTCTACTGTAATTGTGTTCTTTCTACTTTATTACAGTATGTTTGCTTTGCTGTGTGCTCTTAAGCATTCAAGTGCTTTTATTCTACTGCATTTATTACTGTTTGTTAATAGCCTGACTAAATTTATCTATTATTCTAAGCATCTTAGTTTTGGTTTTAGCACTTGGGCTTCAGGCCAGTTACTCTACATTTAAGAAGGTTTTTGTGGTCTACACTCTTGTGTACAAAACCCTTATCAAAGCCCACTGTCTATAAGTCCACCCAGGTATTTGGAAAACTATGTCTGGACAATTCCTATCAGTTTCTCCTGCCAGCCTGGTTGACATGGGCATACTGAGACACTGTATCAACTGCCTAATGTTCATCAACAGCCTTCTCCTCCTAATACATAATTCTTCTACTTGTGAGGAATGCATCTACATCAGTAACCTGGAATCCATGCTCTGTCATGCCACAGTCAGTACTCTGACAAAGGGGATTGCCAGCACAGACACTACATCACTCACATCACTCACATCACATAGCCAAAGACAACACACACACCTGTGCAGAGGTCCTCAATAAAAATGTACCTAAACAGAAGAGACCTCCAAAGCACACTCACAAACATTCCTCACACAACACCAAACACATCACATACAGCAGACAACACACCCGTGTCTCACAAACACAACCCACAAGGCATAACAATAAACCAAATATACTAGCCATTGGTGACTCAGTTGTGAGACACATCGATGTCCCCCTCACCAGGATCAACAAGGAGAAGGTCATGGTCAGTTGTCTGTCTGGTGCCAGAATCCCCCACATCATGCATGCACCTAAGTCTCTCCACAACAAGTACAATTCTGTCATTGTCCATCTTGGTGTGAATGACTTGAGACGTACTTCCCTGGACTATATGAAGAGAGACATGATTGAGCTGTCAGAATATGTGTCCCAGGCAGGTATGGCCTAGCCCTAAGCAGTATCCTACCTTCACCAAGAATGATACCACAATACCAACACAAAATAACTGGCTTCAACAATTGTCTTAGTTTCTGGTGTCATTCCAAGGGGATCCAGTATCTGTCTGCTTGGGATGACATGGTTGATGGGCCTCGATGCTTTGCCAGAGATGGCCTCCACCTGTCACTCCTGGGATTCCAGATCCTGGACAAGGCTCTTGCCTCCCTCATTGTGCCTTTTTTAGGCAATGTCCCAAAGACAAATCTCCCAAATAAAAGATCTGTCAAAAAGCAAATTGAAGATCATGATGCTTAATGCTAGGAGCCTTAACCTGAAAATGCACTATCTGGAGGCTATTCTCACACTGGAAGATGTTGACGTCTGTGTGGTCACAGAAACTTGTTTCATGGCTGCGAAGAGCACCCCTGCCTTACCAGGCTACACCTCATTCCACACATTCTGACCCCAAAATGAGGTTGGGAAGACTAAGGGTGGTGGAGTCTCTATCATCATTAAGGACAGGTACACCTCCAGACTGGTTTGCCAGCATGACGCACAGGAACTACTCCAGGTGAAACTGACAGTTGTCAAGACACCCATCCAAGTTATAGCCTGCTATAGACCCCCCTCCATGACTCAGGACACCCACTCCTCCTACCTGGATCTACTTGACTCTATCAAGGTACCCCTAACACCCCAATCCTTGGTGACTTCAACTACCCCACCATAGACTGGGTGAACTATTCCTGCACTAATGCACTCACCCAACTATTCCTTCTCTTCATCAGTTCTAATACACTAGACCAGCTCATCTCATCTCCCACAAGAGAAGATAACATTTTTGACTTGGGTTCTCACCAACATGGGCAACCACTGCACCACTCTCATAGTATGTTCTTCCCTGGTGAGATCAGATAATCGGTCTGTCTCATTCAAAGTTTCTATCCCACCCCCACCCCCAGGGCTGTATTCAAGCTAAACAACATCTCAAAAGTTGACTACAGCTTCCTAAGAGAGGGTATCAGTAGCTTCACATCACCGGCCCCCTCAGCAGATGGAGACAACTATGCTGAACAGTACGCCAATGCAGTATACAAGCACCTGTACAACTGCATGGACTCGCCTATATCCAACAGAACTAAAACCTGCTCCTCAAGGAAACACAAACCTGTCTGGTTGACATCCTCTATCAATAGGCTTTACAACAAAAGGAAGAAACTGTTTTCCAAGGGTAAAAAGGAATAAATTCCAAATTAGAAAAGCTCCTTCCTTAGCCTCAACAAGCAAATTAGATCACTAATGAAAACCTCCAAAACCAATTATGAATCAAAACTAGTCTCTGAAACAAAGGGAAACAAAACCTTCTTCAGTTACATCAGGAATCTCCATGGCAAAGCCCAGGTCGGTACAAAATTAGTACTTAATGCTACCACTTACACTGATACTGGTGACTTAGCCAACCTACTAGCAGATAGGTTCAGTGCAAACTTCATCCCCCGTTCCCCCCAAAAGGCCCTTTCAACATCCCTGATACTTGTCCCACACCTCACATCTCCATAGATCAAGTGATAAATGCCCTATCCAAGCCAAAAAACACAGCTTCCATGGGACCTGATAGTATCCCAGGCTGTATTCTGCTCCATCTCCAGCAAAATCTAGCTTCACTGTTGAGCACCCTATTCAACCACAGCCTAAGTACAGGCTTCATTCCAGCAGAGTGGAGAACTGCCATTGTCATCCCCTTGCACAAAGGTGGTGCCACTACTGAAAGTATCGCCCCATTAGCTTGGCAAGTCTGATCTGTAAAGCCATGGAGCATATTATTATGGATCTCAGAAACGAGGACATAGGCAATCTCCAAGCACTTGACCCTACCCAGTTCGGATTTCTCAAGGGCAGATCTTGCCTATTGAACCTGGTTGACTTCTTTGAGACTGTCACCAAGGCCCTGGATGAGGGAAAATTAGTACACACAGCTTACCTTCACTTGGCCAAGGCCTTTGACACAATCCCCTACTCGGGCATCATCAAACACCTAACACAACTTGCTGTAAATTCCTATCTCATCAGATGGGTGGCTAACTGGCTCAATGACAGGACCCACAAGGTCAAAATAGGTGCCTCCACCTCTGATAGCAGACCTATCACTAGTGGAGTTCCCCAGGGATCTGTCCTGGGACCCCTACTGGTTGGCATCTACTTCTCAGAGGTCCAGGCATAGACAAAAGGCCTGTGGCTGACCAAGTTTGCAGACGACTATAAGTTGGGTGCTGTCATTGCCTCCCCAAATGATGTTAACATACTGCAAGAGGGTCTCACAGCAACTAATGACTTCTGCCAAAGTCACGGCATCAAGTCAAATGCAAAAAATGTATCATCATACCATTCTGCAAAAACACGGCCCATACTGATTACCATATCAACGGCAACCCCCTAAGTGCACAACCTGTGGCGAGATACCTGGGTACGCAGGTTGACAACAATCTCACATTCGACCATCATGTAGTGGCAGTGGTCAGAAAAGCCTTTTACTTGGTTCATCTCATACGTAAAGGTATTGCATCCAAAAATAAAGAGGTTATTACCTCTCTATACACTCCCCTCATTAGACCAATAATTGAGTATAATGTCCCATTTGGTATGTACCTCTCCAAACATTTGCACCAACTGGAAAGGCCACAGAAATACCTCACAAAGAGAATTCATGGCCTCAACACCTGTCCTATGCGGACAGGCTCATATCACTATCACTCTACTCGGTATTGTACAGATTGCTCAGGAGTGATCTGTGTCTTACCTAAAAGGCAAGCTCAGACCTTGCCCTAATAGAGATGCTCCATATCCATAAGTCTAACTACTCGTGAATTACCCCTCAAAAGGCCTGAATCTAATATGTGAAGTCAACAAAGCCTGCTGGAGAGACAGATCTGTCTCCCAGCGGCTGCCCCACCTCTGCAACAGACTTTCCATACATGTCAAACTGAGTAACTCATTGACCCTCTTCAAGCGCAACCTTGATGAGTGAATGGGAAACCACAAATTTGTCCCAGGGGTTCCACCTGTGTTCCTCATTGACAGGGGTGACAGGTGCTGACTGAGGTTTCTTTTTTGGGTATAAACTCTTGGCTAGGCTTGTAAGGGCCCCAGGGCCATTAGCCTAGTAACCGCCTATGATCCTATGTCAATATGACAGTATGTGTAAATGCAGGGTGATACATACAGTGGATATAAAAAGTGTACATACCCCTGTTAAAATGCCAGGTTTTGTGATATAAAAAAATGAGACCACAATAAATCATTTCAAAACTTTTCCCACCTTTAATGTGACCTATAACCTGCACAATTCAATTGAAAAACAAACAAATTTGTTAGGGGAAAAGTATAAAAAATAAAAAAATGTACAATAAGTAAGTTGCATAAGCATGCACATCCTTAAACTAATACTTTGTTGAAGCACGTTTTGATTTAATTTCAACATTCAGTATTCTTGGGTACACATCTGCCATCAATTAAAGAGACTCTGATTAACCCCAAATAAAGTTCAGCCGTCCTAGTAGGATTTTCCTGACATTTACTCAGTTGCCTGCTACAGAAAAAGCCATGGTTTGCAGAGAGCTTACAAAGCAGCAAAGGCATCTCATTGTTGAAAGTTATCAGTCAGGAGAAGGGTAGTAAAAAATTTCCACAGCATTGAATATACCAATGAACACAGTGAAGACAATCATCAAAAATTGGAGAAAATATGGGACAACAGTGACATTGCAAAGAACTGGATGTCCCTTCAAAATTGATGAAAAGACAAGACAAAAACTGGTCAGAAAAGCTGCCAAGAGACTTACAGGAACCATGAAGGAGCTGCAGGAATTTCTGGCAAGTACTGGTTGTGTACTACATGTGACAACAATCTCCTGTAATCTCCATAAGACTGGTCTATGGGGTAGGGTTGCAAGACGGAAGCTTTTTCTTACACTAAAAAACATCCAGGCCCAGCTAAAATTTGCAAAAGAATACATGAAGTCTCCCAAAAGCATGTGGGAAAATGTGTTATGGTCTGATGAGACCAAGGTTGAACTTTTTGGCCACAATTCCAAAAGGTACATTTGGCACAAAAACAACACTCCGCATCACCAAAAGAACACCATCCCCATGGTGAAGCATGGTGGTGGCAGTATCATGCTTACGGGCTGCTTTTCTTCAGCTGGAACTAAGGCTTTAGTCAAGGTGGAGGGAATTATGAATAGTTCCAAATACCAGTCACATTTGGCCCAAAACCTTCAGGCATCTGCTAGAAAGCTGAAGATGAAGAGGAATTTCACCTTTCAACACGACAATGACCCTAATCATACATCCAAATCAACAAAAGAATGGCTTCATCAGAAAAGTTTTGGAATGGCCCAGCGAGTGCCCAGACCTAAATCCAATAGAAAATCTGTGGGGTGACCTGAAGAGGGCTGTGCACAAGATGCCCTCGCAATCTGACAGATTTGGAGCACTTTTGCAAGGAAGAGTGGGCAAATATTGCCAAGTCAAGATGTGCCATGCTGATAGACTCCTACCCAAGAAGACTGAATGCTTAATTAAATCAAAAGGTGCTTCATCAAAGTATTAGTTTAAGGGTGTGCACACTTATGCAACCAGCTTATTGTACATTTTTTATTTTTTATATTTTTCCCCTAACAAATTTGTTTGTTTTTCAATTGAATTGTACAGGTTATAGGTCACATTAAAAGTGAGAAAAGTTTTGAAATAATTTATCGTGGTCTCATTTTTTTAATATCACAAAACGCTGGCATTTTAACATGGGTGTTTAACTTTTTATATCCACTGTATATAGGTTACTTGTACATTTTGAATGTCATAATATTATGTTGTACTCCATTCTTGTTTAATATTGACTGTTCTCCTAAATAACTTACACATTGATGTATTAAATACTAGGGATGAACAGTAATTCCTATAATGTGTAGTTATGTCTGTCAAGTGAATCTATGTTTTATTGTAAGGTATGACACATTGAACTCTGAATTGTTACAACTGTTTGTTATTGCTGCTAGCAATGTGCTGACATGCACTCAATATTACATGCTTTTCTGGTTCAAAAGTACAGTATTTGGTGGAAGTTATACTTTTCTTTTAATTGTCCTGTAATATAGAAACACAAATTCATATGTTTAATTCTTCCCTGCATAGTCATACATTTGAGTTTTTTTAACTTCCATCAAGCCATCAAATCACAGCCAAGGTGGATTAGATAGTGTGGTAAGTGTCAGGGTTGTAGTACAAACATAGATGAGAGTTGTAGGTCTGAATCTTAATTCTTTCAGTTTGTAAGCAGTACTTTTCATATGTGTGCAGTCTTGAGGATGACACAACAGCCAAATTTGAAATTGTATTTCATGTCAAGGCTAGCTGACATGTAATTCTCAATGTTTTTTATTGTTATGTTGTACATAATGAACATCATATATTGTGCTGACACAATCCTTCCATAGCAGTAATACATCATTTTTTTCCTTTTATGCAGGTGATGAAGACCCTGCCCATAACTGAGTTCTGTGCATCAAGCATATATACAGGCTAGAGGAGCTGTGGAGGGAGAGAGGTATGTGTTATAACTGTCAACATTTATTTCCCTAGAAACACTCATAGTTAAAAAAAATCAGTTTTGATTGCAGTTTCAGGCATGCTAATATTAATGCCACACTACCCATAATGCAAGAACAATGTAAGTACACTAGTAATGGATTGTTTGTCCTTTGAGTTATAAGGAGGGTTTGTTTGATAACTCCAGTTTATGCTTTTTTTGTAGTCAGAATCTAAATGACAGACATATGTGTGTAACTGTCATAGTGCTTTTACCTAAAATGTTTCATATATAAGTTGATAGTGTTTTTACTGTTGTGTTAACAGTAGCTGGTGTTTACTGACTGTTGCGTTGCAGATAGCCTGCCTATTCTATTATTGAGTCGGTGTCTGCTGTCTTAACATTCTGAAAGCTGTTTGTAGATAATTTCTGGCATGTACTTCAGCTTAATATATCTTGTACTTTTGCATAATTTCTTTATAATAGTTTATTTAACAAAAGATCACATTCCAGTTTCTATAGCTGTGCACAAAATCACTCATTCTTCTGTTGTGGCTGACTTGTTACACATTATATTCAGATCATCACTGCAGTGCTGGAATTGTGCAAGTACAAAAAATAAGAATAATACAAATATAAGTAGTGACAGTGGTCCATTAAGTGAGGAACAAGTAATGTGTGTGTCATACCCTAAAACTGTAAATGTGACATGCTGTCACTGTGGGGTCTATATTATATCATCGAACACTTAAAAAAGTGAATGCTGATTGATCGACCTAATTTAAACGAAAGCTTACAATCTCGAACTGTCAGATCAGCGATTTTTTTCCCAGGGAAAAAAAATCACTGATTCAAAACACATGCACACAACACAAGCACACCAAACAAACAGAAATCCACACACATACACCTAAAATCTGATATCTAACCCTACACTAAACTATGCACACACCACTAACTACCCACTTACCTTATCCCCAACCCTAACCCTAAGGTCCGTCACTATCGCACACTCACCTCACCCGGTCCCTAACCCTAACTCACTTAAATCCACCCTAACCCTCATGTCCACTCAATCGCACACACACCTAACCCGAGCCCTAACCCTAACTCACCTAAATCACCCTAACACTCACATCCACACAATCGCACACTTACCTGAATCCGACCGGTAACTTTCCACCATAACACTGAAAATACCAAAGCAACAGAAATGGACAACCGAATTCTTTCCCTAGGAAAAAATTTGAGTTTCTGCTGCTTCGATATTTTGCAGTTTCACGAAAATAAGTTTGATCAACCAGTGTTTGCTTTTTTAAGTGTTCGAGGATATAATATAGACCCGTCACTGTGGTTATGATCATCCAGTTGTGCTAAGATTTTGTATTGCATTTAATTCTATCCCCAGGATTCATCAAGCTCCATGCAAGAATAGTGTTATTCTTGCACAGAGTGTTCCGTGGCCGTCTAGGACACCAGCATGTCCTGCATATTTATGAGGGCATGCTGCTGTCTACACTAGATGGCCACGAAACAATAACAAGTACAGGGGGCATGTTTAAGCAGTGCTCACACAGTACACACACCCCTGCACTCTAGAATTGCCGTACGGCAATTCCACAGCAGTTAACAGTTCCGCTGTACATATAAGCACAGCCCCCCCACAACATAGCAGTTAACTGTCCAGATTTTCGCAATGTCCAGATTATTCCCTAATATTCTGGGCCTTTCACTCATAAAATGTCCTCTAACACAAATCGATACATACTAGCAGCTTTCTCCGTTTATCAATTTCCAATAAAGTTTAAGCGTAGCTAAGCGGGTTTGCATGATGCACAGCTATGCTCAGCCTAGCTTACACATCCCAATGAGCTAAATAGAAATATACAGCCAAAAGAGCTTAAATGAAAAAGCGTAGTGGTTACAGCTTTCATTTTGCATGCAGGCATTCACAGTTCGAGCCCCAATGGAATCCATTCATTTTTATTTGTGAAAACAGCACTAAACGTATATTTTGTTATCAATAGTTACTGAATAATATATATTTGTTAAGCAGTGTAGTGTAGCAGGTCCAAATAGAGGTGTCAGTGTAGTACAGATGTGAAGTCCCCATATAAACACAAATGTCCCATACAGTATAGCCACAAAAAATGTAATGTAATGAAAACACATAGGGGATGTTAGGAAAGGTAAACATGCATATCATAATATGTCATTTATGAGGAATCAACCCCACAATGCTGATGGTCTGTAAAAGGAAAGGTGAACAATGCTAACTTGTGCTCAGCTATGCTTAGCAGGTATAAGCATTGCTTAAATGTAAATGTAAGCAAGAATTAGCATGGCTAAGTGGATTTCCACACTGGTAAGCAGTGCTTAGCATCTACCCCTTTAAGCAATGCTTATCTTTGCTAAGTGGGTTTGCCCAGTGCTTAGCATAGCTCAGCATATTCAAAACTGTCCAATCACAGCAAAGGGTGGGAAATCAGCCCTATTTAAACCTCACAGGTGGGAAAGAGGTGGGATTACATCAAGGATCAGCTCTGAGCCCTTTTTTATTTGCAATGGTGATGGACAGGTTGACAGACGAGATCAGACAGGAGTCCCCATGGACTATGATGCTTGCAGATGACATTGTGATCTGTAGTGAGAGTAGGGAACAGGTGAAGGAGACCCTGGAGAGGTGCAGATATGCTCTAGAGAGAAGAGGAATGAAGGTCAGCAGGACTAAGACAGAACATATGTGTGTGAATGAGAGGGAGGATAGAGCAATGGTGAGGATGCAGGGAGTAGAGGTGGCAAAGGTGGATGAGTTTAAGTACTTGGGATCAACAGTTCAGAGTAATGGTGAGTGTGGAAGAGAGGCGAAGAAGAGAGTATAGGCAGGATGGAGTGGGTGGAGAAGAGTGTCAGGAGTGATTTGTAACAGACGAGTACCAGTAAGAGTGAAAGGGAAGGTCTACAAGAGGGTAGTGAGACCAGCTATGTTATATGGGTTGGAGACAGTGGCACTGGCAAAAAGACAGGAGTCAGAGCTTGACGTGGCAGAGTTGAAGATGTTAAGATTTCCACTGGGTGTGATGAGGATAGGCAGGATTAGGAATAAGTATATTAGAGGGTCAGCCCAGGTTGGAAGGTTTGGAGACAAAGCCAGAGAGGCAAGATTACGTTGGTTTGGACATTTGCTGAGGAGGGATGCAGACTATATTGGGAAAATGATGCTAAGGATGAAGCTGCCAGGTAACAGGAAAAGAGGAAAGCCTAAGATAAGGTTTATGGATGTGGTGAGAGAGGACATGCAGGTGGTTGGTGTGACAGAGCAAGATGCAGAGGACAGGAAGAAATGGAGACAGTTGATCTGCTGTGGCGACCCCTAATGGGAGCAGCCGAAAGAAGAAGAAGAAGAAGAGGTGGGAATACAGCTTTTAACCAGTTTTAGCTCCCCAATGTAGGCACTATGTCCGGTGTTGGTGAAGGTGTGCAGGGTCATGGTTATACTCCTTGTAGAAAACCATGACATGAGACTGCTGCAGGACCAGTACCAGGGCTCCCAATACAAAGTGGAGGCCTAGGACCATCTCACCCGTGATCTCACCAGTGCCACTGGCATCCCTCGGACTGGTGAGCAGGTCCGGCACCACTTTGGCAACTTGAAGAGGAGGAAGAGGGACCCAGTGGGTCCACGATGCCCGGGTGGGGAATGCTCCAGGCGTGTGTAATTATCAGTCACAATAAGTGTTTTCCAAAGTCCAGCCTGTGTACGTGATGGATAGGAATGCTTAAATGTTTTTTGTTCTTATCTCCTGTACAGCTGCAGATGAGAGAGCTGTGAACTTGGATACCCATGCCAGCAGGCTGCTAAGACTGCATTGCGAGGCTGGTGAGTACAAATCTAGCTTACAGTATTCAGGGCAAATAAATAAAAATGAGTAGAATGTCACCTGTCAGTATTTAAAAATGGGTATGGTTTGTACTGAATAAACAAGCCAGTATAAGTGTAATAGTGACATACAGGTTATATATCAATAAAAGTGTAAGTACTTGTCAATAAAAGTCAAAACCCCAGACTGGTTGTGTTTACTTTGGTACTGTATGAATCGAAATGTGTACAGTTTATGCATAGCAACTATAGTTCTGCAAGCATTAAACAATAAAGTCTCATCTGACAAAGATTGTGGAGTTATAAAACAGGAGATTAACTATATGAAATGTTGCATGCACAAAGATCTGATATCTGAATAGTAATGTTGTGTTAGCCAGTGTTTTCTACACTGTGCAATACAAGACATATGTGCTATGCATGAATGTCAGAATTACAACTTCAGATTGTACAACCAAGAGTGTATTAGAAAACAGTAAAAAAAAAAAAAAAAAAAACAACAGTGTCTCAATAGCTCATTCTGATGAAGCACAAGCTTGTATTTTTTGCACAAACAAGCACGGTTCAAATCCCAGGAGTGGTAGTAAGCTGTATGCATAATTTCACCCAGGATTTTGTGAATATGTGTAGAAACAGACAGGTAGTGTTAACAGAAATTTCCTCCACAGGTCTGCCGGGTAAGAAAAGGTATAAAGTAGCTATAAGAAGGCTGTAGTTATACTGTGTTCAACACCCACTGTCCAACCCCAAGGCTGCAAATGACAGCAAGATAAGTACATACACCAAGTAGTCTCCCCCAAGAAATGTTCCTCATGTGTCACGTAGTCACAGCTAGTGGTCACTGCTGTCAACATCCAGGGTGACCGATAGAAATCAAAACAGAGTATGGCAGTAGTGCACACACACACACACACACACACACACACACACACACACACACACACACACACACACACACACGCAAACACACACACACACACACACACACACACACACACACACACACACACACACACACACACACACACACACACACACACACACACACACACACACACTATGAGTGCACATATGTAACCCTGACTATGTGAATATGGGTAGAAACAGTCAGGCAGTGTTAACAGAAATTTCCTCCACAGGTCTGCCAGGTAAGAAAAGGTATAAAGTAGCTATAAGAAGACTGTAGTTATACTGTGTCTAACACCCACAGTCCAACCCCAAAGCTGCAAATGACAGCAATATAAGTATATACACCAAGTAGTCTCCCCCAAGAAATGTTCTTCAAGTGTCACACTGTCACAGCTAATGGTCACTGCTACCAATAACCAGGGTGACCTATAGAAATCAAGGCAGAGTATGGCAGTAACACACACACACACACACACACACACACACACACACACACACACACACACACACACACACACACACACACACTCACACAGTATGAGTGCACATATGTAACCCTGACTATGTGAATATGGGTAGAAACAGTCAGGTAGTGTTAACAGAAATTTCCTCCACAGGTCTGCCAGGTAAGAAAAGATATAAAGTAGTTATAAGAAGGCTGTTATTATACACTGTGTACAAACATACAACTCCCCAACCCAAGGCCATAGGTTGTTGTAAAGTGAGGTAATACCTGTAGAGTAATGATTAGAGCAATGATCATTAAAATTGTGAGCACTTCAAGCATATACAGTTGTTAATTGATAACTCTCTCTCTCCCCCACCTTATCTGCACCAATAATCTAAACACATAAATCAATGGGTATGTTTTTCACCAAACCTACTGTTGGGACATGTGTCCTATTGTTGTACAAATATTGAAATGTTTTTCTAGTAATGTTCCCTGTTCAAATACTATCATTGGTGGCCTGTTGCTCTCAGTGTAACCTGCATGCCATTATAATGCCCACTGTGTTTCCATATATGCATGTGTTCTATTTGCTATGCAACTGTTCCAAATCTGTTGTTTTGGGTTAATGGGAATACCTATACATGCTGTTATAACTAATCCTGGAATGTGTTTTTTTATGACTAGCCAACATATGTTGTAAAACTGCAATATCATAGCACATATGGGAAGGCCAATCCAGCGGATATGCCTGTCCCACCTCAACTGGCAGTGGCACCAGGCCCCACTATACCTGGGACCTACCCTGGGACCTCCTTGTCCACTGGTCCTGTCTCAGGGAATGGGGCTTGTCCACCCCGGGTGTGGACAGGATTCGGTCACCTAAAGCCAGTCTGGGGATTGGTGTATAGCGAGCTTTGAAAGGAGTTCAGAAATCTGCTACGCCAACTTGAGGGCCGCATGACACATCTATAGGGTCAGCCTGCCCCTCCTGCTCAGTCCACAGCACAGCCACTTTTAGGGCCATGAAGGTGCAGTGGTGACTGCCCATGGGTGGGGACCTCAGTCCCACTGTATCCATTTGGGGGCTCGCGGGCATTCGATTCCCAACCACCCCTCCCTATCCAAGGTGTTTAACCCCCACATGTGTCATATGCCGTCCCTGTCTGCTATCTTGTCTGTCTTCCTACCCAACCTACCTCCCCAAATATACCTACTATCCTTCATCAACAACCCACTCTCACCTTAAAAAAAAAAAGGGGGCAATCTGTTCCCACAAAAAAATGTTGCCCCATACATAGCTGTCCATTTCGCACACATGTCCACTGGACACATGTTATCTGGTCTAATTGGCTTCATAACACATTATTGTTGTCCTCACCGCTCTCTCAGGAGTTTGAGTGTCCATATTTACCTCCAAATTCTGTATATATGCACAGCTGTTGCTGTAGAAGAAATGGACAGCTATGAAACTTCCCTACACCCATCCTGCACATCCCTAGCTGTCTATCATATTGTTTTCCCCTCTGTGTGCCCCCTTTTTTCACCACTTTCCTATCACCCCTTTTTTCTTTTCCTTTAAAGAAATTAGCTCAGGGGTAATGCAATGTTTGCTCTGAGAGTGTTGATGGAGAAGTACAGAGAAGGTCAGAAGGAGTTGCATTGTGTTTTTTGTAGACTTAGAGAAAGCATGTGACAGGGTGCCTAGAGAGGAGTTGTGGTATTGTATGAGGAAGTCGGGAGTGTCAGAGAAGTATGTAAGAGTGGTACAGGATATGTACGAGGGTAGTGTGACAGTGGTGAGGGCTGCAGTGGGAGTGACAGATGAGTTTAAGGTGGAGGTGGGATTACATCAAGGATCAGCTCTGAGCCCTTTCTTATTTGCAATGGTGATGGACAGGTTGACAGACAAGATCAGACAGGAGTCCCCATGGACTATGATGTTTGCAGATGACATTGTGATCTGTAGTGAGAGTAGGGAACAGGTGGAGGAGACCCTGGAGAGATGGAGATATGCTCTAGAGAGAAGAGTAATGAAGGACAGCAGGACTAAGACAGAATATATGCGTGTGAATGAGAGGGAAGATAGAGGAATGGTGAGGATGCAGGGAGTAGAGGTGGTGAAGGTGGATGAGTTTAAGTACTTGAGATCAACAGTTCGGAGTAATGGTGAGTGTGGAAGAGAGGTGAAGAAGAGAGTACAGGCAGGAAGGAGTTGGTGGAGAAAAGTGTCAGGAGTGATTTGTGACAGACGAGTACCAGTAAGAGTGAAAGAGAAGGTCTACAAGAGGGTAATGAGACCAGCTATGTTATATGGGTTGGAGACAGTGGCATTGGCAAAAAGGCAGGTGTTAGAGCTGGATGTGGCAGAGTTGAAGATGTTAAGATTTGCACTGGGTGTGACGAGGGTGGACAGGATTAGGAATAAGTATATTAGAGGGTCAGCCCAGGTTGGAAGGTTTGGAGACAAAGCCAGATAGGCAAGATTACATTGGTTTGGACATGTGCTGAGGAGGGATGCTGAGTATATTGGGAAAATGATGCTAAGGATGAAGCTACCAGATTACAGGAAAAGAGGAAGGCCTAAGATAAGGTTTATGGATGTGGTGAGAGAGGACATGTAGGTGGTTGGTGTGACAAAGCAAGGTGCAGAGGACATGAAGAAATGGAAACAGATGATCCGCTGTGGTGACCCCTAATGGGAACAGAAGAAAGAAGAAGAAGAAGCACAAGGGTAATTGGTTGTAAGCATGTTTGCATGGAACTAAGTGAAGCTAACTCACATTAAGCACTTTCAGGGCTAACTGTGTGCAAATATAGTTAACAGTAAGTTAGCATTGCTTATCATCATGCAAACCCGCTTATAACTGCTTCATAGTGCCTTAATCACTCTGTATCCTCCAACAGCCCTTGTTCTGCCCAGCAATGAAATAATCAGCCCTTTCAAGACTTGAACCCAAGACCCTGCACACCATACCAACAGCAGTTTACCACTAAGCCATCTGAGCTGGAGAGCTGTTTGATGCTTTTTCAAACATATCATTCAGTAGAGTCATTCAACAGTAGGGAAAAGATTCTGTAGATTTAGTCAAGTGTTGTATATATATATATATATATATATATATATATATATATATATATATATATATATATATATATATATATATAAACAAATAAATACATAATATATGTAGAGATATACATATAAAAAATATATATATATATATATATATATATATATATATATATATATATATATATATAAAAGTAAATAAATGTATAAATATATGTGCATATACCTATATATATATATATATATATATATATATATATATATATATATATATATATATTGCAGTAGTACCTCAGATCCATACTCCAAACCTCTTACTGCAACAAATCTGTGCAAAGGCTGTCAAAATGGAGGTCAATGGGCCCAAACTAGGGACCTCTTTTAAATATTGCCCTTATCCCTCGCTCTCCAGCAGCAACTGCAACAAAGTAATAAGCACTGCCAAGTCTTGAACCCAGGGCCTGCAAGCTACAGTCAAAGTAATGCATAATTACACTATGTCAACTCTAGAAAGCCATGATGATTTTTCAAATATATCAGTTAGTAGAGTCATTCAACAGTAGGGAAAGGATTCTGTAGAATCAGTCAGGTTTTCTATATATACCGGTATATATGTATGGAGATGCATATATGTGAACAAATCTATACATTATATATATATTTATATATATATATATATATATATAGAGAGAGAGAGAGAGAGAGAGATACATCTAGAATATATCTACATATATGATAAATACATATATATATATACACACATATATATATATATATATATATATATATATATATGCATGTATGTATACATAAATATGCATAAATATATAACAGCTACAAGCACATACAATCTGTGGGTCATGCTGCTGAACAGTAGAAGTCTAAATCTGAAAATGCACTCACTGGAAGCACTCCTTAAAATGGAGAACCTTGACATTTGTGCTGTTAACAGAGACCTGGTTAAAGGCAGCAGAAAGCACCCCTGCACTATCAACATATAACTCATTCCACACCTTTTGGCTGCAGAACATGGACTGAAGCTCCAAAGGTGGTGGTATTTCCATATTCATAAAGGATGCGCACATCTCCAGAGTGGTAGCCCAACATAATGCATCATAGATACTTCAAGTGTAGCTAACATTAGGTAAGACAGTGAGTCAGGTTGTAACCTGCTATTGGTCCCCAAACATGTCCCAAGACTCACACTTTATGTTCCCAATCACCCTAGAGAATATTAGTCTCCAGCCTAACACTCTCATACTGGTTGACTTCAACTACCCCACCATTAACTGGGAATGCTACTCATGTACCAATGCACTTGCCCAACGTTTCCTGGAATTCATTAATTCCAATGGCCTGGAACAGCTCATCCCCACACCTACTACAGGTAGCAACATCACTGACCTGGTCATTACTAACATGGTGCTGTACACCAGTAGTCAACTCCTCCCTTGTTATATCTGACCACAAAGTAATCACCTTTGGAAATCCACATCCCTCCCACCTCTCCTTCAAAGGAAACCACCACAAAAACCCTCTCCAAAGCTAACTTTGGCATCCTAAAAACAGAGGTGCCTAACCTCATGGCAGCCATGCAAATAGAGATTTGTGGCATGACTGCTGAATTAAACACTAATGCACTATGAACATGTACACAAATGCATGGATTCCGCCATACCCAATAGAACCAAGACCCTCACCTCCAAAAAAGGAAGCCAATCTAGTGGTCTCTGGCCATAAAGAAACTGTACAACAGAAGAAGAAAACTGATACGGAATAAGGTGAAGTCCCAAGACTGGAAAAAAACCCTTATCAGCCTCAATTAAAAGTTGAGATCCCTCATTAAATACTATAAAGCTAGCTGTGAAAACAAACTTGCAGCACATAGTAAAGACAACCACAAGGCCTCCTAGAGTTATGCAAATAATTTCCATGGTAATACCAAGATTTGATCTGGGGTACTGAACAATGGTAACTCCTAGACTGAGTCAACAGATATTGCCAATATACTGGCCAACAGAATCAGTGCCAACTTTACCCTCCCCCCCAAAGGACCAATCACAATACCAGTACACTGCCAGGCACCCAGTATTACTGCTGCACAGGTTAAAACACCACTGTCCAAGGACAAGAATACAGCTTCTATGGGACCTGACAATATCCCTGGCTGTGTTCTACATGAACTACAGAATGACCTGGCACCTCACCTGTGTGACCTGTTCAATCACAGACTCACCTCAGGCTTTGTCCCTACTGAATTGTGCACTGCTACAGTCACCCTTCTCCACAAAGGAGGAGAGACTACAGACCCTGAGAACTATCACTCTATTAGCCTGACAAGTCTGTTATGCAAAGCTATGGAATGCGTCATCATGCACCTAGTAAACCGGGATATGGGAATCACCAGACTCAGGATCCCACTCAGTTTGGTTTTGTGAAGGGTAGGTCAAGCCTGCTCAATCAACCTGGTAAACCTCTTTGAGTCAGTCAACTAAGCTGTGGATGAAGGCAATGTGGCTCATACAGTCTACCTTGAGCTGGCCAAATCCTTTGATAACATTCCCCACTCAGGAATCATGCAAAAACTCACTTAGCTAGGCATCATCCCCTATATCACTAGGTGGGCTGCACACTGGCTCACAGATAGAACTCACAGTTTGAAAATAGCTGACTCTAAGTCAGACTGCCAAGCAGTCATAAGTGGAGTCCCACAGGGTCTATCCTGGGTCCTCTCCTATTTGGTATCTACTTCTCTGAAGTTCATGCCAACATGAAGGGACTCTGGCTGACAAAGTTTGCAGACAATTGCAAGTTGGGAGCTATTATTAACTACCCAAGTGATGATGGCATCCTACAGAAAGGCCTGAAACCAATGACTGGTGTCAGAGCCATGGCCTTAAGCTCAGTGTCAGAAAATGTGTTGTCATCCGTTTGGGAAAAACCCTGTTCCCATGAATTATCACATCGATGGTAGTACCCTGAACACAGAAGTTGTTATAAGAGATCTGGGTGCACAGGTTGACAGCAATGTCTCTTTTGACCACCACATTGCCACTGTGGTCAGAAAGTCCTTCTATGTGGCACATCTCATTACTAACACTTTTGCATCCAGGAAGGAAGAGGTCATTGTCCCCCTGTACTCTTCTTGACAGAGTGACACAGTTTCTTTCAGCATACATATTCTGATGGATGTAAGGTATGAGAATGAAATGTATGTCATCATTTACTGACAACAATCATCATATCATCACAAGGATTTACCAGAGAAATGAGAATAATCTGTAAAACAGACAAGAACTATGAGCAATAAACCTGGACATCTTGAAACAATCCAGCCAGTTGAGGGGTATGCTCAGAACCCCTTACTGCAATGAATCTTGACCAAGGCTGACAAAGTGGTGGGTGGAAGCCATGAAAATGGGGATGTATCTGAAGTACTGGCGTAGATAAGCTAACACAGTTGCTGCAGTAACACCCTCCTGTGTGCTCTAACATATATTTAGTGAAACAGCACCAAGTACAGTAATTGAAATAGGAAATCTGCTATGGATAATTACACATGTATTTACAAATATATCAGGCACTACAGGGATGTAAGAGCACTGAAAAACAGACACCAGTGTGAAAGTGCATACCAACAACCAATATCACCACAGTCACAGTCACATAAAATTTGCATAAGTATATATGCAAATTTTATGTTATTTGTTCTCTTATATATGTAATGTGATGTTGGAGCTTTTCTCCCCGGGCCTCCTCTGAAAATGGACATGCATCCAGTCGGACTTTCCCAGTTAACAAATGTAAACTAAAATAAAATAAAATAAAAAATTAAACATACCAGTAAGTCAAGTGAACAGTAGAGTATACAGACTGTGTGAACAAATACATCATTGTTTGCCACTCATACACTAGCCCTACATATTCAATTCTCAATTCTCATACCCAAAAAATATCTTGGGTAGACCATTAATAGAAGGTACAGTAGGATGCTCAACCTCAAAAAGGTCATATCGTTCTTTGTCAATGATTCTACTCATCAAAAGGTCTTGACCAAGGCTGACAAAGTTTCTTTGCTCACCAGTGGGAGTGGGGAGCCTTGAGCAGCCTACCTATCCTTGGGGGAAGTGACCTCAGCACAAGAAGCTGTTAGTAATTGGTTGTTTGGGACCATTCCTAGCTCTTTTGTAGTTCACTGCTTAAAATCCACCTTTGCACGGCTTTGCACGGTCGTGCGCATAGCGCAGCGCCGGTTAAACAAGGTTAAACAAGGTTAAACTTGGTTAAACTTTTTCTGGCTCCGCCAAGTCTGCTATTCAATTTTTCCCTTAGAACTGTTCTACTTGCAATCTAAACAGCCTATACTCTATCTGAAAAGCTCAGCACTTGCGCCTAAAGCATTTTGTATACAGGTAAAGCACTCTTAAACAAACGAAAAGTACTTCATTCACCTAAATTCTGTTGAGTACCCATTTCCCTATAGGTCCTTTCTGACTCAGTTACACAGCAATCTTTTTCACTATTTCTAGCATGTCGAAGGGTCAGTTGCTAGCGTCCTCTCCTGTTCAGCTGGTGAATCTGGGAATCTTGAGGCAATGTTACAATTGCCTCATGTACACAGACAACCCTCTCCTCCTCCCAACAAATACAAATATATGTGAGAGATGCAACTATATAGCCAAACTGGAGGCTGAGCTCTCTCAATTCAGTACTGGCAAGACCAGTCAGGAGGAGAAGGTAACCACGCACACCACAAACCCAGTCTCACATAGAACTATCACAACTGCAAACCAAACACATAAACACACAAAAACATACTCGGAGGCTGATTAAAAATCTACCAAAACAACAGAGGCCTCCAAAGCAGACACCCAAGCAACCACCACCTCAAGACATAGCAAATGCAACACATAGTTCACAAAGTCAGTGTGCTAAACAGTCACAGCCCTTAAGGCCAAACAACATGCCAGACACACTTGTAATAGGTGACTCCATAGTCAGGCACACTGACGCCCCGCTCACCAGACTGAACAAGGAGAGGGTCACAGTAAGCTGCCTGTCGGGAGCTAGAATCCGCCACATAACACAAGCACTCAGGTCACTCCACAGCAAGTACAAATATGACTCAGTCATTGTACATGCAGGTGTGAACGACCTGAGACGCACCTCCCTGGACTACATGAAAAGAGACATAGAGGAGCTCTCTGATTATGTAGCCCAGGCCGGTATGACCCTGACCCTGAGCAGCATCTTACCCTCACCAAGAATGATACCACAGTACAAAGACAAAATGATCAGTTTTAACAATTGGCTTAATTACTGGTGTCATTCTAAGGGGATCCAGTGTCTGTCTGCTTGGGATGACATGCTTGACAAGCCACGCTGCTTCGCAAGGGATGGTTTGCACCTGTCACCCCTGGGCTTCCGGATATTGGCCAAGGCTCTTGCCACCCCCATAGTGCCTTTTTTAGGCAAGGCTCAAATGACAAACCTACCTCCCTAGAAAACACAAGTGGAAAAAAACTAAGGGTAATGCTGCTCAATGCCAGAAGTCTAAACCTCAAGATGCACGCCCTTAAAGCCCTCCTCAGTATGGAGAACATCGATGTCTGTGCAGTGACTGAAACCTGGTTCAAGGCTCCTGAGAGCACCCCAGCACTATCAGGTTTTACCTCATATCATGCTTTCCGGCCCCAAAACTTGGACAGAACCACAAAAGGAGGGGGAGTATCCATTTTCATCAAAGATACCCACACCTCCAGGTTAGTGGCAATGCACGAAGCATCGGAGACTATCCAGGTGCAACTAACCATAGGCAAAACTACCTTACAGTTTGTAGCATGCTACAGACCATCCTCTCAAACTCAGGAACCCCACACAGCCTTCCTGAAGACACTGGAGAGTATGAATGTCTCTCCAAATACCATCATTTTGGGAGACTTCAACTACCCAAACATAGACTGGGAACATTACTCAAGCCCCAACACTCTAGCCCAAAGGTTCTTAGAATTCATAAACTCAAATGCAATGGAACAACTAGTCACCATTCCCACAAGAGGAGACAATATACTAGACCTGATCATCACAAACATGGGGACAAAATGCTCCACACCGGAAGTACATCCCTCTTTGGTAAGATCAGACCATAAATTAATCTCACTGGAAATCCACATCCCGCCCCCACCCCCTGCACAAAAGACCACAGTGAAGAACTTCTCAAAAGCAAACTTCACACTTCTTAAGACTGAAGTGGTATCTTTCAAGGCCCCTGGGCCAGTGGAAACCACAACCCACACTGCTGAATCCTTTGCAAATGCCTTCTATGGGCACCTTCAAGAATGCATGGATCATGCAATCCCAAATAAAACCAAGACCCATTCCCCAAAGGCAGGCGACCGGTCTGGTGGACCCCAGCCATAAACAAACTTTACAACAGAAGGAGGAAGCTACTACATGACAGAGCAAAATCCCTAAAAGGAAAGGCATCTCTTATCAGTACTAGCAAAAACTACGATCACTCATAAAATCATCCAAGGCCAACTTTGAGAGAAAAATCAAATGACACAAAAGACAATCACAAGGCCTTCTTTAGCTATGTTAGAAACCTGGGTGGAAACTCCCAGATATGCTCAGAGTTAGTCCAAAATGACACAAAATACACTGAGCCCACTGACATTGCCAACATTCTGGCAGACAGGTTCAGTGCAAATTTCTCCTCCCCCCCCAAAAGGAGAAATAACTATCCCAGCAGAGTGTAGCCTCCCTAACATCTCAGATGCCCAGGTGAGAGCCGCCCTCTCTAAAGCTAAAAACACAGCATCAATGGGACCGGATGGTGTCCTGGGCTGTGTGCTACATGAACTCCAAGAGGAACTAAACCCACACATAAGGCTGCTGTTTAATCTTAGCCTTACCACAGGATACGTACCCAAAGAGTGGCGTACGGCAACAGTGGTCCCACTTCACAAAGGCGGTGCTTCTACGGACCCTGGAAATTACCGCCCCATAAGCCTGACGAGCCTGGTCTGCAAAGCTATGGAGAGGATCATTATGGAACTCATAAACAAAGACATTGTGGACCTACAGACATTGGATCCTACCCAATTTGGCTTTGTCAAGGGCAGATCCTGCCTTCTGAACTTGGTCGACTTTTTTGAAACAGTCACTAAGGCCATTGATGAGGGTAAGGCAGTTCACACAGCCTACCTTGACCTTGCAAAAGCCTTTGACACAATACCCCACTCGGGCATCATAGACAAACTCACCAGCTTAAATGTAAACCCATATGTCACAAGATGGGTTGCAAACTGGCTCAAGGACAGAACCCACAGGGTCAGAGTTGCTGGAGCTATGTCAGACTCTAAGCCAGTCACAAGCGGTGTCCCACAGGGCTCAGTCCTGGGACCCCTCTTGTTCGGCATTTATTTTTCTGAGGTACAGGCAAACATAGGAGGATTGTGGCTGACAAAGTTCGCAGATGACTGCAAACTGGGCCATAATTGATACTCCAGCGGACACAAACATCCTTCAGAGAGGCCTCATAGAAACAGATAATTGGTGCCAGAGCCATGGCCTTAAGCTAAACGCCAAAAAATGTATAGTCATACCCTTTGGGAAAAGCAAGGTACCGACAAATTACCACATAGGCGGTAATCCATTAAGTACGGAAGAGGTAATCAGGGACCTAGGGACCCAGGTTGACAGTAACCTCTCATTTGACACTCACATTGCCAAAGTGGTTAGGAAGACCTTCTATATTGCCCACCTTATCATGAAAGGTTTCACATCTAGATCAAGAGAGGTCATTGTGCCCCTGTACTCTTCTCTTATCAGGCCAATGATTGAGTACAATGCCCCATTTGGGATGTATCTCACCCGACACCTGCAGCAGTTGGAAAGACCCCAAAAGTTCCTCACCAAGAGGATAAAGGGTCTTAAACATATGTCATATGCTGCCCGACTGAAAAAACTCCAGCTCTATTCAGTCGCATACCGCCTACTCAGAGGTGATCTGTGCCTGACGTACAAGGCCATGTCCAATCCTGAATTAATGGACATGCTCCACCTCAGAAAATCCAAATCCATCAGAGCCACGAGAACAAGTGACTTAAACCTCAACACAGAAATAAATAGAACGTGCTGGAGGGACAGATTCATAACCCAGAGGCTCCCTACACTCTGGAACAGAATCCCAGTCCATGTTAGGCAGAGCCCCTCACTGACTATATTCAAGAGAAATCTCGACGAGTGGATGGGAGATCGTAGGTTTACCCCGAGGGTCATCTCTTTGTCACTACTAGACAGAGGCATAGTAAACTAAACCCTAAAAGGGAGTAGTATTCTCATCCTAAGGGGTGGTGTAAGCCACATACACTCTGGCTAGGCTTATAAATGCCCTAGGGCAGATAGCCTAGTACGAACCTATGAACCTATATAAATCATTTTTGACTCTTTGCTTCATCGAGTTCAGTCCACTCTTACTAATCTCATGATATGTCTTATCATCGTTCAACATCTTTCTCATTGAAAAAGAATAGGTTTCAGCATCCATTATTACCACTGCTCCACCTTTATCTGCTGGTTTAATAACTATATCATTTCTTATCTTTAGTTCTTTCAATGCTTGATTTTCATCCTTGGTTAAATTGTAGAATTGCTTGTTCATATGCATCTGCCTCAATGCAGCCACTTCTTCTTCAACAGCATGTATAAAAGATTCAACAGCTGGTAAATGAATGGGAACAAAAATACTAGGTTTCTTTAGCATAATTTCTTTATCACCCTGTTTAACTTTATTACCATTCCCAAAAATATACTTCAAAGTCAGGTTTCTACCAAATAATTTGAGATCTAGGAGAAACTCATCGAACGAAGTTAGAGTAGCTGGTATAAATCTTAGACCTTTTTCAAGTAAATTCATTTGGGATTCTGTGAGTTGAACAGTAGACAAGTTCACAACTAGGGATTGGGCTGCACAATCTTCCTTTTCTTCCTTTCCCTGCTCATTGACCTTCCTGTTCGAGGAGTCTTGCTCATAATTAAAAAAGGGAGTTGTTCAACAATAGGTGCATGTATGGCCCCCTTCTTGCAAATCGCCCCTAAGGGTCGTTCATCTTATTTATGGCTAGAAGTTATCTCCACCTCATCTGTAATCCCTGGTGAATCCAGGGATATCATATTGTCATCCAAAAGACAAACGCTGCCATTAGTAACTTTATTCAAAGAATTAGGTCCATTTCCTTGGTGTACTTGTGCATTAACGCAAAATTCTTTAGAACCAATTAACTTTGATTTATTTGTACTAATAGCTGCATTTATTTTCTCTTCTTTTTCTTTATCTTTCTCTCTTTCTTTTTCATTTGTCAATCCTTGTTTCTCTCCTGTTATTACTTTTTGAGTATTAGTAGTGTTCCTAGGCCACTCGAACAGCTGGCCATTTTTTATGTCATTGAAGTCTCTTGTCAATCTATTGCTCTTAATACTTTTCAGCTTGTTCTCATAAGCCAAAAGCCTATCTTGTAAGTTTTCCAATTTCATAAAGTCACTTTCAGAAAGATTCATATTTTCTAGTTCCTTCTGCTTGTTCTCAATTAGGGAACTAATTTCTTGTTCTTGAGGTTCAAAAAAATCTGTCAGCAGCACAGTTTGTTAACAATGGCCAGACATACACAGACCTCTCAAATGTACAGTTTACCTCAGAATGTACAGGCTCAGGACTCATAGCTATGGCCTCTTCCCTGACATGTCTTTGGGTCTACTACATCACTGGGATGGTAGCAGGAATGAAGGCAAGAAATAATTGTACTAAATATGTCTGAGCCTCATTGACATCTTGACAAAGCCTAACATCATTTGGGGACAGAGGCACAAACACAGGGGTAGATTGGACATATTGCTGTCATAAATTGAGACAGTTGTAGATGTTACTGGGTTTGCTGTAACATATCCTTTATGAGGAATATAAGTCAGTAATACCAATAGATGTGAGTATTTACTGACTGGATTCCCCAGAGACCCGACTGATTGTTCCAAGGACACCAACTGTCTGTGGAACCGACAAAACATAACAGGCAAACATGTGGCCAGTCTGTGGACATCATGCCAGTGGAGAGGTATGTCAGAGACATATCACTGTCAGATGTAAAGTCACTCACTAAATACATGTCCACACAAACCCTGACAATCTATCAACCCACCATGTGTATAACAGCACTGATGACATAGAATCTGTTCACTATTCTGGGGATATGTCCCCCATGTTGTTGGGCTATCTCCAAATGTCCTATCCTGTGAAGTATTCCCACCTACTGTCTGTGAATGTGTAGTCCACCAACTCTGCAATATCCCTCACAGAGGCAAGGAAAAGGGGCAAGACCCACATGAAGGAATGTCCCATGTGCTGGAACTAGTACCATTGTCCAGGCCCACAACACAATACTATGTGGGCACTTACATAGTTGTATGGCCTGACCTGACATCTTCACATCTGCACAGAGGGCAGACAGAAAGTAGATAGGCAACAGGTTATGCATTAGGATGAATTTTTTGAAGGATAGAAGTCTGAAACTAAAATGTATGCCATTACTACATGACAGCAGTCCTCAATGACATGGCCAAAAAACATAGTAGTCTAATTTTAATATAATAATATCATATTAATATCCACTAGGAGATATATAAAAACATAAAGCTCAAACACCAAGAACAAGATGGTGTAGTACTCAGAGTCCCAGCTTTGCATGCAGGGGTGCGTTGTTCCAGTACTACAACAGGCAATCTAATTTTACATGGAAAAGCAGTGTTAAAAGTACTAATTTAATAATACAATACATGTTAAATTATTTTTGTCAACCAGTGCACTGTAGCTGGTGTAACATGCAAGTGTGAGTGCATATAACATGTGATACTACCCATGTATTAAAAAAAAAAAAAAAAATGTGATACTTTACTGCAGTGGTGGTGCAGTGGTAGCATTGTGACCTCACAGTAAGACGTTGTCCTGTTCGATTCTCAGTTAGAACGTCTTCTATGTGGAGACATGCATGAATGGGCATATCTTCATTGAAGGTTGTGCGTCAGAGCTGGCAACTCAGCATGTAAAAATCTACTGCCAATCATTAGCGAACCGGAGTTCCGCTGTGGCGACCCCTAACCAGGAAAAGCCAAAAGACACAACAACAACCCATGTATACCCAAGTGCCTCATACAGTATATTCACACCCCTTGCTACTGTAATGACAGCACATAGAAGCATGTTATGTACAGGAAATTAAATACACTTATTAAATGATGTCATTACTCTGCTATTTTATTAGACTGGAATGTGAGCAATGGTTAACAGGGCTGAGCTATACTTAGCAGGCTTAAGCATTGCTTAAATGTGAATGCTAAGCAGATTTGCACACTGGAAGCATTGCTAAACGAAGCCTAAATGGTGTAAGCACCTATTCGTTTAACCATAAGTTAGCACCGCTTACCATCGCGCAAACCCACACAAACCCAAACAACCCTGCTTAAAGCCGCTCAAAACTTTATTAATCTCTCTGTATCCAACAGCCCTTGTTCTGTCTAGCAACAAAATAAACAGCTTTTGCACATCTTGAACCCAGGACCCTGTACACTATAGCAACAGCAATGTACCACTAAGCCATCTGAGCTGTAGGCCTTCTTGCTGTTTTTTTCAAACATATACCATGCATTACATCCAGTTTACACTAGGGAAGACACATGATGCAATCAGAAAAGATTGGTATCTATATATATATATATATATATATATATATATATATATATATATGAAAAGAAACATATACATAGAGAGAGAGATAGACAGATAAGTATGGAGATACATATATGTGTATAACAATATGTAGATATATTAACAATAAATACTGAGGTGTGTGTGTGTGTGTGTATGTATATATATATATATATATATATATATATATATATATATATATATATATATACATACATGTCTCAAAATGCCCATACAAACATAATGCTGCTGATAGACCACCCATAACTGGGGCAGCATGTACAGTTGGATACAAAAGGGTCCATGACACTCACATCTGTTCCCCACCCCACAGTCCAAATATTAAGTGAACACACTGCTACAAAATCATGATAGGTCATAAACAATGGCCAGACATATGACCTCTTATCAAAATGACAAAATGACTGAAGATAGTAAAGAGGAATACAACCAGCCAGTAATTTACACAAGTTTATTATACTCTGATGTCTTGGCCAAAGCCTTCAAGGAGTAAAACATTACAAGAAATACTTGCCTTACATACAAGAAGCAATTAACACTTAATTACATTTAAATACACAGCCTCCAATTACATTCCTCATTTAACCCCCTAGGGGATAACGTATCACATTTAAAAATATAAATTGATTCTGTACATAACAATTGTTCTTTTATGAATCTTTCATCAAACTGAGAAACAGACTATTTCCAAAACAGTACCTTGTAACCCACTACTGTCCCTATAGTGAAATTTATTCAAATGTACAGCTATAGAACTGTCTTTTTTCTTATCAGTAATATGTCTCACATGTTCTAACAGCCTAGTTTTAAAACACCTTACTCTTCCCCCACATAACTATGTTACAAGGGCATCTAAGAGCATTCTCTATACACCGACCTCTTGAATGTACAGACTTCCACATGTTTTCCAGCCTTTCCCCTCAGCAGGAATGACAGCACTAAATAATGATAGACCATATACCTATCAAACTCCTACTGTATGACATCTGGACAAAGCATGACATAAATGGGGACAGAGGCCCAAACACATGGCCATACTTGAAATATTGATGTTATGCACTGAGAATGTTGCTGGTGTTACAGGGTTTGCTATAACATATCTCTTCTAAGGGATATAAAGTCAGAAACACAAACGGATGTTAGCATTTATGGATTGCAATCATCAGAATATGCTACTGATTTGCCAAGGACAACACCTTTCTGGGGAATAGGCCAAACATAACAGGTAAACCTCTGGCCATTATGTGGATAGCCCTACAGTTGAGAGCTATGCAGACACAGAACTTTCTCAGACTGAAACCCATGCAGAAGTAGCATGTTCAGACAAACCCTGTTAAAATAGCTGTATTCAAAACATATAACAGCAATACTCACATTCTGCCCCTAAGTCTTGAACCTTCTCCACCATTTAGTTGGCTTGTCTCCACAAGTCTTGTTATAAGATGTATTAACTCACACACCTCCAGGATGTCTTCCTCACATGTAAGGGAAAGGGCCAAAACCCACATGGAGTACTCAGTTATAGTAGTGTGTTGCCATGACATTGGCTATTGGAATAACTACACAGCTGCTCTGCATGCAGTTAGCAACTGGGGAATACCAGTTGGTGCACAGGCCATTACATGGTCATGAGCATTACTTACAAAGGACGAGCTGCCATCTATTCAAAACACCTCTGCCATAGACAGTTAATTACTTTAAAGCTGATCCAATTTGAAGTAATAAAAATTATATATCTCTGAAAACCCCAGGGAAAAAAAGGTATGTGAAACAAGTAAGCATGTAATTGAATGCAATAGGTGGTCTGTAATAATGGAAAATAGGGGTTTAAAAGAATATGTTTCTCAACATGATTTGCTGTACTGATGTACTGCTGAACAACACTGATGGCCATAGCATGTGGCTGTGTCTGTAGTGACATAGATCACAGCTCAGGCCCCTGACTCACCCCAGGAAAGGACAGCTGACATTTGGCAACTACTGGAGTGTCTGTCAAACACTACTGACTGTGCCACTGCTAGGCTAGAGACTGGGATGTTGTACATATCCATATGTTACCTGTGCATATAACTATGATACACATTTTCTCTTGTAAATATAACAAAACTATACAGAGCATGTGCAGAGTAAAGTACTGCTGCAGATGCATATGTTGAAATACATACGATATACTGAGTTCAAACCATTCAACTGTACAGTCTTATAAGCACATGTGTGCCTGATATCTGTAGTCACTTGCACATAGACTTGTGTTATGTTAGGCAAACCATTGTCAAGTCTGTTAACAATGACACCGTAACATAATAGCCTAGATATGAATGTGGGACATCCTGCAGGTTAGCACTGTAATAGCAAAGCCTACTGTGCAATCAACTTACTTATCTATGCATGTAAATAAGTTGTGCATGTTCTACTTGTGTGCAATATCAGTTTCAGTGCATACAACAGACATAAATGTTTACAGGTACTGGTTGTTGTATTGCCATGACAATGATATGGGTAGTAGAATAGTCATGATTATCAGGTTGTAATCAGAGAAGTGTGCAATTGTGTTATGACTCTCTGTCCATGCCTACTATAAACATCTGAACACCTACATACAGTGGATATCAAGAGTGTACACACCCCTGTTGAAATGCCAAGTTTGTGTACTATGCAAAATTGAGGCCACAGAAAAATCTTGCCAAAACATTTCCCACCTTGAATGTGACTCATAACCTGTACAATTGTATTGACAAACAAATCTGTTAGGGGGAGAAAATATAAAACATAAGAAATGTACTATAAACTGGTTGCATACATGTGCACACACATAAACCACTACTTGGTTGATGCATCTCTTGCAGTAATCACAGCATTCTCTTTTTGGTTACATGCATGCCATCAATTAACAAAACTCGGATTAACCCCAAATAATGTTCAACTGTCCGATCCACCATGGAACCCGGGAACTACTGACCCATCAGCCTGACGAGTCTGATCTGCAAGGCCATGGAATGTATCATTATCATGGAATTTATAAACAAAGACATAGGTGACCTGCAAACTCTGGATCTCACCCAGTTTGGGTTTGTGAAATGTAGATCATGTCTCCTAAACCTGACTGACTTCTTTGAAGCAGTCACCAAAGCAATGGACGAGGGTAAGGCAGTTCACACAGCCTACCTAGATCTTGCCAAGGTCTTCGACACCATCCCCCACTATGGTATTATTGATAAACTCATGAAACTGGGCATAAACCACTATGTCACACGATGGGTGACCAACTGGCTCACTGACAGAACCCATGCCATGAAAGTAGCCAATTCCAAATCCGTCTCCAGACCAGTGACAAGTGGAGTACCACAGGGTTCAGTCCTGGGTCCCCTCCTGTTCAGCATCTACTTCTCTGAAGTCCAAGCCAACACAGAGAGTTACTGCTAACAAAGTTTACAGACAACTGGAAACTGGGAGCCATTATTAAATCCCCTAAGGATGTGGACATTCTACAAAAGGACCTCACTGAGACAGATGCCTGGTGTTAAAGCCACGGCCTCAATCTCAAAACCAGAAAATGCATAGTCATCCCCTTTGGAAAAAAAACTGTGCCAATGAACTACCACATAGGTGGTAGTCCACTCAACACTGAAAGTGTGATATGAGACCTAGGGATGTAAACCACCAACGACCAGCAAAAAACGATAGTGAACACGCAGTAATGAAGAAATAATGATTATTTATTTATAATTCCTTCAAATCCAGACCGGTTTCGGCTATTCAGCCTTTATCAATGAATACAATAAAGTGAGACCTAGGGAAACAGGTAGACAGTAGTCTCTCCTTTGATAACCACATAGCCACAGTGGTCAGGAAGTCCTTCTATGTGGCACATCTCATCACAAAAGGTTTCTCATCCAGAAAAAAGAGGTCATTGTCCCCCTCTACTCAGCCCTCATTAGACCTATTATAGAGTACAACGTCCAGTTTGGGATGTACCTCACAAGACATTTTCATCAACTGGAAAGACTGCAGAAATACCTCACAAAGAGGATCACTGGCCTCAAACAGATGCCCTATGCAGACTATCTTAAGAAACTCCAGCTCTACTTCATCACATATCACCTACTCAAAGGCAATCTCTGCCTAACATACAAAGCTATGTCAAATCCAGAGCTGTTGGACATGCTACACTTAGAAAAATCCCAATCCCTTTGGGCCACATGCTCCAGGGACCTTAACCGTGTCACTACAATAAACAGAACTTGCTGGAGGGATAGGTTCCTGTCCCAGACACTACCCATACTCTGGAACAAGCTGCCCATTCATGTCAAAAAGAGCATCTTATTGGCCCTTTTTAAGAAAAATCTGGACAACTGGATGGGAAATAGGAAATTTACCCCCGGGATCAATCCTGTGGCTTTGCTCAACAGGGGCACAGGTAAATAAATTTGTGGGTGGCTAAAGCCAGGGAATCTTTATGGCTAGGCTTATATAGGCCCTAGGCCTGATAGCCTAGTACCTACATATGAACCTATGAACCTATGAACCTAGTAGGATATATTTGACATTTACCCAGTTGCCTCCTACAACAAAAGACATGTTTGGCAGAGAGCTTACAAAGCATTAAAGGGAACTCATTGTGGAAAGGTATCAGTCAGGAGAAGAGTAGAAAGTGTCCACAACATTGGATATACCATGGAATACAGTGCAGACAGTTATCAAGCAGTGAGGAACATACGGGATAATGGTGATGCTGATAACAGCTGGACGTCCATCCAAAAGGAATGAAACCACAAGATGACAACTGGCCAAGGAGGCTGACCAGGGACCTACAGCAACACTGAAGGAGTTGCAGGAACGTATGGCAAGTCCTGGGTGTGTACCACGTGTGTCAACAATCTTCTGCATTCCCCATATGTCTGATCTATGGGGCAGGGTAGCAGGATGGAAGCCTTTTCATACACAGAAAAACATCCAGGGCCAGACTAACATTGGCAAGCACTACATAAAATCTCCCAAAAGCATGTTGGAAATTGTGTCAAGGTCTGATGGGGTTTGGCACACAATTCAAAAAGGTATGTCTGGCCCAAAACAACAATTTGCATCAGAAAAAGAATGCCATCCCCCTGGTGAAGCATGGTGGTGGTAGTATCATGCTTTGGGGTTGCTTTTCATAAGCTGGAAATGGACCTTTAGTTAAGGTGGAGGGAATTATGAACACTTTCAAATAACAATCATCCTTATCCTAAAACCTATAGTCATCTGTTAGAAAGCTGACAACAAAGAGGGATTTTACCTGTCAGCATGACAATGACCTCAAGCATTCATCCCAATCAACAAAGCAATGGTGTCACAAGATGTAAAGTACAGTTTGGGCATATGCATGCCAGTGCCCAGACCTACATCCAAGACTATATCTGTGTGTTGACCCGAATACGACTGTGCACAAGAGATGCCCTCACAAACTGACACATTTGTAGCACTGTGACAAGCAGGTTGGGCAACTATTGGCAAGTACAGATGTGCCATGATGTTAGACTCCAACGCAAGATGAACGAATGCTGTGATCATATCAACAGGTATCACAATGCATCAGTTTAATGGTGTGCACACTCATTCAACCGGCTTATTGTACAGTTTTTATTTGCATATGTTTTCACAGAACAGATTATTATGTTTTTTTTTTTCAAAACACTTTTTATTGAATTTTCAGACATGAAATAAAAAAAAATACAACAACAACAGAGTAAAAATACATATTGAAAGGAAAAAAAAATGAAAAATTTTGAGATGTATATGTAACACAGCTTTGTATAATAAATTGTTTATATCTCAATGCAGTTTGATAACATACAATAACTATCTACAGCTTATGCTAATATTGACCTAAGAATACTTCAAAATGGATATAGATCTAGAATGAAACAAGTATATAGATATAGATATAAGGGAGACTGAGGTCTATGAATACCACAAGGAGAGTAACCAACTATACACTATAAATAATATGTAACACCTTTTCTATAGCTTTGTTAATTTGTGCCGATTTCTTGGGACTTTTCACTATCATTTTCTAGCACTAATATATGTACCAGCTAGAGTTTTGAAGTTATCCCAATTCAATTTGATGCGATCTAATCAATTTTCAGTGATATAAAGTTTTATGAGTGAGCATATGTATATTAGTACTTGTAAATCTAATTTGGAAAGATAAATATTTGGTATATGTAGTAGTGCAGTCTCCCATGATAGAGTGGATTTGTGATAACCCATTTTCTGTAAACGGACTTTTAGAGAAGTCCAAAGTTTATGTGAGTGATAGCAAGACCAAAAAATATGTAGAAGATCTGCATTAGGATGAGAACAACAAGAGCATGAGGCCGATTTATTTGTATCGAACTTATTAAGTTTGGAAGGAGTGACATATGCATTATTATTGATCATTAGTTGAGTGTAAAAGAGTTTTTTAAAGGGCGAGTATTCTAGTGTATTTTTAATAGCTGAGAGTTTCTGATCTATAGATATATGAGGGTTGTGTTTGTCCCAATAATTGGAAAAGAGACAGAGTGTATTATGAGTTATCTGATTTATAAGATTATAAGATTTAGATAACATTTTCTCTGGAAGTGTAAGAACTTGTATAACCGTTTTGTAGTTAATGATATCTGTGTTGTTGACTGTGATGTATGGAAATTTAGCATTGACGACATCTCTCATTTGACGTAGAATGGTTGAATAGTTAGTATTGACCCTAAATATTTTACGTATATTCGTGAGAGTTTCATTTTTGTATTGTATCAGATCCCAAGCTGTGAAATCTTTGATCAGGGGAAAGCTTGAAAGGTCAAAGGAAATGTTATCTAGATTAATATTAGGATTTAAATGGAGAGGTTGCATTAATTGGAATATATTTCCTAAATTGACAAGTTTTAACAGTTCTTGAAAAGCAAAAATTTTTTGTTTTAACGAGTTTAATATTTTTAGCTTATTAATGAGATCTAAAGAGAGAAAAGGGAGAGCATATGGATTAATTTTTTTTGTTAAAATGTGTTGATACCACAATTTTGTCCAGATAGGATATTGATTATACTTCTCGGTATCTATATTCAAAATAGATAATAGTTTATTGGCCGAGATGATCAAATAATACAGATGAAAATTAGGAAGATTGAGTCCTCCCTTATTTTTAGGAGAGGTTAATTTACTGTAAGAAATTCTCACTGATTTGGGAAACCATAGGAAATTAGCCAGAACTTTATTAATAGTTAGAAAAAAAGATTTTGAAATCAACTGATCTACAGCATTGAATTGAAATAGTAATCTGGGGAGAATATTCATTTTTATTATTGCTGCTTTTGATAGAAATGATAGATTAAGTAATTTCCATCTATTTAAATCAAGTATAATAGACGACCAAGTTTTAGCTAGATTATTTTGAAATGTGGAAAGACCATTATGATTTATAAGAATTCCCAAATATTTAAGATTCTGAACTATCTGAAAGATGGAGTTTGGAAACAAAAATGATTTGTGAGCAAGTGGATTTATGGGGAGAATTTGTGTTTTTGAATGTTAATTTGATATCCGAGACCTCAGAGAATCTCTCAATAGAACCAATTAGTTTTGGAAGATCAGAGCAGGGTGTTTGAAAATATATTACAAGATCATCTGCAAAAGCCGACAAACAAACTTTAGTATTTAGAATTCTAGGAATCTTGTGAAAAGTATTTTGGGTTATATATAATAACAAAGGCTCTAAATATAGATTGAATAAGAAAGGAGATAGCGGGCATCCTTGTTTCGTGCCATTAATAATCTTTATGTTTTGGATACTTTCTTATTAATATAAAGAAAGGTATAAGAATTTTTATATAGAACTTTAATAAAGTCTATATAAGAAGATGGTATATTAAAGCAAGACATAATGTGAAAAAGAAAATCCCAATTGACTCTATCAAAAGCCTTAGCAGCATCAAGGCTCAATGCATACAGTGGGTTTGAATCTTTTTTAGTAAAGTATATAAGAGAGTCTATTGTCAAAGTATTATCCCATGAATGCCTGTGTGACATAAAGCCCGCTTGCTCCGAAGAAATCAAGAATGGTAAAACATTTTTTAGTCTAAAAGCAAGTAAAGAAGCTAGGATTTTGATATCAATGTTGATCAGGGAAATAGGTCTGTAATTATTTGGATCAGTTTTTTCTTTATCCCTTTTCAAAATTAAAATGGTTTTTGAAGTGTTCCAATATAAGTCAGTTATACCATAAACCATTATATAATTAAAAATTTCAAAAAGAAGGGGTGAAAGCTCAGATGAGTAGGTTTTGAAGAATTCAGATGTAAAGCCATCTGGTCCCGGTGATTTACTAGTCTTAAGTCTATTAATGGCTTCCGATATTTCTTTAATAGTCAACGGGGCAGAAAGTATATTCTTTTGCTGATCATTTAACCTAGGAAATTTAATAGAGGATGCAAAGTTCACAATATGTTGATTGCTCGTAGATTTGTTGTTTTTAGAATATATCTCTGAAAACAATGATGTAAAAAGCTGCATAATTTCCAAATCAGTATTATAGAGCTTATTATTATGTTTTAGTGACGAAATTCTAGGAAGGGATTGATTACCCTTGATTATTCTGGCTAACATTTTAGAAGGAACCTGTGCCCATTCAGAGTATGTAGCTAAGAACCTTTGTTCTGATATGGTAAGGTTATGTTGATGTAGAAGCAATAATTCTTTTTGGGAGTTTAACAATAGATCATATACAGAGGAATTAGGACACATTCTGTATTGATTTTCCAGAGTCTGAATATTTGTTTTTAACTGTAATTCTTTATTTCTATATTGTTTTTTAAGATATGATGCCTTGTTAATTAATATACCTCTAAGGGTTGCCTTACATGCAGCCCATTGTATATCTAAAGGAATATCTGATTTACCTAGATTAATATATGTTTCTTTCAGTATTTCAATTATTGAATTATGTGTGTCTTCATTTTTGAGTAAGTTATTATTGAGTGTCCAACTATTGTATACAGATGCAGCTAATGTGTTTAAAGCCAGACTAATTCCAAGAGATATTCTAGAATGGTCCGAAAAAAATCTGGGTTCAAGAGAATAGCTAATTTTCCTATTAGTAAGGAAGTTGGAAATAAGAAAAAAATCTAGTCTTGACCATGACTTGTAACACTTTGAGTAATATGTGAAAATGTCTTTTCTATCATATTGTGTTATAAGAGAGAAAGGATCTATGAGGTTGAGATCTAGTATTATTTCTTCCAAGGCAATAGAGGCTTGAAAGTTATACGAGGAGGATTTACTAGTACGATCAGTATCTGGATTAAAAATAGCATTCCAATCCCCCCCTAGAATAAAATAATGGTCTTTGAAAGAGGAGAGAATATTGTAAATTTGTATAAAGAAGACATGTTGATGATCACAAGGGCCGTAAAGATTAAGAAATATAATTGGTTTATCAATATTATGGAAACAAGAGACAATGTAACACCATCTTCCCTCCACATCACATTTCGTATCAGAAATAGTTCCCTGAAAATTATTTTTAATTATAATAGCCACTCCATTTGAATTTGTACTGTTACCAGCTGCTACTATCATCTTGATCCATTTCTTGTTTAATTCTTTATCGAAATCTTCTCTATTTAAGTGGGTCTCTTGCAAGAAACATATATTTGCCTGTGACTTAAATAGAAGATGAAATAGTAGGGATCTCTTATTTTTATTTTGTAGCCCTCTCACATTCCATGAGTCAATATTTAAGGTCATATAATTAAATAAAAATCAGAATATAGCATATATTTAAGGTTTGGTAGAATGCATTTATAACTATAGACCTCATTTCTTTGTTTTATTATAGTGTATCTTGATGTCTCCCAAAGAAATTATTTTAAAGAACCTATTATATTTCTTCCCAAATACCCCGGTGCCTAACCACCCACCCCCTACTAGAGAAGAAAAATATAAATGAATCAAATGATTGATTTTGGTTAACGTTAACAATTTCAATTGCATCAAATTAGCATAAAATACTTCATATAAAAACTTAACTAAACAAAACACATTTTGTAATATCAAACATATCTACATAACTAACTAATTTCAAGATGTCCAACATATTTAATCCCGACTCACGTATATAATATACGAGCTCTAATTTTAGGTAAAATATAAAACAGTTGAAAGAAATTCCTCAATATCACATTCTAAATGTTAATATGAATTAAATTTATATAGATTACCATGTATGAGCAATATATGAAAGATACATTTAACATTTATCCCATATATATGATACCCTCTGCAAAAACTAATATTGATTGTTTTAAGTATAAATAATATTTTGGTTGAGTAAGAAACATTTTATACATAGCTACTAGGTGAGTAAATTAAGCAAGTAATCATATATTAAGATACGTCATGTTACATTGTAATGATATTGTGGATAATTATGTCAGTAAAATCTAGCACATAGCATAAACATATGAAATGTGATTCTAGAACCAGATGTGCATGTATTTTAATAATAACATTTCAACTATCAATCCTCAAGTAAATAAATAAATCAAACACAAAAAAATATATATAAATAATTATAGTACTATGAATTATATGTTGGAGATATACTTTCTAAGCTAACAGATCCAGCATACATTTCCATGACTTTTTGTTTATATGGAATTGTAACAAATTAATCATTTGGGGAAATGTGCCATATACAATATATCTTACTTGCTGAAATAGGTATAAGAGCTTAATTTTAGATTAGCAAGAAATGTACACTGTAGTTCTCCTTTTCATGCACAGATAGAGTTATACAACCAAAATATGTGGATCTGAATAGGAAGACAATATTATTGTATTATACCTGTATATGCATCTAAATCATTTTTCTGTTATGTCACAAAACCCATAATATAAACATTAATCAAGTTGTCTATATATTTATATGTGAAAAATTCGTTTACCTAAACTAACCTTATGTTACTTCCTTGTTTATGCACTTTATATATGAAGAAACTAATTATTTTATCTCTTATGGAAAAACAAAAACAAAAAAAAAACAGTTCATACAACTTAAAAATAAACTATTTATACACATTAAATGGAAGTTGTACCTTGAAAGTGACTGTAGCAAAGCTATTTCCGAATCTGTGTAGGTTAATTCCTTCAGTTCTGTCTTAAAAGCGTGTCCATGCTATAACAGTAGAGTATGCAGTTAGCTACAGATGATCGAAACGAAGCATACCTTCTTTGTTGAAGTATAAGACCATATGTAAGCCCAAATACCAAATAAAACAAAAAAAAACTAAAAAAACATGTAGTTAAATGTATTTGAGCCTGAAAACAGTTTCATACAATATCCTGCAATGAAACGGCATTTGCGAGTGTCCTCTGCGAGTGATGACGTCACTGTTGGGCTCCGTAGCTTCCTAGAGGGTTCGTGGCAGAGTGAAACAACAGCTGATAAGGAAAACAGAAGATTTTCACTCTGTATAGTCTCGAGAGTCACAGAAAATCCCTCCAAAAAACATACAGCCCAGATAAGACATTATAGTTGTTTAAATCAAAAAAAGAAACAAGAACATGTATACCAATTCGCAAAGTCTGTGATAATCTTCAAGGCTTGCTTAACTACCGAACTGGCATCATATTTCTGCATGAAGATTTTGTATGCCTTGAAATCAGCATCAATTTTTCCTTTTTTATTTTACACTTGTTTACTAAAGGAAAAAAGAATATATTATACATATATAAATACTGTGCACGCTCTTGTTGAATTCACAATAAAGAAAGCAGAAACTCTTCCTGTTTTCTAAAGAGAAAAAAGAAGGAAGAGAAAAAAAAAATATATATATATATATTTGTTTATATATAAACATTGTGTATACCCTTAATAAGAATAGATTTCACAGTAAATTACACATATTGTCTGCAGAAACATATCATTTATAGGACAAAAAAAATATATAGTCATCACATTTATATCCAACAAATAAATGAAGTATTAGGAAACTGAATCCGGAAGCTTTTTAAATGCTTTAAAAAAAACATCTTTTGCTCCCTTAGGATCAGAACACATAAACCTTTTTTCATTAAATGTAAAGGACAAGGTATTTGGATAAGACATACGAAATCTTATCCCTCTTTTGATAAGGTCTGCACAATAGGGAGAAAGTTTTTGTCTGTTTAGTTTTATTTGAGGAGGAAAATCCTGTGAGAATGACAATTTGTGAGATTTCCATACAAACTGTTTTTTACTTTTAGCTGCTTGCAAGATTTGAAAAGCATCTTGGAAGTTTAATAATTTTGTATATATTATCCTTGGTGAAGAAGCATCTTGACTTGCACGTAGTGCTCTGTGTGCTCTCTCAACAGTTATATTTTTGAGGATGCTTCACAGTTTAATAATGCCTCAAAGATACTCTTAGACACAGACAGCAGATTATTATTATCAAAAGATTCTGGCAGACCACGAATAATAATGTTGTTTCTGCGACTCCTGGCTTCTAAGTCTATCAATTTGGTTTGTATTTCAGAAATAGCTTTATCTTTAGACTTTAAATCACTTTCCAATGACTCAATTTTTATCTCCAAAGCTGAATTACTGTTTTCAATAGTACTCATTCTGTCATTAATTTGCTTTAAAGTATTACCAAAGTCAGTAAATTTTTCTGAGAAGTTTTGAATGGCACTTTGTATAGGTTTTAATGCTAGCTTTAGTTCATCTAAATAAAAGTTTGAGTCATTCAATTCTTTGTTACTTACTTTGGCAGGTTCAGGAGAATTTTTAGATGTCCTCAATCTTTTGGAAGTGGTATCTTTTTCGGGTGAGTGCACTGAAGAAAATTTGGCCTTCGTGGACTGAACCTCCATAGAATCAGATTTAGTAGCCATGCCCAGAGATTAGATGTTGATACCAGAGTGACAAGTTCCAGGAAGATTCTGAAGCAGCAGGTGCCCAAATCAGATAACACCACAAACTGTTCTGAGGTAAAATATGTCCAAAAATAAAATTTCCGAAGGAAAAAGTATTCCAAATGTATGTAGAAAGCTTTGTAGAATCCTTTTATGAAAAAAACTGAGGAAAAATAATATTACTAAGTTGTAAAAAAATAGAGATGTTACAAATCTGTGAGGAGCTCAAAGAATAGGGACTAGTCTAGTCGGCAGCCATCTTGGAATCAGATTATTATGTTGTCAATTGAATTGTACAGGCTATAGGTCACATTAAAGGTGGAAATTGTTTTGGAATTAGTTATTGTGGTGTCATGTTTCAATTGCACAAATACCAGACATTGTAACAGGGGTGTGTACACTTTACATCCACTGTAGCTGTATGAACTCAGCAGTACCATATGTGTAAAACCAGCCTCCACCAAAGTAGACTAATCCCCTTTGGTAGACAGCAGCAATACACAAACCAGATAATAGGTTGCTATATAGGCTATACACGGACACATAGGTGCAGACAACAACGTGGAAGCAAGTCTGCCTCTATATGAGCAAGCATGTAAGTTCACAGGTGACTCCTTGTACAGCTGACTATGACTACAACTCAGACATATCCACACCACCAAGGCCAATCACAAGGGTGTCTCCACATATGTTGTCAGTCTGAGAGGCAACAACACAATTCACCCTGTACTGGTGGCAAAGCACACCTGAGACACATATGCCATGGCTGCAGGCAACCTGCATTAGACAGGTTATGTGGAAACATCAACACCCTGTCCCCCCATTTGTATAGCGGGATATGCACAGCAACTGCACCCCTCCTCTCACCAATGGTGAGCATGTACATACTGCCTACTGATGGCAACAACAGCAAGTCTCCATGGGGCCTGATAATATCCCTGTTTGCCTCCTACATGAACTCAGGCATGTGCTCACAGCTCCATCACACACTATAGTCAAACACAGCCTTGCCACCATCCACATCCCATCCACATGGAAGATGGCCACTGTCATCCCTCTACACAGAAATGAATGGGGAATAGAAGGGTATGCAATTATGTGTCCATCACTGGGGGAATATGACAAATCAGGGCCAGGAGTGCAATGCAGGCTGATATTGTTGTGATATATTAGAGGTTTAGGGCGTAGTTGTGAGTGGTGGCAACTGATATCCCCTGTTGATGTGCATTTTGACAACTGTATGAGGTCCTGTGACATGTTCTCCTGTTTGTCTTCCAGGTGCAATGTAAAGGCCCAGACTGCCTGCCTTTGCTGAGGCAGAAACAGCATGCATCACTGAAGCAGTCATACAACAGCATGCAGTACTATTTGGCAGAAGGCCACAAGATCTGCGGGAGAGGAACTCCCTGTGGAAAGCTGTTGTCCACAGGGTAAATGATGTCGGCCTGCATGTCAGAACATACGAGCAGGTTTGGCATCACGCTATTGACCTCATACGCCATGCCCAGCAAAAGGCTGCTGCCATAGTGAGGGACCGCCTAGCCACAGGTGGGGGCCCAGCCACCCAGCCCTCACTGACACCCACCAAGGAGCTAATCGCCAACCTTGGGGCACCCACACAAAGCATCTCACAGGAAGATGAAGAAAGCATTGTGGAAGTGGATTGCACATTACTAGAATACTGTTACATATCTAGTTGCATCTGTATAGTATCTACATGCATATGTCAGATAAGATAGTAGGTGTTGATGGTGTGTAGTACTGCACATAAGTGCACATCTATGGTGATGGGCAGCATATTTTGTAGTACTGGTGTTTGTACTGTTAAGGTGCAGAAATGCTGCTTCCACCCTGTACCAAGGCCACATGAGAGTCTGCTGACAGTACCTCTCTCCCAAAACTATTTAGGTCACTCGGGTCAACACGTGGGACAGCAGCCTGTAGCTGGTGAGTATGGAAATGTTTTGTTGTGGTTTGCCCATACCCTGTGCATGTGACGGCCTTGCTATTTATCATGCACACAAATATCACACCTAGCTATAATGCATGATGTGCATGTTCACTTTTGTTGCTGTTAACTGCAGTGCATCACAGTGGTCACCATGGGGCATATATGAACTGTATGTAATATTCCTGTAGCATACCTCACAACCTGTCAGTGCAAGATGTCTGGACAGAGACCAACAAAATGTGGGGACCAATGGGCTACAGTAGGAGCATGCATGACATATTAATCTTATACAGTGGATACAACAGTGTACACACCCCTATTAAGATGCAGGTGTTCCTAATATATATACAACAACATATCACAATATTACATTTCACACCTTTTCAAATCTGTAATGTGACCATAACATGAACAATTAACTTGTAAAACAAATAAATATGTTAGTGCACCAAATATGGGATATACAAACCGTACAATACACTGGATGCATATGTGTGCACACCCTAAAAATAACATATTGTGGAGGCAGCTTGTGATGTACTGACAGCATGCATTCTACTTGAGTACACACCTGCCATCAAGTACAGGGACTCAATGTAAAACTGACTAACAGTCTGCTGTCTAAGCAGTATGTTCCTGACATAAGGGTCTGCTATCCAAGCAGTATGTTCATGACATTTGCTCAGTTGCCTGCAATAGAAGGAGCCATGGTTTGCACACATCTTACAAAGTGTCAAAGGGATCTCATATCTGAAAGGTATCAGTCAGGGGTAGGGTACAACATTACCACATCATTGCATATACCATGGAACACAGTGCAGACAGTCATCTACAGGTGGATTGAGTATGGGACAACAGTGCTGTTGAAACTAACCAGATGTCCATTCAAAACAGATGACAAGACATGTTGAGAACTGGTCAGGGAGGCTGCCAGGAGACATGCAGCAACACTGAGGAGGTTGCAGGAATCTCTGGCAATTACTGCTCATGTACTACATGTAGCAACAATTGTCTAGATTCTGCATAAGTGTGGCCTATAGGGTACGGTAGGTAGACAGAGGCATTTACCCACACCAAACACCATCCAGGGCTGTGCACAGGTAGCAAAACATAACATCAAGTCTCCAAAAGGCATGTGCTGCAATGTGTAATGGTGTCATGACACCAAGGTTTAAACCTACAGACAGTATTCCTAAAGCTATGTGCGGTGCACAAGCAATACCTAATTTCACCTAAGGACCACCATCCACACGGTGAAGCTTGATGGTGGTAGTGTCCAGCATTAGGGTTGCTGTTCATTAGCTGGAACTAGGACTGTAGACATGGTGGAGGGAATTCTGAACAGTTACAAATAACACTCACGTGATTGCTAAAGCTGTCAAGCATCTGCAATACAGCTGAGGATGGAGAGGGGTTTCAGCATACCAACATGACAATGAACCAAAGCATACATCCAAAGCTAGCTAAGAATCATTCTATCTCAACACAATCAAGGTTATGAATTGGACCAGACAAAGCCTAGACTCAACACCAATAGTAAACCCCCAGTGTGACCTCCAAGGGCTGTGCACATGAGCTGGCATTGCAATCTGAGAGAGTTGGGGGACCTTTGTAGGGAAGACTGTCCGAATAATGCCAAGGCAAGATGTGCCATTCTAATATACCCCTTCTCAGGAAGAGCGACTGCTGTAGTTCAGTTAACAGATGCTTCAACCAAGCATTGGTTTAATGGTGTTCATAGCTATGCAACCACAATATTGTATGCATCTCATTCAGTATCTTCACAGCTAATACATTTGTTTGTTTCTTGATTGGATTGCCAAGCCATGTGTTACATATAAGGTGTGTAATGTTTTCAAATGCAGTAATGTGGTCTCATTTTATATCATAAAAGAGGCTGGTGTGTACACTTATCATATCCATGTTACTCTAAGAAGGTCATTGATGTAACCAGATGTGATTGCACATACATTCACTGCTATTGATGAGATTTGCAAATCGAATGTATGTCATTAATTGGTGACATTAGTCCTCATATCATCCCGGTTATGTGTCAGACAAACACATAGGGGTTGTGAGGAACAGAGCAAACATAAATGCCAGACATCTACTCATTCAGCAATGATTTGCACAGTTGTGAGGTGTGGCCTACAGTAGATGCCAGTGTGCTATACAAGTGCATAGCAATAATGTGTACATGGGTGCAGTGTGTGCTAGGGGAAGAGACGTCACCTACTAACACAACTCATGCATCACAGAGATGTAGATTGTTAGTAATAAGGTTTAAGAATGGCTGCAAAGCATGATGTTGAGGGCCATGTGTCATGCATGCCAACTGTTGGGTAATGTGAGGTCTGTGCAATATCTTTGTGCCACCTCATCTGTAACTGTCTGTGTTTGTCTGTGAGAGAGTGTGTGTGTGTGTGTGTGTGTGTGTGTGTGTGTGTGTGTGTGTGTGTGTGTGTGTGTGGCAGTAAACCATGCTGTACAGGTATTAAATTAGATATATTGTCTTCCCCTCACAGGTGGTGATGGGGGTCAGGGTCCCTCCAGGGTGGAAACTGATGTCATTGTCTCTGCAGACTCTGACAATGATGATAGGCATAGTGAAGCACATGTGGGGTTGTCAGGGGCTGAATCTGTACCATTGGTTGGCATCCCACTTTTGTTCACCCCCATCCCCACACACAGTCACAATGCCCACACATGCCCCATCACCAGTGGCCATAGATGAGGGACAGTTGACGGGTGGTGGCATGGGACAGGAAAGTGTGGTGATTAGGGCAAATGTGTCTGTGGACACCAGCCATACTGGATAACAGGTGATGTCCCACATAGGTGGATGGACAGGGGTGCTTGGAGGAAGACTGCTACCCATCATGGCCCTGCCAGAAGTGCCACAGCAGGTGTCACCAGACGCATGTTTCAGATCATCATGGAGGCACAAGCATATATGGAATGTCACACTAGAGAGACTCTCAGTGTCCAGATGGCAAATTTTCCTGCTATGCGTGACAACATCAGTGATCTTGCAGATGCCCACCGTTATTATGCTGAGGTCATGAATAGACGGTTGGGTGAAATGGTGGCATTTCATGACAGTGGGATGTCTGTGTTGGTGCACGTGGTGGGAGTTGGCCATTGGCCACGTGGACATAGGACAGCACCATGAACAGCTGAAGGTCTATGTGGCCATGCAACATCTTGCTCCCGCTCCCTTAGTGGCAATACCAGAAGCACAAATGCAGGGGGGGGTGCTGCCCATACCACAATGCAGCAGGCCATGGGCACATGGCCCTGGCTGATCCAAGAAGCAGATCCAGCAGACAGCAGTCAGCATCAGGGAGTGCTACTCTGTCTGGCCTTGGGCCTGGTGGTGCCAATGGAACCCCTGGCAGGCCCAGTTCCCATGTCCATGGCCAGACACAGTGAACTGTACACCCTGCCATTTAAGGTCCGCAGTTGTCCAACATACCCCTGTATAGGGCAGCAGCATGGCAGAACTGTGTGCATCCATACACACACATATCACCATCACAGCTAGGGCACATCCACACTTACACACACCACCTCTGCACTGCCCCATGTAATACACAACCCCCAACCCACACACATGATGTCAACCAATTGGCTCAGCCTAGGCCTCAGGCAAACCCACACCACACCCTGGTGCATATGATGACATCTGTGCCACATCCCTGTCATCCATACCATCGATGTAGGGACATGCTAACATGGTTCTAATGCACAGGGTGAATTTAGTACAGTTTAGCAATGTAATGCTGTGTAAAGTGTTGTCAGCCAGCATGTTTGATGGTTACACATTAGAGTGTGTAGCTCTCTAGCCATAATGCATTATTGCTGTTATTAACACTGACTGACTGTGGTCTCCATAATGTATTCTGTTTGTGTTCTAGGCGTCTGCCAGGAGGATGTAGCCCTGCAGTCCTTTTCTACAAAGGGTATGGCAGTATGGTAACACATTGACTGTGTCATATCCAGGGTACAGCTGTACTCAATTAACAGGTCTGTATAACAGTTATTGCATGTTCCACATAGCTGATAGGGCTGAGGGGTGTATACAGGTAAGTGCATGGTGGCTGATGTCAGCAGCTCTTGTACAGTGGACAGTGGTAGGTCTACTGGGTGGAACACACCAAAGGTTTGTGAATACCACACACACAGAGGGTATTGTGTTGATGCAACACACAGAGAATATTGTTCACACACACACACACACACACACACACACACACACACACACACATACATACAGGATCACGATTGCAGTGTTGAGTTTGACACCCCCACCCATCTAGTTATTGGTAGTACAGTGTTAGGTAGTTATCACAGGGGGCACAGAACTCATAGTGTGTTGTGTTTCCAAAATACGTGTATAGTGATTAACATCACATGCTCCTGTAAGGTATGGCAATGGGTGGTGTAGTTGGTGTAACAGTTTTCATACTACTGTCACACATGAGTGTACACGCTCTCAAACACTGCTCTACACACCAATGCACACACACAGACACCCTTTCCAGTACTGACATTAGCAGACCAAACTATTTTGTTATTCATAACATAATATTCCATACTGTTGCACAAGGCTTACAGGGCTACAGAGTGTCTACAGATACCATTACGGTGGACGTGAACAGCAGACCTCATCCAGTAGACTTAGGAATGTGTACCGTGTGTACCATGGCATAAATATGAATCCATGGCCATCCAATGGATGTCATTTGCGCGTGCATGCTCACACACACACACACACACACACACACACACACACACACACACACACACACACACACATACACACAATAATATTCTCTCACACATATTTGCCAGGAGTGGGAGTAGAATCCCTACCTATCTATTTATTGTTACTACATTGTTACAAATGCATCGCACGCACCATGGAGGTTATGGGGTGACACTTACCCAAAGCTATTTCTACAGTGAGGGACATCACCAGGCCTTCCAAATTATGGCAATGGGGGATATACTGGGTGAGAGAGGCCACAAAATACTGTAACCTGCACATATACACACTTACACACAATAATACACACACACACACACACACACACACACACACACACACACACACACACACACACACACACACACACACAAACACACACACACACACATATTTGCAAGGACTCATATTAGAACCCATAGCTATGTGATTGTTGGTATTATAGTGCTATGCAGTTCACGCACACACCACAAAATGTATAGGTTGTGGAGAATCCCAAGGTACCTATATAGTGAATAACATATATGGCACTTGTAAGGTATGGCAATGGTAGTTGTACTGGGTGAGACGGGCCACCAACTAATTTCACCCACATGTTTACACACTCGCAAACACTTTCAAACACACTAATGCACGCACACACATTTGACAGTCCTGAGATCCATGATTTCAAAGAGTCATAGGTGTGTACATGGCAAATGGCCATGGAGGCTTTACAAGGCTAGCTCATGGAAATACACTGGCATCATGCCACCTGACAATACTCCCCAGTGTGTGTACTGAGTATAGTCACTGTAGTGAACCCCAGGGTGGGTATTCTATTCCCCATCCACTCGTCCTGATATGTCTTGAAGAAGGCCAGTGCTTTGTTCAGCTTGACATGTGTGTGGCATCTATTCCATGGCATGGCCAGTCTCTGGGTTGCGCACCTGTCCCTCCAGCATGTCTTATTGATTGTGAGGATGGGGTTGGGGTATCTGGGGCATGTTGTGTGGACAGATTGGTGTCCTCGGATGTAGCATTCCTGACAGGGTTGGGTCAGACATGGCTGTGTATGTCAGGCAGAGATTGCACCTATGTAGGCAATATGAGACAGAGATTCAGTGCAGTAGTTGGAGTCTGTCCATATTGGGCAAGTGTGTAGTACCTAAGATCCTCTTTGTGAGGTACATTTGCACCCTCTCCTGTTGTTGCTGGTGTCCAGTGGGGTACATGACAAATGGGCCATAGTACACATTGATTGGCCTACTGAGGGGTGCATACAGGAAAACACTGTCCTTTTACTTCCCGGATTCCACAAACTGAGTCAGGAGTAGTGACACATAGAAGGACATTCGGAAGACAGTGGCACTGTGGTGGTCACCATACAGCTCATTGTCAACCTCTGTTCCCATTTCTGTTATACCAACATCAATGTTCAGTGGACTACCATCAATGTATTACTTTATGGGAGCCATGTCGTATCCAAGGGGGATGGCAGCACATCATCTGGCATTGAACCTATGTCTAGGGTTCTGACAACAGTCATAGATCTCAGAGATGCCTTTGTGTAGGATGTCAACCTTGCGTGGGAGGATAATAATAGCACCCATCTTGTATTCATCTGCAGACATTGTTAGCCAGGACACCTTTGTATTGGGCTAGTCCTCAGAGGTGTGTATCCCAATCATGAGGGAACCCAGGTCCACCACCTGTGGGACTCCACTCATGACTGTTCAGCAGTCTAAGATGGGGTCCGCTGCTTTCACATTGTGGGTTCTATCTGTGAACCAGTTTGCAGGCCACCTACTGATGTAGGTGTGGCTGCCTACCTGACTGTGTGTATGATTCCTAAGTGGGGAGCGATATCCAAGGATTAAATGGGCAGCCTATCTTGTTATCTATCCCATACTGTCACATAGTTATTGCACATGGCACAATGCTTATAGGGCTGCAGAGTGTCTACAGGTCCCTCTACAGTGAACAGCAACTGTTGGCCTTGTAATGTGGACACTGGAACATGTACTGGGTGGGCAAAAAGTTGCAAAATCCACCTCCTAATGGTATGGTTCTCACACAAACAAAACAACCCACCCACACTCATATTTGCCCAGACTGAGATTAGAACCCCTACCTATTTATTTCTACTACAGGGTTATGCATTTATCCCACATGCCATGGAGCTTATAGGGTGACAGCTGTGCAAAGGTACTACTAAGGTGAGGAACATCACCAGCCATTGTAAAGTATGACAATGGGTAATGTACTGGGTGAGAGAGGCCACAAATATTTTAAGCTACACACACACACACACACACACACACACACTTGCCAGAGCTGGGATTAGAATTCCTACCTAATTAGTTATTTCTACTATAGTGTTATAGATTTATTGCACATGCCACAGAGCTTATGGGGCTGAGGGCCAATGGAAAGCACTTCTAAGGTGACTGATATCTACAGGACTGCTAAAGTAGGGAAAGGGGAAGTGTACTGGGTTTGAATGGACCCAAAACCTTTTAGTTGCAAACACACACACACACACACAACCACTTTTACATTTGTCAGGACTGAGATTAGAACTCTTACATATCCAGTAATTTCTGCTGTAGTGTTATACATTTATCACACATGCCACAGAGCTTATAGGGCTGAGGCTTGACGGAAGGCACATCTAAGGTGACTGATATCTGCAGGACTGCTAAAGTATGGAAAGGGGAAGTGTACTGGGTTTGAATGGACCCAAAAGCTTTTAGTTGTAAACATACCCACACACACACACTTGTACATTTGCCAGAACTGAGATTAGAACTCCTACCTAACTAGTTATTTGTACTATAGTGCTATGCATTTATCACAAGCGTCACACAGCTTATGGAGTTGAAGTCTGACAAAAGTGACTTCTATGGTGACAGACATCTTCACGACTGCTAAGGTTGGGCAATGGGAAGTGCACTGGATGGGGAAGGTCTGTTCATTCCTAGATCCTACTGACATTTCTCTAAGTGAATTAGCATGCCCAGTGTGTCCTTCTATAGTACATGTGGGACTCCATTCCAGGGACTGTTGTACTCCAGTCAAGTTTGTTTTGTGCTACAGCCATATCTCTCAACCTGTTGGTGCAGGATATCTGGAGATAGCCTATACCAATGGGGGGACAATGGGCCATATAGTGATTGTGACAATTTATCTCAGTAATGTATGGGTTGCTAGGGTTACAGGACTTGTTTTAGCAGACATCTGACATATATGCCATTTGACACTGTCATGTATTGTTTCAGTACCTCGTAATATACCTCCTCAGATCATCACAGTAATTTACCAGAGGAATACAGGATGGATGATGCACACACCAAGTTTATGGGCCAACTGCTATGCATTCTTGCATGATCCAGCCTGTTGAGAGGTGTGCCTACAAGCAATTGACTGCTGGTGCTGTGGAAATGGTCCAGCACCTTGGCAATATATTAGAATGGTGGAATCTTTGTGCATTTATGTTGTGGCCTGGTCTGATTTCCAGTCCACAGTTGGGTAATATAAGTCAGACAGGATCAGGGTGACAGGCAAACTCCAGGTAGATTTGTAGGGGATAAGATATGTGGGGGGGGTTTCCTGGGTCAGATATGTTTGCCTATTGCTACCAGTACTTTGCATTGGGTTCTTCTCAATGGTTAACTGTACTTGGAGGGTCTTGTGAGTGTCAGACTGTTTGACCAGCCTGGAGGTGTGTGTTTGTCACACACACATATATGTATGGCCCACCTCATTTTGCTTGGATGGCCACATGTTGGGGTCAGGATGTTGCACTGGATGAGTGATCAGGGAAGGGTGTGTTACTCCCCATGGCTGTGACCCAGGGTTCTGTGGTTGCAGACATGACAGCATCTTCCAGGGTTAGGACTGCCTGCAGTGAGTGCATTCCCATGTTTAAACTCCCAGCCCTGCCTGTCGACTGTACAAAGTATCACAGAATGTCCACATCCCTGACTTATATATCTTGTTGGTTACCCAAACAAGTAAGGTTTTCAAGCAAAAGAGTTTTGTAAGTCACTCAGGGTTGAAGTCAGATATTACTGACAGTTGACATTACAGTTTCAGACTTTGTACCTATTAGACATTCCATGCTAATACAAATCATTCCATCAACTTAATAACATTATTAGAGCAGTATTTCACGTGTCCTTCTCTTTGGATTTTCATCATCCCATTATTTATGGCTTTGTCCAGATTTCTGACTCCCTGAGGCTGGCAGGTTTGCTGCTAGCAGTTATCAGCATGGCCTTTCTTTGCATTTTGTGGACTGTGTTATGTTGGTGTTATGGACCCCATGACACTCCCTAACAGGGCACTGTGTGTGAGGCATGAGAATTTGCCAGAGGCCTGTAGGCCAGGTGTGACAGATGCAGGCCATCTGTAGCAAGGCAGTGCATTCTGATGATCATATGTTCCCAGGCTGCCGGCAGTAGACACCCCTGGGATGGCACCAGTAAGTTGACTGTGGGTGTTACTAAAAATTGCTTTCAGTTACTATTGCACCATCACTCTGGGTGACTGGTGGATGCTGCTTAAGGCTAGGAACATGTTACTGCATTTTTATGGGACTATGGGAGGGGTGACACATCTGTACATGATACACATCTGCACATACTATGCTATTTGTTTAACATTTTGGTTCCATTTAGCATAGTGGTGTGTCCTATATTTCAGACTACAGGCATAACAGTATCGACCACAGTTCAGATTGTTCTGGCAGAGACATTTGTAGTTTCAGACTTCTTACCTTTCAAAGCCATACTGCCACTGCCAAACCTGCTGTGATATCACTGTGTAAAAGTCTGTGGGTGGGGATTTCATGAATGTCGCCATGTGGGGGCCTTTGCCAGGCATTTCTGTATTGTTTTCTACAGCTGATATGCTGAGTGAGACTGGTACCCCCACTTTGACATCCATGCATGTGACCTATGACCCCCCCCAGTTGTTTGGCTCACCACATATACTGTAGTGGTATTTGTAAACTAGGGTGGTACTGTATGTTGTGGGTAGGGCAGTACTGGGGATACACTTCCTACTGTCCCACAGTTGTCTGCTGCTATCCCAGTTAGCCACCTCATTCCCTTGCAAGCTTGATCAATACCATAGATATGCTATCAGAAAATTCCACTCCATTCATTTATTTTGTTACGGAGACTGACTTATCTTGTGCCTGCGGCTGTTGTGAGGATGGTGCTTGAGGGCTGACTATGTCGGATGCATGCAATACACTGCCTATACATGGTAAGGTATAGGTGGTGTGATGTTTGGCATCCATTTTATGGTGTGTGCAAGTCAGAGAGAGAGAGAGAGAGATCAGTCCCTGGGGCCCTACAGTGTCAGTGTATGTGCTATGAGTTGCCTCTTTGCCAAGGCCAGGGCATACTGGGCATGCCTCCATCTGCCTACAGGGCAGGCTCAGGATGTTCCTCCTCCATGTCACTCTGTGCCTGTGGAGGCCTTGGCAATGGTGGGGGCTGTGTGGCCCTTCCCCATTTTGTTCCTCCTGCAGCTGTCTCTACAGTATCATATTGTGTAGCATGGCACATACTATGAACATGTGTGCACATGTGGCTGGAGAGTACTGCAAAGCTCCACCGGATATGTCAAGGCAGCGGAACCGTGACTTGAACATCCAAAACACATGCTCTATAATAATCCTGGTTTGTGCATGTGCCTCATTATGGCGTTCTTGTGTGGGTGTGTGTGCATTTCTGATGGGTGTCATCATCCACAGTGCCAGTGCGTAGCCAGCATCCCCCACCAGATGGCCATATGGAATGTCCCCACTGACAAATGCCTGGCACAGCTGTGATGAATGCCAGATGTGGGAGTCGTGATAGCTTCCAGGGCTGCCAGCACACACGTTCATGATAATACCCTGGGCATCACACATGACCTGGCAGTTGATGGAGGGGGAAGCCCTTGCGGTTTATGTAGAACCTACCCCATTCACCAGGTGGTGCTTTAATGTGGATGCTCGTGCAGTCTATGGCACCTAGTATCTCAGCTACATGGTGGAAGAGACGCATATTGCTGGTCCTGTCCTCACGGGTGCTGGGAAAGTAAATGTGCTCAGTGGCATGTGTTCACATGGCATCCAAGAACTGGTAGAGAATTCTGGATGCAGATGCCTGTGAGACCCCCATGATATCCCCAGTTAGTCTTTGGAAAGTACCTGTAGCTAGTATTCTTAAGGCTACACATAACTTGGTATCCACTGGGATGGGTTCCCCTCTGTTGGTTCTGGGTCTGAGGCGAGGCTGGCACAGTTCAACAAGTTGCTGAAGTATGTCCCTGTCCACCCTGTATTGCTCTACTATCTCCAGATCATGCAGCCCCTATAGGTTACCCTGGGTCTGAACACTCTTCTCCTCCTCCTCAGTCTGAGTTGGTTGTCAGCATTTTCCCCCTTACTACCCTCAGTCTCTAGCACATACTGATGGATCAGAGCAACAGCAGCCCCTAATATGTTTTGTTAGATTTGTCAGTTTAAAATTCCCCCGAATGTGTACATTAGTGGTGTAGAGTTTGTGGGAAAAAACAGACTGAAAGGTGTTTGCATAGTTTATAGTAGTGTGCTGGGCTGCTGCCTGTGTAACTGTCTGATTCTGATACATTCCACCTGCCAGCTATGCTTGTTCTCCTTGATTGCCTTTCTTATGCAGTTTCTCCTTCCCATTTCTTCCCAGTTTAAGCTCTGATGCATGCCGTGCATTCCCGGTACCCAAATGTGAACAGCTCTGCTATCTCCTGTGGGTTTTTTTGTTTGTTTTGTGTTTTTGTTTTAGGCCCGGTATGTGCCACGCACACCTGTTTAGCTAAAGTAAACAGTTTTAAGCAGAACTGGTCCTTCCTAGATGAGAACACGCTCTGCATTTCATGGAATAGGGAAATACAGCCTCAGACACATACTCCTGCCTTAGCTGTGCTTAGCTAAGGGCAAACATGGGCCACTGAGCTTCAATGTGCTTACAGCAATCATGACACACCCCCTTTTCATGTTAGCTGCTCCTCCTGATTACACCATGGTGTTGGAGCACCTACTTAGGTGCAGTCTAACAATTTGTGATTCAGTATAAATCCCCTCATTTGCATACACCACTGCCTTACTCCTGAGTTACGACACTTAAACTGAGCCTTTCTCCTTAGCAAAGACTATTCCCTAGTATTGTTTTCATTCTGCATCCCATTGACTATAATGGTGAAATGCAGATTACTCTCAAAATTGATTTTTCCTCTTTTTTTTTTATTTACGGCGCAATTCTGTTTGCACGCCGCTGCCCTATGATTAAACAGCTGAGTTCAGCCAAAAAAAAAAAAAAAAACTTTTATTTTAAACTATTTTTCATGCCAGGGGCCATATATTTGGCCATTAGCATTCCTAATGAATGGAATACATGCTTTATTTGAGGCTGTCATTCCTCCATTTTCTTTTTTGCAGAAATGTATTCAGCTGGTAACCGAATACATTTCTTCAGGTTACACTATTCCTGCACTGACACCTGCCTGCTTGCTGAATTGCTAATTTACCCCATTTGCATGATTTTCACTAGCAAATGAGGTAATTAGCATAAGGCAGTGGTGTCCATGTAGGAATAGTGTAGGAGCACTCGTGCATGTCCCGGCAGCCCTTTGCTGAATCGCTTGGTGGAGATATTGCCTGCAGCAGCTCCTGCACTATTCCTACACTCCGTGTAGGGTTTAATGAATCCTGGGGTATGATTTTGTGATAGCAGCCATTAACTATGTTGCACTGCTCATCTCATTTACATATATATTTTAAGTTTATCACTGCTTGTTCTTCTTACTATATATTCATAAAAAATGTTATTTAGTGGATGTCAACATGATACATTACTTGCACATAAACATAATTATACTAGAAAAATAATTGGTAAATTAACACTTCAACATAAATGTGTGAGGCATACATACAAATAGTGACCCAAGGATACAAGACTTTTTTGTTAGACTGTTTCTTTAGTATTCTTAAAGGATTATATGTCAGCTGGATTATATCAAAAGCCCCCCAATACGAATGTTATATTGACAGTCTAGCATGTCTTTTAGACTAGAAAATCATGTCAGTATTGCATGCTGTGATGTCATGGCATCCTTGTCATGTGTGATTTGCATGTATACTGATGGCTGATATTTTCATAATTGAGCTAATAAAAGCATTTTCTCTAACAAACTATTTAATGCCCTAGTCTAACATAATGGCACCATATGATGGACATAGTGGCCCACACATGGCCTTCTATTCATATCATCAATACATATGGATAATAGGACATTGGGTATGTTACATGATCAGGCTATCCTCTAATTTGTATTGTCATACAAAGTATCAACACACCTTATAGGCCATATTGTCTGAAAATTAAGTTTTAATGACAGCTGTACTGTTTTCTGCTATACCTTGAGCAAACATCTCACATGTACTGTTGTATATGTTTTGATCATTTTAATGGCATACCATATACTGTCACCAACATTTAGGGGCACATCTGAATGTGATTTATGACAGACATGAGTTCATAACTGTGATGAATGTTAGACACCATTTTGTACATTGTTATGGCTTGAAATCATGCCTTTCACCCTATATGGTGTTACAGTTGCATAAGATCATACAGTACTATAATATGACATACAAAAAAGTTAACACATGTAGACTGTGAAAACATAAATAAGAAACTTCCAATGATAGTGGTATAAATACACTAACAAATATATAAACCACCAAAAACATGCCAGGAACCAATGGCTCCTGGCATTGTTTTTACATGTAGATTATGTGCATTTGTATATGGCATGTTATACCCCCATAGCTTTTGGAGAACAAGTATTATGCATGTATTTTTTTTTTTTACTGTGTATAATCTTGGAAGAGAGTGGGACTTGTGGTGGCTCTCCTCAGACACAGAAGATGATGATATGCCAGACCACTACCAGGCAACTCAGACGCCAAGGACCAGGATGATGAGCATGACAGGGTCAATGATGACAACAACAACAGACAGGGACCTGCACATGCCATCATTCCTGCTGCTCACCAGAAAAGACCACCATGACAGGAAGATAATTTTCATGGCCATATCAGGAGGTGATGACAGAAGTCTTCCAGAAGCAGATAAGGGACCTGATGGGGAACTTCTTCCAGGATGTGGCACAGCTCATGCACAACTCCTTCTGGGAGATAGCTAGAAAGATCATTGTTGATGTTTAACCCTATCAGGATGGCTTCTCAGGTCTGTAAGTATTGTTTGTGTGCTCAAATTATCTAATTTTGCCACCATGGTGTCTGCCATATCCAAAGATGTACTATATAGGCACAATTGAGTCGACATAGCATGTTGCTGTAATGCTTTTCTGATATACATCCTACTGTACACTGCACATATCATGTCATACATGGCATTTCATTGCTGCTGTAGTATGACACATTGCCACATTACACATGCAGAAATCAATCACGTGTACATGGTGTGCTATACTTCATACATGTATTGCTCCATATGTACAGGGCACTGCTCCTTACGTGTGTGTGTGTGTGTGTGTGTGTGTGTGTGTGTGTGTGTGTGTGTGTGTGTGTGTGTGTGTGTGTACCCTTATGCATGCAGTGCAGAATAACATTGTTATGTCTAATACACTCTGGCCCTGTATGTGACAGATATGACTGTTGCAGTTACCATGGTGCAAGTGAGACACAATTGTTTTGCTTATATTGTTCCGTTATATACTTAGGTGGCATGACAGTAACTTACAAACTACATTATTGCCATACTTTTCACATAACACACTAAAGTGGGTCCATTTTGTTTATTTGCACAAGTCATCTATGTGTATGCATCATCATCATCATCAACCCCCTTTTTCCCATTTTCTTCTTGGGGTTGGGGTGTCGTGTCAACTCTCATAATCTCTCTCTGTTCAATGGTGCTCTCCAGCCTTCTTCAACACTCATGCCTGACTGTCACATATCTTCTGTCACAAAATCCAGCCATCTCTTTGCTGGAAGCCCTGCTTTCCTCTTGCCTTCTTCCTGTCTGTCTCAAATCTTCTTTACTAGATTGTCTTCTCCTTTATGGCATGTGCTCAAACCACTGTAACCTGTTCTATTTGACCTTTTCTTCAATTGGAACTACTTTGGCTTCTGCTCTTATGTTATTTCGTCATCTGTGCCACAGTGTGTATCCTGCCATTCATCTCAGGCTCTTCATCTCCATTACCTCTAGCTTCCTTAATTGCTCTGCCTTTACTGCCCAGGTTTCTGTACCATACAGTAATATTCATTTCACCACCATTTTGTACACCTAACTTTTCAGCTTCTTTGGCATTCTTCTGTCATATGATACACCAGACACTCTCTGTCAGTTGGCCGCAGCCCCTCTGAGTCTAGCTTTGAACCTTCTCATTCAGACTTCCCTTCTCCTCAACCGCTGCCCCCAATACTTCACGCTGTTGACCTGTTCCAATATTTTCTCTTCCATCTCAGTTTTTAGCTTCTTCTGATTTCCCGCATTTGCTAATGTTACATTGTCTTATCTGTATTCAGTTTCACCCCATGTGCTTTCAGTTTTGCATTCCATTCCCTTATCCTTTGCTGAGGTTCTTGCTCAGAATCTGCCTATAATGCCACATTGTCTGCATACAGCAACTTTGCTGATCTGTCCCCTTCAATCTGTTTGCTATTGTAGTCCATCACCAGTATGAGCAACAGTGGGCTCAAAGTTGAACCCTAATGCACACTCACTCTCACTGGGAACCCCTCTGTGAAACCAAGCACTGTTCGTACTTGAGTCATTGGGTACCTGTACATAACTTGCACTAATTCTACCAATGTTTCTGGGACTTCATACCATTACAAGACTGCCAAAATCAACTTAAATCAACTTTCTTAGGACCTTGAAATGTGCGTTCTCCAAGTCTAAGAATGCCCAATTGAACCCTTTCCTCATCTCTAGGTTCTTCTTAATTATCTGTCTCACTGCAAGCATCAAGTCAGTTGCGCTGCATCTTAATCTGAATAAAAACTGCTCATCTCCCATCTTGCTTTCTACTGTTCTGTGAATTTGTTTATCAGTAACTCTCTCCAGAACTTTCATGCACTGTGATAGGTGTTTGATACCTCTGTACTGCCCACAGTTGTGGATGTCCCCTTTGTTCTTGTACACTGGCATGAGTATGCTTATTCTCCAATCATCTGGGAAACACCTTTCTCTCTACACTGCTATGAGTACCCTCAGGGGCCATTTCTCCCCTCTCTCACCCAACATCTTTATCATATCTGCTGTGACCTCATCTGAGCCTACTGCTTTCCCTGACTTCATTTTCTTTATTGTTATTATTACTTCTTCTATGGTGGGCTCATCCTCTTCACTCATCTTAGTCTGTGTCTGGGGTAGTAACACTTCTCTGGGGTTTTCTTCATTCAGAAGCTGCTAGAAGTACTCCTTCATTCTGCCTGTAATGTACTGTGGACTGGTGAGCAGGTTGTTGCTGCCATCCCTTATGAAGGGTGTCTGACTATCCCCTTTATCTTTCTGTCTTTGCCTTGCAACCTCATATAGTTTCTTTATGCCATCTATTAACTCACTTTTCAGAAGCTGATACAGACATACCTCTCAACCTGTTACAGCAAGAAATCTGGACAAAGGCACAAATGATGGGGGGACAAAGGCCTAAAAATAGGGACACTTTTTAAATATTGCTCTTACAAACTTAGAAATTGGACAGAATACGAGGTTATGCATTAGCATGTATTTTCTGAAGGATATGAAGTCTGGAACTCAAATGTATGCCATTATATTCTGACTTCTGTCCTCAAACACTTGCCAATGATTTGCCAGAAAACCACCATTTTATGAGAAACAGACCAAAAATATGAGGCAAAAATCTGGACATTCTGTGAAAATCTGTACAGCTGAGAGGTATGGAGAGAGCCTCTGATGCCCTATTCTTTGCTATTGCAACTCTTTTCTTAGCTTTTTTGTTAGCCAACCAGTATTCCTTCCTAGCCTGGTCCATCTTTTTTATCTCTCATTTTTTCCTGCACTCCTTATTTCTTTTGATGACTTTCTGAATATCTGTACTCCACCACCAGCTTTCCTTATGTACCTTATTTCCATACCTGGCTCAGCTGCATATCTATTCTGCAGTTCTAGCACTGCCATTCTTCTTCAACGTCACCTATTTCCTCTTCTTCTTGAGGTGCTAGAGCCCTGAGTAATTCTGTGAACTGTTATGCTTTTTCTTCAGTCATCTTCCATATTATTAGCCTGGTCTCTCTTGACCATAGAGCCTTCTCTGATGACTGCTTTCAGCTGATTGTGGCAACCAGTGGCCTGTTCTGTTGGCCAACTGTTTCACTGGAGATGACATTGCAATCACTGATTCTACACAATTGCTCTTTCCTTACTCGGAGGAAATCTGCCAGAGTTGCATGTTGGCCACTCTTGTATGTAATCTTATGACTGTCTCTCTTTCTGAACCAGGTTCTGGCTACAATCAAGACATTTGCCAGACAGAAGTCTAAAATGGCCTCTCTTTCTTTATTCTTGTTGCCCTACCCATGTGGACACATGCAGTCCTCATTTCCAGTTCTGTACTGATATTTGCATTCAAGTCACCCATTATCAACATCATTTCATGTTGTCTTGCTTTATCTAGTAGGTCCTGCAGCTGTCCGAATGCACTCTTTTCTTCACTGTCACAAGCCTGCTGTAGTACATAGACTAAGATTATGAATACTGCTGTGTCATTAAGATGGAGTCTGATTGCCATGACTCTGTCAGTAATTCTGACGACATCCCTCACTGCCTTCTGAATCCTCTCCCTCTCCACCATTTCCACATCATTTCTAGCCTGTCCTCCTCATAGGCTCTGGATCCCAAGCCAAGTGGCTTTGCTGCACTGCATCTTGTCTCCTGGATACATAGGATGTCCAGCTTCCTCCTTACCAACATGTCATCCATTTGCAAGCTCCTGTCAGCTCAAGTTCAACCTCTTAGTTCAAGTTTGGCAAGGTGATTGCCTTTATGTCTGGCTTTCGCTCAACAGAGCTATCCCAGGTAAACCAAGCTCAGCAACTGGACACTGGCCAGCCTTCTGGACTTTATGGCAGGTTTTATGGCAGGCACAGTGTCCTCAATCCAACCTGGAAAATACTTATGCCAATTTGGTGGCATTAGTCAACATGACCAAATCACTTAAAGCCATATTTTTCTCCAATGAGTGGCTAGCCCTGCTGCAGTGCAGTCTGTGATCTGTGTTCTCCTATCTTGAGGATACTGCTCATCACTTTAGATGCCCAAAGAGGTTTGTCTATACAACTCTTCTCCCTATAGTTAGTATGTAGGGTCTGTGCTGCTGCCCACAGCTCCATTCTTTGGTGAGGCTTGACATGGAAACTCTAAGCATGCTTTTTGAGATGGGAAGAACCCCACAACGACACAAACAGAACATGCAAAGTGCAAACAGGCATTGGCAGGAGGTCAGGATAGAACCTTGTATCTTGTGAATGGAAGGTAAAGATCTTAACCATTAAGGCAGCTGGTCCTCTAATTATGCATTGCACCCATTTCTCTATTGGTTGTTGCTGTCTTAAGTCTGTTCAACAACATGACAGGTCCTTGCTTATGTGATTTTGTTGTGCCATACTGTCATACTGGTTCAATGGTTTTGTGTTTGGCATTTAGTGGCAAATATTGTGCCATGTTATATCAAATTACTGTGACTGGTATATATAAGCAAGCATCCTTCACATGCTGCATAGACATTCACTGGTTCACTGGTGAATATATAGGGGAGGTGCTACTTTACTTAGTATCATTCCTGAATTCTTTGTCCTTATCTTGGATATGTCAATAGCCACTGTTTTTGAGAAAAGCTTATATTATGACATGCATAAACAGATTTGCATACATGCCCACGTGTATGTGATGGTATAAGATGTGCAATGATTTACATAAATGTACAAGTGTATACATTTATTATGACTGAGACACAAACACCCTTGTAATTTGTGACTGTGTACATATAGTTATTCCATTTTCCTGTACAGTACTATTGTTCTTAGGACTGTCCTTTGATCAGTCCTATACATGGACAGTGTTATTTATATTAATACAGCTGTTTGTTATTCCTGCTGTATTATGTTTGCATGTATATTTGACTGTGAAACTGAAAATTATGTGTGTACTTATGCATCTTGCTGTTTAACAGTTGTACATTACAGCATCTGTGCTGTTTGTACACAAACATGTTTAAAGCCATCAGCAATGCAGTTTGCCCATGTGACATACAGTTGCAGCTTTGGTGGACTTCCACAAATTCCTATGTGGCAAACACATGCATATGCAATGTGTTCCCTTAGAAAAGTGTACCTACTTTCTGAAGCTATTTCCTCACTGATGGGGGCTTGTATTGTCTATCGCCCATCCCCATTTTAGCTTTGGTCTATATGTTGCACATATACATGCATACATTAACCTTCCTCTACTTTATCATCATTGTCATGTAGTTGCACTGTTACAACAGCACCTTGTGTCAATGTGTTGGGCGTCATACACATGCAAGACATATGCATGCAATGTGCTGGCAATTGCTTAGATTCCATCACTGTTCCTGTTATACATCTGTGCTGAGCATTACCCAGGAACTGATTTTCTACCTTTCTATGCACAAGTTGGCATTCCTTATCTATCATGTCATTGGTGTGTGTCACTGGTGTGTTTATGTGACATTTCTTTCTCATATGAACATGTTATTCCATTGCATGTCACACATATACACTGTATACCTGATAACCCACTTGTGTTGCCTCTGACATATGGATTCTATTCCGCCTATGTTTGGGTTGTGTACACTTATTTGTGTATTAAACAGCTACATTCTTCCTTTGCTACAGTACTGCTACTTGGCACTGTGCTTTTTTTTTTTTTACCTTTCACATGCAGAGTTGGAGGTTTTAATCTATTCTCCACTTGTCCATCCAGCCTCAACCCCTTTTCCCATTTTTACACATGGGGTCGGGGTGTCACTTCACAACGACAATCATCTCAAGCCAAGGTTTACACTGCCAGGTTGATAGCCCTGCTGCAGTAATTCATTTGCAGCACTAATGCATGCATACACTCTCACCTATTTGGAATGTGGAAGGAAATTGGACCACCCAAAGGAAACCCATGTGACCACAGAGAGAACATGCAGATTCCACACAGAAGGCTCCCCAGCCAAGAATCGAACCAGACAACCTCTTGCTTTGATGCAATAATGCTAACCGCTGCACCACCGTGGCACCCCTCCACTTGTCTTCTCCTGAAATTCCTTGGCTGGATTTGCTCAACCATGCTATTGCTTGGTTTACACTTATACAACTGCCAGACTACTTGATGATTGGATTCAGTATCCACTGTGTACTGCAGTCCTCATTTATTTCCCTATAACACACACCTACCATCAGTCATACACATTCAGGTATGACTGTCACACAATTTATGATATCTCTGCACTGAGTAGTGCATAGGCACATATGTAGTTCTGCATTGTACTACGGCTGGTATGCATCCCCTATCCTGTTTGTCATTTTCCTGCACAGCATGGCAAATCAATGCACTGTAAGGCACAGAGTAGGTGTGTTGATGCATGTAACAGTTTTATTTCATGTTGTCCTTGCCATGGCCCATAGCTGTGGACCAGAGGCCACTTCTTTGCCTGTAGCAGAATGTAGTGTGCCCATCTCTGCCTTGCACAGGTATTGCTGCAGCTATTTCCTCTGATAATCCAGTCCCTGACTTCTCCTAAGCTGCTGTAACATATCTACCACACAGATCTGTGATGTTCCCAAGTTGTCACTGCTTCTGGACTATCATGCTGTATTGTGGTAAACACCACAAAAATCTGACTGCAGGACTTAGGTGCATATTGCAGTGTGTCACCAGAAGTATAATACCAGTGGAAATGTATCTTCAGGAATCTGAACACATATTCAACATATTCAAAAATATTTTGTGCCAGTGATTGCATGATGTTGCATGCCATCTCAGACATGGTCTGGAGGTTTTAAATGAGGTCCATCAGCCATAATTACAAAGTATATACTGCATCACCTGCAATACACAACAATAGCTAACATTAGACAAGGCCTGCACCTTTGTCAATTGGAGTAGCATATCCCGGACTCTGTTGCTGGCAACCTGTGTACCTACCAACTAGATGACATTGTGAGAAGTTATCCCACATGAAATAGAAATCACAAATGTGCCAGATGTCAGAATCATGGGAACTGCTTGGATGGTGCACAGGCACATTGTACATAATACCCTGAGCATTGCATACCACCTGACAGCTGATGTTGTTGAGCCATTCTGGTTGATATACTGGATAATATGTCAAGCAGGTGGGTACTCTATTCTCTTTTGAAACAATAATTGCTTCTGCACATGCAATAACATCACATTAAAGAACTGGTGTGGGATCTGTGAACATGACACCTATAAAACTCCTAATGTATCCCCTGTCAGACACTAAAAGGCTCATGTAGCAAGGATGGTCAGTGTTACACAAAACTGCTTGTCCACAAATCCCCACTTGAGTCCATGTGTGGGCAATGCATGTTGTCTAACTCCTGGTGTGGTGTCTTTGTCCACATGGTAGTAGTTGAGTGATTGACAGTGTCCTGGTCATGGAGATGATGGTATGTCAGCTGATGGTGGATTGGTTTGTGATGTGGAGGGTGATGTTATATCACATTATGGCCATTGCCACTGAAAGGGGTCACTAACATGTGCTGTTCAATGGCACTGCTGCTACCCCCAGCTCCACTGCACCCGTGAATGTGCTGACCACTGAAAATCCCAGTGTTCAGAACACAAGTGCCATGGCTTTTTTTCAGCTAAATATTTGTTTTTGAATCACTCTGCCATGTTTGATGCTTTCATCTGTGTATGTGACTTATTATTATAATAATGATACTTATCTGCATGTCATTATGCAGTTGTTTGCATATAGTGCTTACTGCCCTATTTCTCCTGTGGCATAGTCGCAGTGCTTGTGCCTCTGAATTGCCCCTTTCCTGTTTGTCACCATTCATGCTAGTTTACATAATGCCGTATGTTATTTCTGAATGCCTCCAATGGTACAGTAGCACCAAATAGAAATACACCACGTTTTTATTTATTTATTGTTTACCAGGAAAGTCCAACTTGGAACAAGCTAGTTTTCAGCAGAGGCCCAGGGAGAAACACTTCAGACTCATGCCTTTGTAATGTGGGAGGAAACCCACACAAACGCAGGGAGGACATGCAAATTCCACACAGAAGGCATCCCAACTGAGAATCAAACCACGGAACCACTTGCTGTGAGGCAACAACACAAAACTGCACCACTGTTCTGTCCACATTATGAAAATGGATGAAACAGGCAATAAGGGAAGCATGCTAAGGGTATATCACAACTGTGCTACAATGCCAAAGTAAGACTTATTTTGGGCAGCTCTTGCAAACACCCCAAGCTAGCTTATTAAAAGTTGTTTTATACTGTCACTGTACTATAATACATTTTTTATTTATTTTCTATCCAGTAAAGTTCCACCATGCACTTGGGCAGTGCTTTTCAGTGAAGTACCAGGAAGAAAAGCCTCACAAATTAGAACAGTGAAAAAGTACCAACATAAGTAATAACCACATAATAGCAGCACTATTTTAAATGGATAAGCAAATTGTCTACCATACATTGAGAAATAAAGTATATCATAGTTAAGAATATACTAAGGCAAAATAAATTAATAAATACATAAATAGATGCAAATACAGCTCAATGGCACCAACAGGCAATTTGGAGGTATTAATCCGTCTAGGAGTACTGCTGGTTCAGTGGTTAGATTTCTGCCTCTTACCACTATCTCCCTGGGTTTAATTCTGTCTTCCAGTCATTACCCACATGGAGTTTTTATTTTTGCCTCATGTCTATATGGGCTTATTGCTGTCTCCTCTCAATTCTCAGAAAACAAGTTAATTGATTTAATATTCTATACTGTGCATACCCGTTTTTTTTTACTTCTGTCCTTGTAGCCCAGGTCATGGGTGAAAAGGAGCCAAGGACTAGTTCACCTATGGTATTAATAAATATATATATATATATATATATATATATATATATATATATATATATATGTGTGTGTGTGTGTGTGTGTGTGTGTGTGTATCTTACTTAGCATTTGATTAATCATTAATACTTAGCAAATATGTTAAAGAAAATGCAATGCAGAAATCATATAGCACTTATATTGCACTTATCTAACTTTAGTGAGACTCCACATTGCCAGATAATCACAAATGTTGTACATGCAGAAAATAAATATGCTTACATCATTGTGTAAAAGAATTAGAGCAGATTAAAAGGCAAAATGAAACATTATGCTGAAATAGTCAGATGGTCAGCAGAAGAAATCATAATAGTGGCTGGAGGCATGCAAAAAGTAATGCTGTAAACAGCTATTAAAAATAAAAATTTAACAAAGACAATCCCCCGGATTCATGAAGCTTCTATGCAAGAATAAGCTATTCTTGCATGGAAGGGTCCGCATCCGTGTAGAGTAGCAGTGCACCTTGAATATTAATGAAGGTGCGCTGCTCCGCTCTTACACAGACGTGGATCTGTGAACAAGCACAGGGGAGTGTGTCTGAGAGCAGTGCTCTCACTATACACACGTCCCATGCACTCCATAATTGCCATACTGCAATGTAATGGTGGCGAGAGTGTCTGCAAAATACCTCTTAACCTCTTAGAGTGTAAGAAATCTGGAGAAAGGAAATAAAAGTCTGGCTCACAGACTTAAGTTGATAGAATAACAGGTTATTCATTAGCATGAATGTGTTGAAGGGTATAAAGTGTAAAACGCAAATATCTGTCAATATTTTCTAACTGCAGTCTTTAATAATTTGCCACTAATCCACCAGAAATCCACAATGTTATGAAAAATGGACCAAAAATATAAGGCAAATATCTGAGCAGTCTGTGACAATCTGTACAGTTGAGAGGTATGGCGGACACTGTGAGCATTCGTGGAGCATAACTTAAATGCAAATCCTGCCATGTCATCACCATTGTAAAATTACAGCCCCCCACCAATAATGTTGCAGAAATCAATGCGCATATCCCTACAGTACAAAATGAAAACACAACAGTTTAATTTTTTTTCAGTCAGCAATAAAGTTTAAACATAGCTGAGCAGCTGTGCGCATCGTGCAGCTCTGTTTAGCCTAGCTTACACATCATAAGGAGCTAAATAGGTATATACTCCAGCGCATAGCAATGCGGAAATATTAACATAATTAGAGCAATTACCTTGCAAGTAGTTGTTCCTGGTTTGAACCCCAGTAAAGCCAATTAATCTTTTACATGTGAAAGCAGTACATAATTTATTTTTTTTAATAATTAGGTAGCAAAGAACACATATTTTTTAACCAGAGTAGTGTAGTAGGTCCAGATGTGAGGTGTGAGTGTAATAAAATTGTGAAACCCCCATATAAACACAAGTGCCCCATACAGTATACTCACACAAGAATAAATGAAATGAAAGCACATTGGTGGAAGTCAGTGAAGGTAAACAAATTTATAATATGTCAGGAATGATGAATTAATCCCATACAGGTAGTAGTCCATAAAACAGAGCATAAGCAATGCTAAGCATTGTACAGATATGCTGACCGGGTGTAAGCATTGTGTAAACATGAATGCTAAGCAATGAGTTGCCCAGCTAAGCGGATTTGCCCATTGGTAAGCAGTGCTGAACCTGCCCCTGCAAGCACGGTCAACCTTAGCTAAGCAGGTTTGCCCGTAGCTTAGTTTAGCTCACCATATTCAAAATCATCCAGTCATGGCAAAGGGTGGGAAATCAGCCACATTTAAACCTCATAGGTGAGAATACAGCTCATAATTGGTTGTAGCCCCCCACTGTAGGCAGTATGGCAGGTGTTGGATAGGGCATGCACTTTCAGGCACAGCGCTGGGGCATACAAGAGTCCAAAGTCATGGTAGGACTCACTGAAAAAAAAACATGATGTGAGACTGCTGCAGGGCCAGTACCAGGGCTCCCAATACAAAGTGGAAGACTTTGAAAGTTTCATCCGTGATCTCACCAATGCCACTGGTATCCCTAGGACTGGTGAGCAGGTTTGGCACCACTATGCTGACTTGAAGCAGTGGAAGAGGGAGCTGTTGGACTAGTGGGTCCAAGAAGCATGACAGAGGGGTGATGTCCCAACAATGTGTAAGGATTCATAGCAAAAACTGTTCACCAAAGTCCAGCCTATGTATGTGATGGATAGGTATGCATAAATGTTTCTCTATCTTCATTACAGCTCCAGCTGAGTGGGCTGAAAACCAGGAAACCCATACCAGCAGGTTACAAAGGCTGCATCGCAAAGCTGGTGAGTAACAATCTTGCTTGTAGTATTCATACCAAATAAATAAAAAGGAGTAGAATGTCACCTGGCAGTATTAAAAATGAGTATGGTTTGTACTGAATAAAGCAGATGATATTACAGTAATAGTCTCATATAGGTTATATATAAATAAAACTGTAACTTCCTGTCAATAAAATTCAAAACCCTGGGCTGGTTGTGTTTACTCTGGTATGGTATGATTTGAAATGTGTACAGGTTATGCACAGCAACTATAGCTCTGAAAGCATTAAACAATCAAGTCTCATCTGAAAAAGTTAGTGCCTTTACAAGACACGAGATTAACTGATATTAAAAATGTTATGCACCACGATCTGATATCTGAATGGTAATGTTGTGTTAACCATTGTTTTCCACACTGTGCTATGTCAAAAGGTATGTATAGGAATGTATGTATAAGAATGTTGTAATTGCAAGGTCAGATAGTACAACAAAGAGAGAATGAGAAAGAAATCATTTAAAGAAAAGACAGCAGTTTCTCAATAGCCCCTTCTGATGAAACATACACTTGTTATATTTTTAGCAGAAACAGCCACGGTTTGAATCCCGGGAGTGGTAGTAAGCTGTATGCATAATTTCAACTAGGATTTTGTGAAAATGTGTAGAAACAGTCAGGTAGTGTCAAACATTCCCTCCATAAGTCTTCCAGGTAAGAGAAGGTTTAAAGTATCTATAAGAAGGATGTAGTTATACTGTGTACACTACTCATGGTACAACCCCAAGGCTGCAAATGACAGCAAGATAAGTACAAACACTATGTGGTCTCCCCCAAGAAATATTCAAAAGTGTCATGCTGTCACAGCTACTGGTCCCTGCTAACAACAACTAGGGTGACCAATAGAAATCAAGGCATAGTGTGTCAGTAGTGCGCGCGCGCGCGCACACACACACACACACACACACACACACACACACACACACACACACAGTATGAGTGCACATATGTAACCCTGAATGTGTGAATATGGGTAGAAACAGTCATGTAGCATTAAAAAAACATTCCCTCCACAGGACTTCCAGGTAAGAGAAAGTATAAAGTATCTATAAGAAGGACGTGTTTATACTGTGTACAAACATACCACTGCCCAACCCAATGCCGTAGTTGTAATAATACCTGTAGATTAATGAGTAGAGTAATGATGATTAAAGCTGTGACCACTAGAAGAATCTACATTTGCTAACTGACATCTCTCTCTCTCTCTCTCTCTCCCCCACCTTATCTTTACCAATAATCTAAACACAAAAATGAATGGGTATGTTTTCCACAAAACCTACTGTTGTGACATGTGTCCTGTTGTTCTACAAATGTTGAAATTTATTCCAATGACTGTTCCTTGAACACCATTCGATAGACAGCATAGTATACTTCCCCCCAGCAAGCCATTTTACGGCACTACATTTACCCATAATACCAGTTCAAAGATCTATTAAAATAATCTATATCCATCCAACCTCCAATCAGAACCAGATAATATTTTGAGCATAGTTCCGCAATAGTACGAACACTGCGATCCGAAAAACTTAAAATTAAAATAGTAAAATTATAAAATAAACGACATAAGAAAACAAAATAAAATAAAATATATTACACCCCTAAGGAAAAGAGCATTACACATCCATCTTTTCAACCCTAATTCATCTCTCCGTATCATTACCATAGACCCAGATTATGGTCCCTTTTCTTTTCTTTCCCATTTATCCCAGTTATCAAATCATTTTAAACTAGTAAAATGAATTCTGACAGGAGTTTTGAATGAAACTATTTTGATATTATACTATACTTGTATAATGGTATATTGTTACTTATTTTTAATAAAATATAGGAATACGTGAACATTTGATGAATTATACCCCGAGGGAAATTAACTAATTACCTAACACACAAGAGTTCTTCTTACTGTTCGTGAATTCACTGGTTTTAAATGACTACTGTACCAACTTTATTTCATTAAAAGGACTCATCTGCCATGGACTCAATTTGTCAAGGATCTTTATTTCTTTATTTATTTTTTACGGCTTGGAAAATATATTTTTTATGGCTTGGAGAATTTAATTCAGTGTTTCTTTTTAAGTTTGTTCCGACGTGCATGACTCTGGTGCACGATTTAACTCAGATGTAATTTGTTTTATTTCACCTAGGTCCCTAAGTTGTGTAATTTATTAGTTTTACATTCCAACTCCATTATAGGAGTAATATACACACAGGGACCCCAAGCTGCCACCAACCAGGACCAAACATGTCTTCAATACTTGATAATATCCTAATAGCTCTGACAATGGACATCACGCATAATGCAAATATAAAGACAGAACAAGACTGTTTCAGGGACATTGAAAACAGTCTAAAATACTTCAAAAGTCTCCAAATAGAAGAATTATATTTCAAAAAAATGCCTGGATATTGGGATAATTCCAAAGGCTTAAAAATCTTCAAAAAGATGAACGCCAGAAAGGCTGATGAAGAAATCCACTATGAATGGCAAAGAATATTGAATGACACCAGCAAGAATCTCATGTAACTGCTACTGAAGCATAGCCAGAAACTACAAAATCAACAAATATCCATCCTAAAGGGACTTGAGACTCAACTTAACACCATTAACTTCGACCACCTCCACGATATGTTCAACAGAGTAAAATAATTCGAAAACAGACTGAGCCTTAAGAAATAAAACAAAATCAAAAGAGATCTGAAACAAGAAATAAGGCTTAGTCTCCATCTTTTCACTCCAAATACGACAACCTACACAGATCTTCCTCAACAGGATACTGAACTGACTAACTCAATAAATGACATGAATACCACAGATGGGGACAACAACATGGCAGGCATTCCAGAATCACAAAATGAACAACAGTCTCCATTTTTTCTGGAGGGATCAACAACACCGAGACTAAACCCGACAACAGACTCTCACTGCCTTTCCATCCCAGTACCAACAGACTCCCCTTGTACCCTACCAAGTCTGCACAAGAGGAATGTTTATGATCAGAGACTGAGCACATCCCTGGTACAGCTCACACATCAGAAAGACAGGAGCTGGAGGGGAATGAGAGACCTGAAACATCTCTGGAACCCACCATCAAATCTCCCGGACAAAAGGACACACCGGCTCCACCAACAAGGAACAAGATTTGGAACAACTCCTAAAAAGAACTAACTAATGCCGAAATAAAAGTACTACAAAAAGTCTGACTTTTGTCCCAGCTAGAAGAAGCGACATTGCACAAATCATAATTGACCTTAAACTTTTCATAAGAAAGATCAATTTATAAATATTTTTTTTGGATACACAAAAAACAAACCAATGTAAAGAACCCTGGAAAAAACTAAGCAATTGTTATGCCCCACCACATCCCACAACTACAGCCTTCTAATCCAAATGTGGAGCAGACACCAGAAAAATACTAACAAAGCCTCCCAAAAAACGATATCTCAGCTTACTACCAGAAGAATCTATTGCCCTAAAAAATTTTTGCAATGACCCTACAAGAAGAGTTATGAAAGTGGATAAAGGCAGGGGGATCCTCGTAACTGACACCACAAGCTACAACACAAAAATCGAACAAATGCTCGATAACAACTCCTTCTACGAGGACTGTGATCTGTATCAAGTGAGCGCAGCATACAAAAACATCTTACTGGAATTTCAAGACATGCACAACGAAGGATTAATCAGTAACAGAGTCCTGGAATTCATCACGACAACTGACCCCAGAATTGCTCATTTTTTTTTGGCATCCCAAAGCCACACAAAAATATCCAGGACCCCTCATACCGCCCGGTCATTGCAAGCAGCGTTAGCATCACAGAGCCCCTCTCCATTTTTCTTGAAGTCACAATCAGACCATTGACCGAAAGCAACCAGTCTTTTTTGTTAGACACCAGGGATTTATTAAAGAAGATCAAAAATATCATGATTGACAAGGCTACCTTTCTAGTTACAATCGACGTGGAAGCACTTTATACAGTACTACTACACGATTACTGTATCAAAGTGGTTACAGAAGCACTAACCACTCACTCCAACGGTTCCCATGTCCCCTCAGAAATCACAGGAAGGCTTTTAAAGGTTTTACTGGAAAACAACTATTTCAAATTCAATAAGAATTACTACAGGCAAAAGAAGGGCATAGCTATGGGAGCAGCTATGGCACCCAGTCTGGCCAATATAGCATTGGGGAAATGGGAGAGGTAACATGTTTACAACTCAGAGTTCTTCAAATACATGGCTTGTTATTTCAGATATATCGACAACATACTCATTGTTTGGAATGGCACAGAAAATTAACTGCTGAACTTCTATGACCATATAAACAATTCCACGGAATTTCTGAAATTCACAAATACACATGACAAAAACAAAGCAGTATTCCTAGACCTGACCATCACAAAAAATGGAGACCAACTTTCCAATAACCTTTACAGAAAGCCCACCCGAGTAAACTTGCTACTCCACCAGCAGCGTATGCACCCACTAATCACAAAAAAGAATGTGATTAAATCTCAGGGTATCTGAATAGCCAGGGTATCAAAAGAAACAACCGACTTCACGAGAAATTTGGTGGATCTAGAGAATAATCTTCTGGCAAGGGGATACAGCTACCAGTTTATCCACAACATACTGGACGCAATAAAAGATACCAAACTAAATGACATAAAATTTCCCCCAGACAACAGAAAAAGAAAAAACAGACACAATTCGAACAACCAATATGACCTAGCAATGACGCTCTCCTTCTCCATGGATTGCTATGAAAATACAAAGGCAATAAGAGACAACTGGATTATTCTGAGAAAGAATCCCACAATTAACCAAGCCATCCCCAAGAAACAAAATTCAACATCAGGAGAAATATCAACTTGAGAGACTGTTTCGAACAAGCCTCTAAAATCTCATCAGATCCTCAGGAACTTTGACTGGGAACATACAGTTGCGGGCCACCCAAATGTTCTTACTGTGACCTGATGAGCAGCAATAACTCCTTCAAATGCCCAAATACAAACACAACATATTACAGTAAAGCATTCGCAAACTGCTCCATAAAAAGTGTAATCTACAGAGCGAACTTCACAAGATGCCCCACTTTTTATGTGGGAAAGACAATAAATAAGCTAAAAACCAGGATCGCAAGACATCTCACAGACATTAAGCAAAACAACCCACTGAATGCCCTAGCGAAACATGCAAACCACAGACCGAGACATACTAGTTTCATGTTCCATGTCCTTGACATTGTACATTTTGAAGAACTACAGGGCAAATACAACAACAAACTCGAGAAAAAAAGAATTAGATTTGCAGATCAGGCTCCAGGCCAACAAACCACCTGGACTGAATTCCACACTGTCAATTAACAGTGTGTTGAACCTCCGGAGAATACATCACCAAGCCTACTACTAATCCTGGGACATAACCTGAAGTGGTTTCTACTTGTTTCTTATTTCTATTTTTATACGTATATTTTATACGTTTTTCTCCAATAGACTAGCAGATATGATGAAGCTCCAAGCAAAAGCGCAGCACCACAAGGTGATTACCTCCTGGGCAAAGCACCCCAAGGTTCTTTACAGAGTATTTGTTTAGTATTTGTAATGTTAACATAAAAAAAAAAAAACTAAAGCTAGACCGGCCACGGTCACTTCCTAATTATACAAAACATCTCTGCATATTTTATTATGTACACTTAATATTAATTTCTCATGGTTTCATCACATTTTCCTGACAGTTTTATTCTTTATGTTTATTTTGTTTCATATCATATCTCATAATATTGGATATAACATATTTTAACCATGTAGCCTAGTTGCTCATAAGTTAAAAACTTATCATTCTGATTACAATATCTGTGGTGGGTTTTAAGAAGAGTCAGAATCCTGCAAATGAAGTATTTTTCTGCGGACTTTTAGAAGGGGCAGCTAGATACAGTTTGCCACAACCTTACATTCACTACTCTGGAAAGTCTATTATGTACAGTTTCTTGACAGTTTTATTTTATTTTGTTTTATTGTATTTTGTTTCTATGAATATTGGAAATTACATATTATTCCTGGTTGCTCGTAAGTTCATAACTTCTTAGCATTTTTTGGTGGGCTTTTTAGAAGAGACAGAATCCTACAAGTGAAATGAAATGAAATGAAATGAAAGTTTTTTTGGCAGGTTTTTAGAAGGGACAGGTTGCCACAACCGCACGTTTACCAGACTATAACTAAAAAAAACCTCACTTTTTACATTTTACATATTTTATCTTAGTTTTTATTTTATCTTAGTTTTATCTTAATCTTGATTTCTCCATTGGGATTTAACTTAACTCATCAACATAACCTGACGTCCAAGGTTATCCCAGGCCCACTTACAGGGACTGAGCTACCGCAACAGCACAATAGCTTTAATAATTGTACCTTCCCCTGAATTGGATTAGCTACTTGACCATTCACCAAGTGAGGTGGACTGACTGCCACGTCTCCCCATGGAGCAGCAGGATTGGCATCTGGGTCGGGGAAAAAGGTCACCAGGCTAGGTGTGGTTAACAGCAACATCCCATAACATTTATAATTATATAATTTCCTAGGTCGAACTAACCAACTGACTGCCCACCCAGCGGCATTGACTGATTGCCACGTTTTCCCTATAATGGCAAAACCGATGTCTGGGTCAGTATGAATAACCACCAGCCCAGGCGCGGGAAATAGAAACATCCCATAGAGATAAAACCTGTCAGTCAGATCCTCATAATGTCTCCAATCCTGTAAGAGCTACATAGAATATATATCTTGAAAAATGAAGATATGATTGAATTGCGGGAAGAAATAAATAAATGAATTGTTGTAAATAAAAGTTTATTTCTATATAAATATGGTTCACATGATCCACTGATAAATTAAATTAATAATTCAAGCACCTCTCGTGTCCTTTCAAAAAAGACATGAGGACGTAGTGGCATGAGGGCGGGAGAGGATCCACGTTTGCAGCAAAATAATACTGTTAATGTTTATTCTTATTTCCTATTCTTACTACTAGATATATATATATATTTTTAAATGTTTTGTTGTAAACTGAGGTTATTGTTTTTTTTTTTTTTCTATAAGTGGAGCAACGAGCAATTGGTATGTTTCTCTACAGGGTCCTACGACTGTCAACTGGAAAGAAAGACTAGGACCGGTATAGTTATATATATGTTCATACTTGATTACAATTCTTGATTAAATTCAACCTTTTAACTCATACGCATTAAGATTTAAACCAAATCTGATTCATAATCCCTTAGTTATGTGTTCTATGAACTCCTGCTCTACTTATGCTTAGTTAAAACTTGGCCAAATGCATAACCTAAATGTTACAATTCCCGCTCGCTTAGAATATGGGAATGAACAATACAGCCTTAACCACGCCTTGCGGCACAAGCCCACCAATCCAATTCCCTGCTCTAAGCCCAAAATATCTCCATAAACCAACCAAAAAACAGGGCCTGCAATCTAGGCCCATTGGCCACTAGCACAGGAACATAACCAATAGAACATCATGGGCGTCCATCATCTGTTTTAACCAATCAGCCCTCTCTTTTCCAGCAAAAGCATAACTGTGCCTTGCGGCACGGCTCCTCCAATCCAACAGCCCTGCCCAGAGCCCGCTAAAATACTGTGTACCAATAAAAAGCATGACCTCCAAGCTCAGCCCATTGTCTGCTGGCATAGATACCTAACCAATGGTTCATCAATGACGTCCACCATCCGCGTTAACCAATCGACCCATTTCCTTCCCATTTCAGGCATAACCACACCTTGCGACGCTGTCCCTCCAGTCAAACGGCCCCACTCAAAGCCTGCCAAAACCTAATATCCAACCCCAAGCAGATACTCCAAGCTCAACCCATTGGCCGCTCTTATAGTTAACCATCCAATAATGTATTACACCTGGCATCAAAGTAGCTACTTAATCCCGGCCTTTAAAATACACCCTGACAAATTCCAACCTAAACTCTCATTAAACAGGATTGAACTATAGTTATAAATGAACACCAATCGATAGACAGCATAGTATACTTCCCCCCAATCATAGCAAGCCATTTTACGGCACTACATTCACCCATAATACCAGTTCAAAGACCTATTAAAATAATCTATAGCCATCTAACCTCCAGTCAGAACCTGATAATGTTTTAAACATAGTTCCGCAATAGTACAAACACTGCGATCCGAAAAACCTAAAAATAAAATAGTAAAATTATAAAATAAATGACATAAGAAAACAAAATAAAATAAAATATATTAAACCCCTAACGAAAAGAGCATTACACATCCATCTTTTCAACCCTAATTCATCTCTCCGTATCATTACCATAGACCCAGATTATGGTCCCTTTTCTTTTCTTTCCCATTTATCCCAGTTATCAAATCATTTTAAACTAGTAAAATGAATTCTGACAGGAGTTTTGAATGAAACTATTTTGATCTTACACTGTACTTGTATAATGGTATATTGTTACTTATTTTTAATAAAATATAGAAATACGTGAACATTTGATGAATTATACCCTGAGGGCAAATTAACTAGTTAAGAAATACACGAGATTTCTTCTTACTGTTCGTGAATTCACTGGTTTTAAATGACTACTGTACCAACTTTATTTCATTAAAAGTGCTCATCTGCCATGGACTCAATTTGTCAAGGATCTTTATTTCTTTATTTATTTTTTTATGGCTTGGAGAATATATTTTTTTACGGTTTGGAGAATTTAATTCTGTGTTTCTTTGTAAGTTTGTTCCGATGTGCATGACTCTGGTGCACGATTTAACTCAGATGTAATTTGTTTTATTTCACCTAGGTCCTTAATTCATGTAATTTATTAGTTTTTTTTTCCATACATAGCTGTCCATTTCACACATGTCCACCGGACACATGTAATCTTGTCTAATTGGCTTCACAACATATTATTGTTGTCCTCACCCCTCTCTCTCTCAGGGGTTTGAGTGTCTAAATGTACCTCCAAATTCAGTATATATAATCACAGCTGTTGCTGTAGAAGAAATGGACAGCTATGGACATTCCCTACATCCATCCTGCACATCCATAGTTATCTTTCATATTGTTTTACACTCTTTGTGCCCCCTTTTTCACCACTTTCTTATCACCCCTTTTTTCTTTGCTTTTAAAGAAATTAGCATGGGGGTAAGCAGGAGTAAGCAGTAGTAAGTGGGAGGAAGCCTGTTTGCATGGTGCTAAGTGATGCCTACACAGATTAAGCACTTTTTAAGGCTAACCATGTGTAGGCATAGTTAACCAGAAGTTAACATTGCTTACTGCCACGCAAACCCGCGCAAACCCGTTTACAACTGCTTAAAAGTGCTTTAATCGCTCAATATCCAACAGCCCTTGTCCTGCCTAGCAACAAAATAACCAGCCCTGCCAAGTCTTGAACCCAAGCATACTTAACATTAGAATCAGTGAACATACCACTGCACTATCAGAGCTCTAAATGTTCTTCTTGCTTTCTCAAACTTATCATGCAGTCTGGTCATTTAACACTAATGACAAAGCTATCTCAGATCTCAAACCCAGGACCCTGTACACTTCAGTCAGAGACAACACCACTATGCTGCCAGAGTTGCACTAATAGTCCTTTTTTTTTTCAAACATATCATTCAGTCTGCTCATTTAACATTAATGAAAAAAAAAGCTAGCAGCTCTAGGTTTTGAGCCCAGGACCCTGTACACTGCAGTCAAAGAACATACCATTAAGCCACCTGAGCTGGAGGAAACAAGCTTGTCATTAGTGTGATATCTACTAAAAAGGAAAAGTGACCAATGGTTAACAATGCACAGCTGTGGTTAGCTGGTGTATGACTTGCTTAAATATAGATGCTAAGTGTGTTTTTGCATTGGTAAGTATCGCTAAGCAAAGTGCACACAGTGCAAGCACCTATACATTTAATCGTGTTTTAGCTCTGCTTAGCATTATGCAAACCTGCTTAAAGCTGCTTTAAAGTGCCTTAATCACTGTGCCTACTTCTGCCCAGCAACAAAATAAACAGCCATTGCTAGTTTTGAACCCAGGACCCTGTACACCATACTTACAGAAGTTAACCACTCCGCCATCGGACCTGCAAAATGTTAGGATGATTTCTCTAACATATGCAGAACAGTCACTTTACCATAGGTAATGTACAATGTTGAAACACTAAACATTCAAATGATATATATATATATATATATATATATATATATATATATATATATATATATATAATAACAGTTCCCAAAGGAGCCAACAAGTCGTCAACACAAGTAGTTCATATGACAGCCAATTCTGGTTGTGGTAAAAAACGTACTGCAAGATCGCAAAACTATAGACGAAAATCCAATACTCACTTGAGCAATGTACTCATTCAAACACCTCGTTGTAGATAAAATATATAGTTCGTATAACAACCAGTTCTGGTTGAGATGAAAAACGTACTGTAAGGTCGCAAAAATATAGGCACAAATCCAATGCTCGCTTGAGCAATATGCTCGTTCAAACACCTCGTTGTAGATAAAATGTATCAAAAACGTGTAAGAATGTAGCCACTTGTTGGATAATTCGGAGACTTCAAACAGATGAATGGATAAAAACAGGTTTATTCATGTAAGCGCTGACACTTGATTTTCAGCGACAGTATCATTTATCACCAGAACATAGGGCTGTGCTGTGTTTGTTATCATCATAGCAGGGACTATGCGTCAGAGTATCACATTAATTAAGTGTCAATCCAAGTTTGCATGATTTATTTGCAACATATAAACATTATGATTTTTAAACAAGCATATATGTTTATTTATCATATTTTAATTTTCTTATTAAGATATGTCCAGTCATTTTTAGCGACAGTATTATTTATCACCAGAACATAGGGCTGCGCTGTGTTTGTTATCATCATAGCAGGGACTAGCCACATGTATTTACTAGCGACATTCACTAGAAAATGATTTTGGTTATGCCATTAACTTTTAATTTTTAATTCATGTATTTGTTACTCAATAGCTAGAGCAATGACCATTTCATACTGCACTAGCGTACATTGTTATAAGAACTTTTGAATTTTGTACAGAGGAAATGAAGCGTAGTTCAGTACATGACTCTTTAAACACTTTAAATATTTTTGTGTATTAGCAGAGACAATGTTTGTATATCAAATATTATTGGCTGTATCACTTTATTATTGAGTTGGTGTTTACAGTCAATATACATTTTTATGCTTTATATATGTTTTATTAAACTAGGGCAATGCAAATATTCAAGGATAGTACTTTAAATGAGAGCTCGTCCACTATTGGTCGATGCATGTTATACGTATTTTAAAAAGCTCTTTGAATTCATGTTCTTGTTGTTTGTCTGATGAAGCGGCGACATATAGCCGTGAAAGCGCTTACGTGAATAAACCTGTTTTTATCCATTCATCTGTTTGAAGTCTCCGTATTATCCAACAAGTGACTACATTTTCACACGTTTTTGGATACATTTTATCTACAACGAGGTGTTTGAACGAGCATATTGCTCAAGCGAGCATTGGATTTGTGCCTATATTTTTGCGACCTTACAGTACGTTTTTTTACCTCAACCAGAATTGGTTGTCATACGAACTATATATTTTATCTACAACGAGGTGTTTGAACGAGTATATAGCTCAAGTGAGTGTTGGACTTTCGTCTATATTTTTGCAATCTTGCAGTACATTTTTTACGTCAACCAGTATTGGTTGTCATATGAACTTCTTGTGTTGACGACTAACTTCTTGGCTTCTTTGGGAACTGTTTTTCATATACTTTTTTTGGGATTTTGTATTCTTTGTATATATATATATATATATATATATATATATATATATATACACACACACACACACACACACACACACATATATATAAATATATATATATATATATATATATATATATATATATATATATATATATATATCTATATATATATATATATATATATATATAGCATATATATCGAGAGTGCACAGAAAATCAAACAGCCAGTAATCCTAGAGTTGCCACCTTTTCAAATGGCCAGAGTCTTATTCTTTTCTGGAAATGAGAATTATTGCATTAAAACATATACCTACACTCAATGCAAAGGACATAGCACCACACCTTTTGCATAAATATAAATGTTTATTTGTGCACTATTTAAGTTGTTTATGCCATTTTTTATAGTATTTAGGTGTTTTAAATACAAAATAACTGATTTATGCAACTATCAAAGAAAACATGTCATACATTTTTGGTCCTACCATCTCAGGACATTTGCCATTTGTCACTTTTTATCAGCAGGACACAACTGCACAAAAGGGTTTGTCCCTCGCAAAGAGGAGCAGGTGGTAACCCAAAGTTTGTTTGTGTCTTTTCCCGGTTAGGGGTCGCCACAGCGGAACTCCGGTATGCTAATGATTGGCAGTAGATTTTTACATGCTGGCTTGCCAGGCCTAATGCACAACCTTCAACGAAGGAACACCCATTCACGCATGTCACCACACAGAAGACGCTCTAACTGAGAATCGAACAGGCAATGTCTAACTGTGAGGTGACAACGCTACCACAGCACCACCACCACAGCAGGGTGGTAACCCAAAGTAATACACAAAAAATAAGATACTCTGCAGTCTTGGCCAAAGCCCTCAAGTAGTACAACAGTAAAAAACACACTTGCCTTTAATACAAGAACCAATCAACACTTAATTACAGATTTAGTTCAACAGCCTCCAATTACACTCTGTAGTTAAACACCTAGGGGGAAAAGTACTCAAATGTTCCAATGTAAATGGATCCTTTACGTAACAATGCTTCACTTCAAACTGTGCTATCACACTGACAAACAGAACTGTGTGCAAAACAGTAAGCTCTAACCCACCACTGTCCCCATGGTGAAATGTATGAAAATGTAGAGGTTTACCAGCCTCGGTAAGAAGCTGAGATCCTTCATAAAATCCTCCAAAGCTAGTTACGAAAATAAAATTGACAAAGATTCCAAAGGCAACCACAAGGCATTCTATAACTATGTCAAGAATCTAAATGGCAATGCTCAGATCTGCTCTGAGCTACAACAGAATGGCATTAAATATACTGATCCCAAGGATATTGCCAATATCCTGGCAGATTGATTCAGTGCCAATTTCACCCCCTCTCACCCCCTAAATGGCCCATCTCAATACCAGAAGATTGCCAAATTCCGGTAATAATGCCCACACAGATAAAAAAATGCACTTTCCAAAGCTAAGAATACAGCATCCATGGGACCAGATGACATCCCGGGCTGTGTACTACATGAACTACAAAATGAACTGGCACATCACCTAAGTGTCACATTTAATCATACTCTCACCTTAGGCTTCGTCCACACTGAGTGGCACACTACAGTTATCCCACTCCACAAGGGGGGATCGACCTTGGATCCCGGGAACTACCACCCCATCAGTCTGACAAGCCTGATCTGCAAGATCATGGAACATATTATCATGGAACTTATAAACAAAGACATTGGCAAACTTCAAACACTGGACCCCACCCAGTCTGGGTTTGTTAAGGGCTGATCTTGTCTCCTGAACCTGACTGACTTCTTTGAATCAGTCTCCAGAGCCATGGACGAGGGTAAGGCAGTCCACACAGCCTATCTGGACCTCTCCAAGGCCTTTGACACCATCCCTCACTCTGGAATCATAGATAAACTTACTAAACTGGGCATTAATCCCTACATCACTCGATGGGTTGCCAACTGGCTTACTGACAGAACCCACACTGTAAAAGTAGCCGACTCCAATTCCAGCTCCAGACAAGTGACAAGTGAAGTACCTCAGGGTTCAGTACTGGGACCACTCTTGTTTGGCATCTACTTCTCTGAAGTACAGGCCAACACTAAGGGACTCTGGCTAACAAAGTTCATAGATGGCTGCAAACTGGGAGCCATTATTGAATCCCCAAATGATGTGGATACTGTACAAAAGGGCCTTACAGAAACAGATGCTTGGTGCTGGAGCCATGGGCTCAAGCACAATGCCAAGAAATGTATAGTTACCCCCACTGGGAAAAAACATGTACCCGTGAATTACCACATAGGTGGCAGTACACTAAACACTGAAAGTGTGATGAGAGACTTAGGGACACAGGTGGACAGTGGTCTCACCTTCGATAACCACATCACCACAACAGTCAGGAAATCTTTCTATGTGGCACACCTCATCACTAAGGGCTTTTCATCCAGAAAAAAGGAGGTCATTGTCCCAGTGTACTCATCCCTCATTAGACCCATTATAGAGTACAATGCCCCATCTGGTATGTACCTCACAAGACATTTGCAACAGCTGGAAAGGCCACAGATATACCTCACTAAAAGAATCCCAGGCCTACAGCAGATGCCCTATGCTGACCATCTAAAAAAAGTCCAGCTATACTCTGTGGCATATCATCTACTTAGAGGCGATCTCTGCTTAACATACAAGGCCATGTCAAACCCAGAGCTTTTGGACATGCTACACTTAAAGAAATCCCAATCCCTCAGAGCCACACACTCCAGGGATCTAAACCTTGTCATCACAATAAACAAAACATGCTGAAGGAATAGGTTCCTGACCCAGAGACTCCCCAGACTCTGGAATAGACTGCCCATACATGTCAAGCAGTGCGCCTCTTTGTCCCTCTTCAAAAGGAACCTTGACAATTGGATGGGAGAAAGGTAATTCACCCCGGGGATCACGTTAGTTGGCCTGCTAGACAGGGGTCCAGGGAAGTAAATAGTGTGGGAAGAAATAGCCAGGGAATTGTTATGGCTAGGCTTGTATAGGCCCTAGGGTCAATAGCCTAGTACCAACCTATGAACCTATGAGCCTATATACCTTTATGTTTCTTATTAGTAATATCCCTCACATGTTGTAACAGCCTAGGTTAAACACACATAATACCCCACTCCATAAAATGTCTTACTAGGGCATGTAACAGCATCCTCTCTACACTGACCTCTTGACTGTACAGGGTCACACATGTTATCCAGTCTTAGCCCTCATATTTATAGACCCTACCCCACAACATGTGTGGGATTCCACAACATCACTGGGATGATAGCAGGAATGTCAGCACTAAATAACGATAGACCATACCTATCAACCTCTTACTGCATGACATCTGGACAAAGCCTGGTATATAAGTTGAGGACAGAGGCCAAAACATGGGGCCATATTTGAAATATTGCTGTTATACACTATGAAAGTGCTGGCGTTACAGGATTGGTGGCAACATACCCTTTCTGAAGAATATTATGTCAGAAACACAAATGGATGTTGCCATGTACTGATAGCAATCAACAGAGATACCTATGAACCTATATTCAAACTAAAGGGGTGGCGAAAGCCAAATAACTATGGGCTAGGCTTATAAATGCCCTTGGGCAGATAGCCTAGTATGAACCTATGAACCTATGAACCTATAATGCCATTGATTTGTCAAGGACAACATCTGTCTGGGGAACAGACAAAGCATTGCAGCCAAACCTCTGGCCATCATATGGATAGCCCCACAGTTGAGGGCTATTGCAGACAGACTGCAATCCCTGCAAAACTAGCATGTACACACACACACACACACACACACACACACACACACACACACACACACACACACACACACACTCTCACACACACACACACACACACACACACACACACACACTCACACACACACACACACACACACACACACACACACACACACACACACACACACACACACACACACACACACACACACTGTAATACTAGCAGTATTCAAAGCATATAACAGCAATACATAGTTGGTCTGTGTCCACAAGTCTTGTTGTAAGAGGTATTCCCACCTGCTGTCTGTAACACTGCTGCCCCCACACATGAAGGGTGTTTTCCATACAAGCAAGGTAAAGGGGCAATGCCTACATGAAATAGTCAATTATAGTAGTGGATTGCTATGACACTGGCTATTGGAAAAACTACACAGCTGCTCTGCATGCAATTAGCAAGTGGAGAGCACCCATTTGGTGCAGAGGTCATCACCTGCTCATGAGCATCACCTACAAAAGCCATGCTGCATCCTATTCAAACCGGCTCGATCCCTGTAGTGCATAGAGAGAGAGAGAGAGAGAGAGAAAAACAAACAAAAACAAACAAAACAAGAAAGACATAAACCTAAACCGGAACATGGAAGAGAGCATAAAATAAAACAGGTATATGAAACATGTAAGCATGTAATTGAATGTAGTACTTGGTCTATAAAATGGGATAGATGATTTTGAAAGAATTATATGTGCCAACAAGACTTGCTGTAATGATGTCCTGCTGAACAGCTGCTGTGGACATGGCATCTGGCTCTTTTTGCAGTGGGCCATACCTGTCAACTGTACAGATCTTCACAGAATGTCAAGATTTACCCATCATAGGGTTTGGTCGGTTCCTCCTAACATCTATATTTTTCTGGCAAATAGCTGAGGATGGAAGTCATGATGTAATGACAAACACTTGAGTTTCATACTCCACATCCTTCAGAACTGTCATGGTAATGCAAAATGTATTATGCTACAAACTGCATAGGTTTGTAACAGGCATATTTAAGATACGTCCCTATTTATCCCCCCATAATTTTAGGCTTTGTCCAGATGTGATACTCTAAGAGGTGGAGAGGTAGGATCACAGGTGAGGAGCCTGACTCACCCTGGGAAAGGACATCGTATGTGGCAATGACTAGAGTGTCTGTCAAACAGTCATGACTGTGCCACTACTAGGCCAGTTAATTGGATGTTGTCCATATCCATACATTACCTGTGAATATGAGTATTATACATGTTTGTATTGTAAATCTAAGATACATATATAGTGCATGCGCATAGTAAAGTACTGTTGCAGATGTGTGTGTTAAACTGCATGTGATATTTTGAATTAATAACAATCAACTGTACAGTGTTCTGCCAGACAATAGTCACAATTGTAACTGATATCTGTAGTCACATACACGTATACTTGTGTTATATCAGCTATATTAATATGTTACCAATATTGATTTCCCTGTTGTCACCCATTGATGTGGGCCATTGTCCAGAAGTCCTGGTATAACAGGTTGAGAAGTATGATTGAGTTGCAAGACTGTAAATACAGTGTGCCATACTGCCATAGATCACAAATGTATACCAGGTATCCCCTGAGCATGTGTATGTATATGAATGTTCAGCTGAAAGGCACAAAAGTAATAACATGGGTTACAAGCAGTCCAGAAAATAGGTTGTGCATGTTGCACACATGTGTTATATCAGTGTCACTGCATACAACAGAAATAAATGTGTACAGCTACGGGTTGTTGCATTGCCATGACACTGACATGGGTACTACAGTAGGCATATGACTATCAGGTAGTAATCAGAGAAAGTGTATAACTGTGTTATGATCCACTGTCCATGCCTACCACTAACATCTATATCAACACCCATATACACTGGATATCCAAAGTGTACACACCCCTGTTGGAATGCCAAGTTTGTGTGCTGTATGCTAACGAGACCACAGAAAATCATTTAATAATGTTTCTCACCTCAAATGTGACCCATAACATGTACAATTCTACTGAAAAAGAAACAAATCTGTTTCAAGGAAGGTGAGTAACCATTGCCAAGTGAAGATGTGTCATGATGTTAAGACTACAAACCAAGACAAATGGATGCTGTAATCATCTCAGCAGGTGTTTACATAACATATCAGTTTAAGGGTGTGCACACACATTCAGCTGGCTCACTGTACTGAGTATTATTTCCCATATGTTTTCACAGAACAGATTGTCATGTTTTCAGTTGAACTGAGCAGGCTATAGGTCACATTACAGGTGGGGATTGTGTTGAAATGAGTTTTTGTGGGGTAATGTTTCAATTGCACAAATAGCAGGCATTGTAACAGGGATGTGTACACTTTATATCCACTGTAGCTATATGGAATCAGCAATACCTGACCTGTAAAACCAGCCTCCACCAAGGATAGAGTAATCCCCCTTGGTGGACACCACCAAGACACAAAGCACATACTAGGCTGCTATAGTGGCTGTACAGGGACACATAGTGCAGACCACAACTTGGAAGCAAGTCCACCTCTATTTGAGCAAGCATGTAGGTTCACAGGTGACTTCATGTGAGGCTGACTATGACTATAAATCAGACATATCCACTCCACCAATGCCAATTGCCACAATGTCTCCACATATGTAGTCAGTCTCAGAGGCAGTAACACAATTCAGCCTGTACTGGGAGTAAAGCACTCCTCATACACACATGCCATGGATACAGGCAACCTGCATCAGACAGGTTAGGTAGGAACAGTGCCACCCTGTCCACACCATTTGTACAGGGGTATAGGCACATCAACCACACTCCTGCCCTCATCAATGGTGAGCATGTACATAATGCCTACTGATGGCAGCAACAGCAAGTCTCCATGGGTCATGAGAACATTACAGTCTGTCTCCTACATGAGCTCAGGCATGTGCTCACAGCTCCATCACACACTACAGTCAAACACAGACTTACCACCATCCACACACCATCCACATGGAAGATGGCCACTGTCATCCCCCTACACAGAAATGAATGAAGAATCGAGGATTATGCAATTAAGTGTCCAATAGTGGGGGAACTAGACAGGTCAGGGCCAGGAGTGTAATGCAAGATGCCAAAGCCATGATAGCTTACAGTATTATGGTATAGTATGGATTATTTGCAAGTAATATCCACTGTTGATGGGCAAGTGGGCAACTGTATGAGGTCATGTGACCTTTTTTCCTGTTTATGTCTTCCAGGTAATATGCAACGTCCGCTACTGCCAGCATTCAGCAACACAAAGAATGACACCATAATACAGTATGTGATACAGCATTATGCCATGTTATTCAGCCGGAGAGCCCAGGATCTGCACATGAGGACCGCCTTGTAGAATGAGCTTGTCTACAGGGTAAATGATGTCGGCCTGCACAGCCTAAATTATGAGCAGGTGCGGTATCGTTGCACTGACCACATCCGCCACGCCCATCATCTGGCTGCTGCCATTGCGAGGGACTGGCTAGACACAGGTGGGGGTCAAGCCATCCAGCCCTCAATGACATACGCTGAGGAGCTCCTCACCAGCTTTAGGCCACCCACCTGCCGGAAAAAACATGAAGCCGAAGACAGTATTGTGAAGGTGGGTGCCACCCACACAATGGACAAGAAGTGTGCAGGTAAGGCCCAAGGGCACATTACTAGAATACTGTTGCTTATCCATTTTTATCTGTATAGTATCTACATGCATATGTCAGATGCGATAGTCTGTTGCTGGAGTTTAGTAATGCACAGATGTGCGCATCTATGTTGATGGCCTGCATAATCCTTAGTATTGGGGTTTGAACTGTTGATGTGCTGAAATTCTGCTTCTACCCTGTACCAGTGCCACAGGAGTGGCTACTGACATTACTTCTCAACAACTATTTAGGTCCCTCTGGCATACAAATGGGACAACAGCCTGTAGCTGATGAGTATGGAGTTGTTTTGTTCAGGTTTGTTAATACACCGGCCATGTTAAGGCCATGCTATTTGTTCTGCACACATTTAACACACCTACCCATAATGCATGCTGTACATGTTCAGTTTTGTTGGTGTTAACTGCACTGCATCACAGTGATCACCATGGTGGCATATCTGAAGGGTATGTAAGGTGAGGTATACTGGAGGAATCTTACATACCCTTCAGATATGCCACCATGGTGATCACTGTGATGCAGTGCAGTTAACACCAACAAAACTGAACATGTACAGCATGCATTATGGGTAGGTGTGTTAAATGTGTGCATAACAAATAGCATGGTGTATTAACAAACCTGAACAAAACAACTCCATACTCATCAGCTACAGGCTGTTGTCCCATTTGTATGCCAGAGGGACCTAAATAGTTGTTGAGAAGTAATGTCAGTAGCCACTCCTGTGTCAATGCAAGATGTGTGGACAGAGATAAACAAAATGGTGGGACAAATGGCCTACAGTAGGGACATGTATGAAACATTACCCTTATACAGTGGATACAACAGTGTATACAACACTATTACGATGGTGACTGTTCCTGATATATACAATGGCAGACCACAATAACACATTCCACACCTTTTACAACCTGTAATGTGATCCTAACATGAGCAATGAATGTGTAATATAGAATCCTATGTTAGGACAACAAATATGGGGTATACAAACCTTACAAAACACTGGAAGCATATGTGTGCACACACTCCAAATAACATATTGTGGAGGCAGCTTGTGATGTACTGACAGCATTCACTCTTCTTGAGTACACACCTGCCATCAAGTACTGGGCCTCAATGTCACACCATTAATGGTCTGCTGTCCAAAAAGTATGTTCATGACATTTGCCCAGTTGCCTGCAAAAGAGGCAGCCATGGCTTACACATATCTTACAAAACACAAAATGGATCCCATTTCTGAAAGGTAGCAGTCAGGAGTGGGAAAAATAACCTTACCTCACAATTGCATATACCATGGCAAACAGTGCAGACAGTGATCTAGAGGTGTATTAAATATGGGACAACAGTGATGTAGAAATTAAACAGATGCCCATCCAAAACAGATGACAAAACATGTTGCAAACTGGTCAGGGAGGCTTCCCAGAGACATGCAGCAACACTGAGGGAGTTGCAGGAATGTCTAGCAAGTACTGCCTGTGTAGTACCTGTGTCGACAATCACATGAATTCTGCATGTGTGGCCTATGGATTAGGGTAATTAGACTGAAGATTTGTCCCATATGAAACATCATCCAGGGCTCTGTACTGGTAGCAAAAGTGTAATATCAAATTTCCCAAAGGCATGTGTTGCAATGTGTAATGGTGTCATGAGACCAAGGTTCAAACCTACAGACAGTATTCATAAAGATATGTGTGGTGCACAAACAATGTTTCACTTCACCTCAGGGCCACCATCCCCAACTTTTAGCTTGCTGTTGCCAGTGTACACCTTTAAGGTTGCTGTTCATTAGCTGGAACTAGACCTGTAGACATGATGGGGGGAATTTGGAACACTGCAAAATAACACTCATGTGTGGCTCACAGTTGTCAAGCATCTGCAAAAAGGCTGATGATGGGGAGGGATGTCAGCTTCCAACCAGGGATATCGGGAGGCATACGCACTGTACTGATTTCAGTACAACTTCTATAGAAGAGGGGGTAGCTTTTTTAATTAAAAAAGTGCATATTTTTTCTTTTTTTAAACAGCATTGGCTCATTTAAGGAACATTTCATGGCTACATACCAGCCAGTCAGAATTGAGCTCACATCATGTCCAGCTGACTGGCTGTGAGCAGGAAATGTGCAGTTGTAGTGAAGCTCACATCATGTCCGGCTGGCTGCAAGCAGGAAATGTGCAGTTGTAGTGAGTGGAATGGTAAGGCAATCAGGATTATTGTTGTGGTGATCATGAAGGCAATTAGGTGAACAGATTATCAGGTAAGGGGTATGTTAAAGGCAATCAGGTGAACAGAGGTGTGTGTATGTAAATGCCCCCCACATAACACACCTACTGGCTATAGGTGGTCAGGCTCAAACCCTGTACCTTTGCTTCAGGGTAAGAAGCGCGTAAAGTCCCTAACCACCACCATTTCTGAACTTTGTTCAGATTTGTTCTTCTAACAGTTGTGAGCTATGGTGAGAAGTGAGAACTGAAGTTGTATTTCCTCCATTATTGTTTTTGTTGTTTGTCCAGGCTTTTTGTGCTAAGGTGTGAAGTGAGAACTGAATTTGTATTCCCTCATTATTGGCTTTATTTGTCCAGGTTTTTTTGTGCTAAGAGGTTGAGAGCTATCTAAATGATAGCCATTAAGTTTCAGTCTTCCCATTTTTTAAACTGCTGATTTAGCATAGTGGTATGTTGCACTGACTATAGTGCATATGGTGCTGGGTTTAAGACATGCATGGTAGTAACACAGCATTTTATTCTAACAACTTTCCAAAATTATACAAGCAATGTTTAAAATGTGTCCCTGGTTTTTGGACTTTTGCCCCCCCCCCCAATAAATGTTGGCTTTTTCCAGATTTCTTGTGCTGCAAAGTTCAGAGATACAGCTGAGTGTCAAGTACATTTTACAAGGAGCTGAGAGCTGCAGGGGAACTAAAGTTTAGTGCTGCTTATGCTATGTCTGCTTGTACTGTTAATAGCACAACAGGTAGTGTACTTGCTTTTGATGTGGAAGGCTATGGGTTCTTCTCCCACAGTAGGTAAATGCATTGCTGATACTGTACTGCGTTGTAAAGAGGGGTGGATGTTGTAGTCCTTTTTGGCGAAGATATCTAGTAGTAACTATGAACCTGTTATCAGTTTGCCATCTATTCCCTATTGCAATATTACTAGCGTATCATTTTTTTTAATGCAACATAGGCAATTTATTCCTCAAGGGCAACAGGCACTTTATTTGTAGATGAAACCATGAAATATAAAGTTGTTTGCTAGCAGCAGCCTCTTCATTAGTTACAGATTTCTTTAATGTGGAATTATGTAGATGGCTTTTACTAGTTCAGAGATTGTGCATATTTACTGATACTGGTGGACTGTAGAAGTCCGAGTAGACTTTTATGATGGAAATGTTCTGAATTGGGCTGTTTTGTCATTATTTGTGCATTCATTTTGTTTCATTGCTTACTGGAAAAATGGTCAAAACAATAAATTTAAAACGCTCTCTAACAACTATACTGTATGTTTCATGTGCAAGGGGCCTATGATTTGAAAACAGCCCAAAGTTAATCTTTATCTGCCACTGGCAAAATGTATTTTCTTTGAATGTGGGTTTCAATGCTGTTTCAATGAATGTGAGTTTCAAGGGCAGAGAAGTTTTAATGCTAAGTCTAGTTTCATTGTGAGACTGCATTGCTTTGTTTAGCAGATATTTATTGGTGTTCGTGCTGTAAAATGCAAAATAAAACTTTTCTGGCAAATCATTTAGGAATGAAGTCACTAAATAATGACCAATGTTAAGTTTCAGACGTCATAATCTTCAGAAAATTGCATGCTAAAGCAAGACCTGTTATTCTATCAACTGTCTTAAGTTATACAAGATCAGTTTTTAGTACTGTTTGTATGTTCCCCCAATATATTTGTCCTTGTCCAGATTTCTTGCATTAAGAGGTTGAGAGGTATTTGCAAATAAATCGCTTTATAGAATTAGGAATATCCAAACCTCTCAACTGTCCCCAATTTTGGCTCAAAATGTTGCTCTCCCCCTAATAATCTCTCCACAAAATAACAATTTTGGAAGAAAACGTGGAGGGTTTACAATTATAAATAACTGTAATGATCAGAGTTATACATTAATTTCATTTCAGAAATGCATGTAGATTCTCTAATTTTGGCAGCTGCTCAAGTTAACTGTGCTCATATTAAAATGGTGTCCCTTCTTTGACAGGTTCCCAGCTGTATTGTCTGACAATTTATATATTTTTGCATCACATTTTTGGTCCGTTTTTCGTAAAATTGCAGTTTTCTGGCAAATTAGTGGCAAATCATTAAAGACTGAAGATAGAAAATAATGGCAGACATTTGAGTTTCAGATTTCATACCTTTCAGAAAATTCATAGTAATGCAAGACCTACTACTATTCTATTATCTTTCTAAGTTTATAAGAGCAATATTTAAAAAAAAATGTCCTTATTTTTGGGCCTTTGCCTTAGTTTTATTTATGGGTTTGTTGGTCTAAGAGGTTGTGAGGCATGTGTGTGTGTGTGTGTGTGTGTGTGTGTGTGTGTGTGTGTGTGTGTGTGTGAGGTAGGTAGGTAGCATACAACTCAACTGTCCACATTTTGCATAATGTCCAGATTTTTGCCCCATATTTTTGTCTGTTCCTCATAAATTTTGTGATTTTCTAGAAAATCATTGAAGGCTGAAGTTGCTAAATAATGACAGACATTTGAGTTTCAGACTTCATGTCCTTTAGAAAAATTCATACTAGCACAAATCCGGTTATTCTAGCAACTTTCTCATACTAGCAAAAATCCTGTTATTCTAGCAACTTTCTAAGTTCACGAGAGCATTATTTAATATCTGTCCCTGTTTATTTTAGGCTTTGTCCATATTTCTTGCACTAAGAGGTAGGTAGGGGTGTGTGTGTGAATGAAACACCCTAGTTAAGGGTAGCAGGTAGTTAATAATTTACTCAAGCTCAAAATCTGTACCTTAGTTACAGAAAACAAAAGCATGAATCCTCTACCCCAACTACCATGCTGCATTTTTCAAAGAATTGACTTTCAGGTTCATTTTCAATTCAAGGAACCAAGTTTGAGTGACTCTATATTATAATACTGAAGAGGCATTACAGCGAATGCCTCTTCATCAACACTAAAAGAGTGATCCAAGAATTACGAGAATGGCTGTAGCTTGGCTGGGGAGGGGGGTAGCAGTTTGAGAGCTGTGAGTACAAATTTGAAAATCCTAGCTACACCCCTGCTTCAAACACAATAGTGAACTGAAGCATACATCCAAAGCTAGCTAAGAATTGCTGTATCAGAACACATTCAAGGTTATGAATTGTGCCAGACATAACTCAGACTCTACAGCAATAGTGAAGCCACTGTGTGACCTCCAAGGGCTGTGCACATGAGCTGACCTTGCAATCTGGCAGAGTTGGGGGACCTTTGTAGGGCAGACAGACCAAATAATACCAAGTAAAGATGGGTCATGCTAGTATACCCCTTCCAGGAATAGTGACTGCTGTAGTTCACTTAACAAGTGCATCAACAACCATTGTTTTAAGGGTGTGCACACTTATGCAACCCACATATTGTATGTATCTCATTCAGCATCTCCACGACTAAAACATTTATTTGATTCTGCATTGGATTGCACAGGTCATATGTCACATATCAGGTGTGTGTAATGTTATCAAATGTAGTAGTTTGGCCCCACTGCATATCATAGAAGAAGCTGGCATGTCAACAGGGGTGTGTACACTCCTCATATCCACATTAAGCTCTAAAGGTTATCGGTGTAACCAGATTTTATTGCACATACATGCACTGCTGATGATGAGATCTGCAAACCAAAGGTCAGGCATTAATTATTGACATCAGTCCTCATATTATCCCAGTTATGTGTCAGACAAACACATAGGGGCTGTGAGCAGCAGAGCAAACATAACTGCCAGACATCTACACATTCAGCAATGATGCCAGTGTGGTGTACAGATGCACAGCAATACCTACTAACACAACTCATGTATCACAGAGATGTATATTGTTGGTAACAAGGATTACAAATGGCTGCAGTGCATGCTGTTGTGTGCCATATGTCATGCATGTCAACTTTTGGGTAATGAGAGGTCTGTGTAAAATCTTGGTGCCACCTCACCTGTAAATATGTGTGTGTGTGTGTGTGTGTGTGTGTGTGTGTGTGTGTGTGTGTGTGTGTGTGTGTGTGTGTGTGTGCGTGTGTGTGTGTGTGTGTGTGTGTGTGTGTGTGTGTGTGTGTGTGCATGTGTAGAAGTAAACCATAATGTACAGGTCTTAATTTAAATTTATTTTCTGCCCTTCACAGGTGGTGATGTGGGTCAGGGACCCTCCTGCAGGCAAACTGATGCTAGTGTCCATACAGACTCTGACAATGATGATAGGCATAGTGAGGCAGAAGAAGGGTTGTCAGAGGCTGAATCTGTGCCATTGGTTGGCATCCCACTTTTATCCACCCCATCTCCGCACACAGTCACAATGCCCACACATACCCCATCCCCAGTGGCCATAGATGAGGAACAGTTGGCTGATGGTGGCATGGGACAGGAAAGTGTGGTGACAATTGCAGGTGTGTCTGTACACAGCAGTCATAGCCAGATAACTGGAGAGGTCCCACCCAGGCAGATGGACAGGGGTGCTCATAGGAGGGCTGCCGGCCATCATGCCCCTGTCAGATGTGCCACAGCAGGTTTCACCAGACGCATGTTTTGGGCAGTCATGGAGGCACATATTGAACTTTACACCATAGATAGTCTGAGGCTAAAGAGGGCTACTCTTCCTGCTGTACATGACTACATCCGTGATCATGCAGATGCCCACTGTTATTTTGCAGAGGTTATGGATAGACGGTTGGGTGAAATGGTGGGAATCCTCGGCCGTGTAGTGTCTGTGGTAGAGCAAGTGGTGGGAGTAGAGCATCGGTCATGTGGACGTAGGTCAGCAACACCAACAGGTGGAGGTCTACGTGGATGTGCAACATCTCTCTTCCACTCCCGTTGTGGCAGTACCGGCAGCACCACTGCAAGGGGGTGCTGTCTACACCACAGTGCAGCAGGCCACATGCACATGGTCCTGGCTGGTCCCAACAGGGACATGGATACAGCAGACAAATATCATTGGCAGGGGAGTGGGCATCTGGCTGGTGGTGCCTAAGAAACCCCTGGCAGAGCCAGTCACCATGTCCATGGCCAGACACCGTGATCTGTACACCCTGCCATGTACATTCTGCAGCTGTCCAACATACCCCTGTGTAGGGCAGCCACATGGTAGAACTGTGTGCATCCATACACACACACACACACACATCACCATCACAGCTAGGGCACCTCCATACTTACACACACCATGTCTGCACAGGCCATTTAATAAACAACCCCCTAACCCACACACATGATGTCAACCAAATGGCTCAGCCTAGGCCTCTGGAAAACTCACACCATGTCCTGTGCATATGATGATATCTGTGCCACATCCCTGTCATCCATACCATCGATGCAGGGACATGCTAATATGGTTCTGATGTACAGGGTGAATGTACTACAGTTTACCAATTTAAAATGTTGTCAGCTGGAATGTTTAATGCTCACATGTCAGGGTGTGTAACTGTCCAACCATGATGCATTATTGCTGTTATTAACACTGACTGATTGTGGTCTCCATAATGTATTCTGTTTGTGTTCTAGGTGTCTGTGTGTCAGGAGGATGTTGGTCTGCTGTCCTTTCCTACAAGGGGTGTGGCACTGTGGTAACACACTGACTGTGTCATATCCCAGGTACAGCTGAACACAAGTAACAGGTGTGTATAACAGCTATTGCATGTGCCACATGGCTGATAGGTCTGAGGGGTGTATACAGGTGAGTGCATGGTGGCTGATGTAAACAGCTCTTCTACAGTGGACAATGGTAAGTGTACTGGGTGACACACACTAAATGTTTGTGAATAACACACACAAAGAGGCTTTTGTGTTGATGCAACACACAGAGAATACTGCTCACATCGATCTATTTCATTTTGCAGAGAACTCATTTTGGCCTATGTAATTCCACCAAAACCAAATTGCCAGAACATCACTAAATAATCAGTCTGCCAAATTTCATTTCAATGAAAATAGTACTGGCAGGGTATACGTCCTTTTCCCCAATGTAGTGCAATCCTGGAGTTGGTATAAATAGTTTTGCTGGAGTTGGGGGGCACAGCCTCCCACTTTGGAGGGAGTGGGCTGGCGTAGAACCACACATAGTGTGATTAACAACTACTTAACCTCTTAACATAAACTGGACAGTATAATAGCACACTAAGCGGAGGGGGATATGCACAACGATACTCCCAAAGGGGGTGGCTGTGCCCACAATAACCACCTCCATCTATATATACTAACTCCAGTATCACTGTACAGCTGTACAGTGGGGAAAAGGGCATTTACACATCCACTACTAGTTTTGATGGCATAAATTTCCACAAGATGATTGCTTTGCAATGTTACCTTTTGCCAGTTAGTTCTCAGACAGATGATCTCCTGGGAATTTTTTTTCTGCAAACTGAAGTAGATCCCTTCACATACATGCACACTTACTTGGCAACACTGAGATTAGAACCCCTACCTAGGTACTTATTGCTACTAATGTGTTCGGCCTTAATTGCACACACCACAGAGCTTGTAGGGTGAGGTGTGTCCCCAGTTTCCTGTAAGGTGAACATCACAAGTATCACAGTATGGTAATGGTGGATGTGCTGGGTGCTAATGGACACTATATAGCATAACATACTGACATATACACATTGACAAACACACACAGTCATAGACACATTTGACAGACCTGGGTTTAGCAGTGCTGGCTACCTTGTCAGTGAGTCTATACTGTTACAGAGGTTTTGCACACAGCACATGCATTATTGGGCTGAAGAGTGTCATCAGTTACCTGTATGGTTGATGGTGACAGCGGTCTTCATATAGTGGACCTTGGGACATGTACTGGGGGTACCATGGTGTAAAGACAGTATACCCAGCACCTCCACCCCACATTGGATATAGTGCTCATTGAAACCCATGATAATTCTCTGACATACCCACAATCACACATTTACCAGGACTGTAGTACAAACCCTTGTCTATCTAATTGTTGCTACTACAGGGATATGCATTTACTGCACACACCACAGGGATAGTAGGGTGAGGGTTTTGTCATGACTCTCCTAATGTGAGCAACATCACCATCCCTTATAATGTGTGGCAATGTTTAGTGTATTTGGAGAGTGAGGCCTCAGAATGCTGTCTCCTACAAATGTGCACACTCACACACACCTGCACACACACACACGCACACACATGCACACACACGCACACACACGCACACACACACACACACACACACACACACACACACACACACACACACACACACACACACACACACACACACACTCACATTTGCCAGGACTCAGAGAGTAACCTACACCTATCTACCCATTTGTAGAACAGTGTTATGCTGGTATTGCATGCTCTAGGTAGCCAATAGTGTGAAGAGTGTCACAAGGTAAATTTAATGTGAATTACAGCAGCAGCCCTTTCTAAGTATAGCAATGGGGGGGTACAGTGGGTGAGAAGGCCCTCAGAGTATTTTCAACTGCAAGTTTACAAACACGCAAACACTGTTATACTCAGTAATGCACACAGACACATTTGTCAGTACTGGGGTCCATAGGTGCAGGTGTTCCTAGATGTGTACCAGCCTAATGTCCATGGAGAGATGAGAAGAGTAGGGCATGTGAGTACACTGCTATCATGCCACCTGACATTTGTCAGCAGGCCATCTATCAACTACAGCCACTTCAGTGACCCCCAGGTTGACAGTTAAATTCAACATCCACTCATCTGGTTTTCTCTTGAAGAGGGCCAGTGAGGTGCTCCAGTTGACATGTATGCAACATATATTGCATAACATGGCCAGTGTCTTGGTTAGGGACCTGTCCCCAAACATGTTCTGGTGACTGTGATAGTCTGGTAGAGGTATCCATGGCATGTGGTGCATACAGAGCGGGGTTTCCTAGCTGTGGCATTCGTAACACAGCTGGGCCGACATGTCAGTGTCAGTCAATCAGAGATTGCCTGTAAGCAGCCAAAATGTGACAAGGAATACTTGGAGGTTCAGGTCTCTGTCCATATATGACAGTCGTGTGATGGCTAGGGTCCGACATGTGTGGTACACTTGCAGCCTACACAGTTATTGTAGGTGTCCAGTGAGTTACATGGCAAATGGACCATTGTACCTGCTGATTGGCCTACTGAGTAGGGTGTAGAGGGGGACATTGACCTCTCCATTCCTTGACACCCTTACTTATGCAATGTGCCACATGGAAGGACTTTCTGTCCACAGTGGCAATGTGTTGGTCAGAAGAGAGGTTGCTGTCAAGCTGTGTTCACAGACCTCCTATAAGGAGATCTGTGCCCATTGGACTACTATGAATGTGGTCATTTGTGGACAACACATTGATTCAACAGGGGATTGGGACACAGTTCTTGACAATGAGACTAAGGCCAGTGTTCTGACAACAGTTGGAGGTGTCAGTGGCAACTTTATGCAGGATGTGTACGTATTCTGGTGATGTGAATATGGTCCCCAATTAGTAATGTCTGCAAACATTGCTAACAACAGTTTATTCATATTTGGCTGGATGTTAGAGCCAATACAGACAGAGTGTTTGACATAAGGTTTTTGGCCAATTGTGGTTCGGATTGGATGGTGTATCTGGCATCTTGTCCTTGTTCAGCTTTTTATGTGGGTCAGACATCCAGACCATTATGTATTAGGATTTCTGAACATATGAGTGACATAAGGAATCGCAAATGTTCTAGTGCACTTTATAAACATGCACTTAAGCATCCCTCTGCTTCTTTTTACTTTATGGTCATTGATAAAATTAAAGGGGATAGGTCCCTTAAAAGTGGTTGGCACACAATTTTAAATAATAGGGAAAGAAAATGGATAATTAAATTGGGTGGCCTTTTCAGCCCCGGTTTGAATGAACATCTTTAAATATGTCTTCAACAGGAATCCATTAAGTATATGATTGTTTGATTAGTATGTTTTTAAGATGATATAAATACTACTGCCCTGATGTATTTTCTTTTAATTGATTTGGTTTGTGCACTGAAGAAGACTAATACAACCAAAACCGGTTTGTTTGCTTTTTCCAGAGCACTTTTGTGATTTACTGGGAGTGTTTGACACCCTTAGTTGTTTGAATATGTCTATTTAATACATTTACATTAATTTGGCAACTTCCATTTGGTGCTGGCCCTACATTTTTTATACCACATATAAACAAGAGTTGACCCAGGACAAGAACTTGGGATACTCCACTCATGACTGGCAGGCTGTCACCACTCTTGACTGTTTGGCAGTCTGATATGGGGTCTGCTGCTTTCACACTGTAGGCACCATCCCTGCGCCGGATTGTGGGCCACTTAGTGACATAGGAATTAATGAATAACTGAGTGTGTTTCCCTATGATTCCTGGATGTGGAATTGTATCCCAGGACTACAAGGGCCACATATGTTGTTTTGTACTCCATACTATTCTATAGTTATTTCACATGACAAATGGATTGTAGGACTGGAGAGTGTCCACAGCTACCACAAAAGTGGGCCCTGTACAGTGGACATTTGGTAGTGTACTGTGTGGACCACACAAAAGTGTATCAAAACTTCCGCCCAAATGTATATGGATCACAAAGTTAACAACACAACAATAGACACACACTTGCCAGGAATGAGATTCAAGCCCCTATCTATCTAGTTATGGCTACTACAGTATTACACATTTATCAGCCATGCCGCTGTGCTTACATACTTGACAGCTCTCCACAGGTATCGTTGAAGGTGAGTGATATCAGCAGCAGTGCTAAAGGAGGGGAAAGGGAAATGTAGTAAGTGGGAATGGCCTCAAAATCATGTCTCTACAAACAAAGACACATACAAACAGACACACTTTTACATTTGCCTGGACTGACACTAGAAATGCTATATAAATAGTTATTGGTACTCTACTGTTACACAGTTATCACAAGCACCACACAGCATATAGGGCTGAGGGCTATCAATAGGAATCTGTACAGTGACTGAATGTGGCACATGTTGTGATATTGGGCAATGGGATGTGTACTGGGTGGGGATGGAGTAAAACAGTGATTTCTATCTACACACACACACACACACACACACACACACACATACTTGCCAGGACTGAGATTCAAACCCCTACCTATTTACTTATTTGCTCTAGTAAGTTATGCATTTATCACACACGCTATTGCGCTAACAGATCTGATGCTCATTCAAAGGTACATCTTAGGTGACATACATTAGCAGATACTGCAGAGTGGGACTATGGGATATGTACTGGGTGGGAAAGGTTTCATAATGGGACTGTCTCTCTCACTGTCTCTCTCTTCCCCATGTTTATGTGTGTATATGTTTGAATAATTGTAGTATGTTGGGCTTGGGTATGTGTGTGTATCACACAAACCAGATGAAGATTTACCACATGTTTGCCACCTACAGCTGGCTGTGGATTTCTCTGTCCAATGTGTGTGTGTGTAAAGACCAAACAGTTTACATTTTGGTGTGTGTGCACAGACATCTGCCGATAAGATATATCCATAGTCCACTGTGTTGTCAGACATGGGCTTTAGTTCTCCAAGTGTAGGAGCATGCCCAGTATGACCTTCTATATTGAGTGTGGGGATCCATTCTCTAAGTGTGGGAGCATGCCCAGTATGGCTTTCTATACCAAGTGTGTGGATCCAGTCTCTAAGTGTAGGAGCATGCCCAATATGACCTTCTATATTGATTGTGGGAATCCATTCCAGGGAGAGTTGTAATCCAGTCCAGGGTTTTGTGTGCTACAGCTACACCTAGCAACCTGTTTTTGCAGGATATCTGTAGATAGGTTGCCAATATGGACACACAATGGGTCAAACATGTGGGATACTGTGTGTAACTATGCTTGTTATTACTGTCTGTGTTGTGTGTGTAACATGTTCTGTTTTAACATAGATGTTTGGACATATGTACTGTTTTACACTGTAATGTATTGTGTCATCAACTACTGACAGATATCTCATTGGTTGCTCACAGTTGTTTATCAGGGAAATACAAGAGGAATGCAGCAGAGACCAATATTGTGAGGCAAAGGCTAGACATTCTGGCAGACTCCTGCCATTGTGGAAGGGTGGCTACAGACAATTGAGTGATGGGTCTGTGTAAATGGTACAGCACCTTGGTGGTATGCTGGCTGGGTATCCCCTTCTTGTACATTTCTCAACTTACTGAATGGCCGTATCCTGCTGTGGGCATACCTCTCAGCTGTACATATTTGACCAGGTTATATAAAGCCAGGAATCATATATCTGGCCAGTTTCCCTTCACATTGTGGTTTACAAGCAGGTTTGTGGTTATTCATTCATGGGTTTGCAGTCAGGGGTAAGTATGAGCAGACATTAGAGTTTCTGACTTCACACACTCTATGACATCCATACTTCTAGGTGCCCCCTCTGTTATTCTATCCTCTTCCCAACATTATGGGAGCGATATTTCAGGAGTCTCTCTATAGTTGGACCTTTATCACGGCAGTATTTATGTCTTGGTCCACAATTCTTGCATTACAACATGGAGAGGGATGCTACAACTGGCATTTGGCAGCATGGAGTTGCATTCATTTTCTGTTTACTGTGTTAGGTTGCTAGTTAGGACCCCATGACATCCCCTATGATGGCACTATGAGTGAAGCACTGGGGTTTGCATGAGGCCTGTAGGCCATGTGAGAGTAATGCAGGCCATCTGTATCAGACCAGGGCATTCTGTCACTCATGCACTCCAGGCTGCCAGCCGGTGGATTCCCTTGGGGTGACAGTGGTAAGTGGGTGAGGTGTTCCTGGCAATCCTTCCTGTTCATAGTGATCCATCAGTCTTGATGTGGGCAGGGTGCTGCTTATGGCTAGAGACACACCTGCATGGGACACCTATTCAGCACACTGAGTCATGTGTGTTTTGCCATTGTCAGTAGGGTCATTCTGTAATCATTCCAACAGCAAGGATCTCATCTATGAGATACCTGTGGGTGTTGGGGGGTGACCTGAGTGCATGTGTAATATGTCAGCTTAGGGCACCTGCCTCACAGGTATAAGTGGGACCATATCCTTATCGTACCTTGTGTATGGCCATCGGCAGTCTGGCAGTAGTGTGTAACAGTGCTTTGGTGGTGTGGCAGCGATTGGGCAGACAACCAGTATTCCATAGTGGAGGGACAACTAATGTTATGCTAACCTCTAGATATATAATTCCACAGGTGTGTGCAGCTGAGAGTTATTGTAGGCACTGCATAGGGTACTTCTACCTGTGTAGTGTTTCCATGTAGGGTCCCCTGTTCATGACCTGTCTGGCTTTCCACCGTTGATTGCTATTGACATCTGGACAGTGTACAACCATTAACATGGGTGTCACTGAGAAGCACATTGGTTGGCACTGCAGTTATTGGGACATGGCCCTGACAAGCACAGTACTGTACCTAGGCCACTGAGATACAACATGCAAACCTACATGCTGACCACTTCTACACAACATTAAACACACAGAAACCTAGCACACTGACTCCTATATATTGTAGACATGCACCAATTTATCATGTTGATTGGGACATCTCTGGCACTCTGTGCTCCACTAATATTACTCCACAAGCTTACATGTTACTGTATTTCTACATGGGGTTGTGTGTGTGTGGGTCGGGGCACACCTGATGACTTTACACATTTGCAATGACTGTAGTGGTATTTCACTTACTGTGTTTACTTCCATTTAGTATTGTATTATGACCTATCTTGCACAAAGGAGGCATCTCAGTAGAATACACGTTAGATTGTATTTGCATACATTTCTGTTTCAGACTTTTTGTGCTTCAGAACTATGATGCAACTGCCAGACCTGTTGTACTATGTCTGTGTAGGTGTGTAGGGGGGTTGCTCACCATTGCCAGCATTTGAGTGCCTTAGCCTGAACTTTCTTTATGGTCATCTACACTTGTCCTGCTGGGTGAGGCTGGGGGTGGGTATGTGAGCCCTCATTGACAGTCATGTGTGTGGCCTACGGACATCCAGTTATTTGGGGCACCACATGTACTGAGGTGGGAGGTGTCACCTTGTGTATTACTGCCTAGTATGTTGACACCAGTATTTGTTATGGATTTCCTGCTGTTCCATATAGCTGTCAGCTGTCTGATGCTATCCCATTCGACCACACAATTCCCTTGCATGCATGCGTCCATAGCATAGATATCAGTATCAGAACATACTACTACATTCACTAATTGATAGGAGAAATGATTTACCTTGTGCCTGGGCCAGTACTGCAGATAGTGCTGGAGGGCTGCCTATGTCAGATGCATGCAGTACACTGCCTATACATGGTAAGGCACAGGTAGCGTCATGTTTGGCATCCCTTTTACTGTATGTGTGAGTCAGAGAGAGGTGTAATCCCCTGCATCCCTACTGTGTCAGTGTATGTGTTATGCACTGCCTCTTTGCCAAGGCCTGGGCATACTGGGCATGCCTCCTTCTGCCTACAGGGGCAGGCTCAGGTAGTCCCTCCTCCAAGTCACTCTATGCCTGTGATGGCCTTGGCAATGGTGAGGGGCTGTGTGGCCCTGCCCCGTGCTGTTCCTGCTGCAGCTGTTTCCACAGGATCATATTGTGTAGCATGGCACATACTATGAACATTTGTGTACATGTAGCTGGAGAGTACTACAAGGCTCCTCCGGATATGTCTAGGCAGCATAACCATGACTTGAGCATCCCAGACACATGCTCTATAATGATTCTGGTTTGTGCCTGTGCCTCATTATGGAGTTTTTGTTCAAGTGTGTGTACTTTTCTGAGGGGTGTCATCAGCCACAGCTCCAGTGCATAGCCAGCATCCTCCACTAGGTGGCCATATGGGATGTCCCCACTGGCAAATGACTGATACAGCTGTGTCATATGCCAGATGTGGGAGTCATGATAGCTTCCAGGGCTGCCAGCACACACATTCGTGATAATGCCCTGGGCATTGCACATGACCTGGCAGTTGATGGAGGGGGAAACTCTGGTGGTTTATGTAGACCATACCCCTCTCAACGGGTGGTGCTTTGATGTGTATGTGAGTGCAGTCTATAGCACCCACTACCTCAGGGTATTCTGCTATATGGTGGAAGAGATGCATATTGCTGGGCAAAGCCTCATGGGTGCTGAGGAAATATATGTGCTCACTGACAGGTGCTGACATGGCATCCAGGAACTGGTGGAGTACCCTGAATGCTGATGCCTGTGAGATCCACATGATATCTCCAGTTGACCCTTGGAAGGTACCTGTGGCTAGTATTCTTAAGCCTACACATACCTTTGTATCCACTGGGATGGATTCCCCTCTGTTGGTTCTGTGTGTGAGACGGGGCCGGCACAGCTCAACAATTTGCTGTAGAATGTCCCTGTCCACCCTATAGTGCTCCACTATCTCCAGCTCATGTAGCCCCTGGTAGGTTACCCTGGGTCTGTACACTCTTCTCCTCCTCCTCACTGTGGGATGGTCGTCAACTTTCACATCCTCACCACCCTCAGCCTCTTGCACATATTGATGTATAAGAGTGACAGCAGCCCCTAACATTTTGTTAGTTTTGTCAGGTAAAATTTCCCCGTCTATGTACACTGGTGGTATAGAATTTATGGGAAAAAACAGACTGAAAGGTGTTTGCACAGTTTATAGTAGTGTGCTGGGCTGCTGCCTGTGTAATTGGCTGATTCTGATACATTTCACCTGCCAGCAATGATAGTTCTCCTTGATTGCCTTCCTACTGCTGTTTCCCATTCCCATTTCCTCCCCGTTTAAGCCCCGAGGTGCGCCATGCATACCCAGTGCTCAGATGTGAACAGTGCTACTATTTCCTGGGTTTTTTTGTTTTTTTTTTATGCTTAAGGCCCATTTAAGTAAGGAAAACAGTGCTCAACAATGTAAGACACACACCCTTCCTTAGCTGTGCATAGCTGAGGGCAAACACGGGCCACAGAGCTCCAATAAGCTTACAGCATGGAAGACACACCCCCTTATGAGGTCACCCACCTCTTCTTCTTATACAATGGTGTTGCTGCACCTACACAGTTGGGTGCAAACTAACACTGAGAGGAAATCTGTGATTCAGTATCAATCCCCTCATTTGCATAAACCAGACTGCTAATTTATAGTTACTACACTCACACTGAGCCTTCCCCCTTAGCAACCGCTATTCCCTGGTATAGTTGTCTTATGCATGCCAATGACTATTATAGCAAAATGCAGATTTGAGTATAAAAGCTTATTTCCCCCTTTTTATTTTCATGACAATCTTGTTTGCACAATGCTGCCCTATGCTTAAACGGCCGAGATCGGCCAAAAAAAAATTTGTTTGTTATAAAATTTAAGCTATTTTTCATGCCAATGGCTATATATTTGGCCATTGGCATGCCTACTACATAGAATACATGCTTTCTTTTGAGCTGTCATATCTCCGTTTTGTAATTTACAGAAATGTATTCGGTTAGTAACCAAATACATTTCTGCAGGTTACACTATTCCTGCACAGATGCCTGCCTTCTTCTTGGATCGCGAATTCATCTCATTTGCATGGTTTTCACCAGCAAATGAGGTAATTAGTATAGCACTGGTGTCCCTGTGGGAATAGTGTAGGGGCGCTCGTTCACGTCTCGGGGACTTGATCCTGGATCGCTCGTCAGCCATATTGAGTGCAGCAGCTCTGGCACTATTCAAGCACTCCATGCAGAGCTTGCTGAATCCTGCTGAAAATGTAAATTTGTAGTAGTAAAAATGGTTAACATTAAGCAAAAGAAATTAAATAAGGAAGGGTGACACATGGTTGTGAGAGTACAACCAGCGTGATGAACTGCAGAAGGAAAATAAAAGAGAATGCAATTTACTCTGCAAGTTGTGACCTTAAATTAATTTTGTAGTCTTGAAAAAATGCTTTATGCTAAAAGAAGGAGACTGGGCATAAAAATGTTGCACTGTTAGCTGGTTGTGTAAAGCATTACATAGCATAACGTAGCTTCTTGACACTAAAACTGTTATTTTAGATATGGCTGCAAGCACCTGAAAGTTTTTAAACCTCCTTGTGAAACATGTTAAGTATATAGCCTGCGACTTCTGTATTACTACTAGGTTATGCTTCTAGCTTGACACACCCAGCTAGCAAAATTTCATGCAGCAATCCAGCGACATGATTACACTTCTAGAACATAGTCTCCATCTTTTAGCACAATTAAAGAATAAAACTTCTAAATCGTATGAAGCAGTCTGGACAGGTTCTTGCAGAGAGCAGTCCAATTACTACTGCTTGAGTTCATGCAGCCACAAAAATGACAGAAAGGAGGATCAGATGGCAGTCAATGCAGTCTGCTCATTAAAGCAGGATCAGAGCTACAGTTGTCAGCTTTACTGCTTTTCTTGTTTTTCTTCCCAGTGGTGATACTTTCAGAAACCTGTCATGGGACATGAAGAAACAGAAAAAAAGAACTGTCAGGAGATATAACTTAGCCTAATTTTTGAAATGTGTCCTCTTCCTTTTCTAATCCTCCTTCCTGGCATAACTCTCGTTAGTTTTATAGGTTTATTATTGTGGTGATACCTGTTATAATTTACTAGAAGAGAGACACATATTAACAACACTATGTGGGATATAGTCACTGTTGCTTCAGTCACATTTTATGCAAATTCTATGTTATGCTTCCAAAATGGTTTGTAAATTTATGCTGCAAATGTTATTGCATCAGCAGTTTTATCCCCAGAAGTAAGTTTTGCTGTCTGTTCTGTTCAGATGAGCATGTTGTCCTACTGTCCTTATTGTTTCCATGTGCCTCACCACAACCATTCACTTATTGCCACTTCAGTGCCTGTTTTGTGAAAACACAGCATCCTGCAGATGATGCTTGTATCCTTTCCATCAGACTGCAGCACATTTCCTCCAGTTTGTACATGAAGAAAGACATTGGCAAAGGTGTATATAGTGCCTTAGAGGTATACAGCAATGTGCAAAAAACAAAACTCTGGAATGTCGCAGAGGTACTCATCTTAAAGAAAGAGCACCATCAGGGAATGTTCTATCTTTCTTTCTTTCTTTCTTTCTTTCTTTCTTTCTTTCTTTCTTTCTTTCTTTCTTTCTTTCTTTCTTTCTTTCTTTCTTTCCCAAGCTGCATTGTAGTACCACAAACTCTGTTATGCTAAATACCAACATGAATGTAGATGTTCATACTACTAAATCCAGCAAACATACAGTACTAAGCCAATGCAAATCCAAGTTATAGTTTTTACAGAAAGAAGTGCAAAAAATCACAACAGCAAATAATACAAAGCTTCAGAATGTCATGCCATTCAGGTGGTGCAGATTCATTCCATTCACACAAGGAAGGTGGTCTTTGAAAAGAGACTGAACTAGTAAAATAAGTTCTATCTTTCTTTTCAGTGAGACTTACAAAAATGTAATTGTTCATTCCATTTTCTTTTACATGTATTTTTTATAAAATAAAGCTCTTATGAATATGCACTTACACTAGTTATATTTATATTTATTTAAATTTTAGTTGTAGACTATTTCTCTTTATTTTTTCTGCTATTGGACAACTAAGTGATGTAAGCTCTGTCTCTTATTTCACAGCATCTCTCAAAATTTATTTGACTCACCCTTATACTCGCTACTCATCTGTTCTTTTTAAGATGTTTAACATCAGTAATGTTTGTCACAGTGAAAAAATATGGCACAATAAAATTAATGCCTTGACAGTGTAAGTTTATTATGGAAAAGGCAAATGTTTTCAGATATAGGTTCATAGATTAGTACTAAGCTAACTGCCCTTGTGAACCATTTTAAGTGTAGC